>NW_016107706.1:1735431-1761191 GCF_001604975.1 Cebus imitator | reverse complement strand
TTAAAATAAGTGATTCAGAAAGGCTAAAAATAAAAAGAGAGATGGGCAAAAATAGACCAGGCAAGTAGGACCACAAAGGGCAAAGATTACAATATCCGTATCTAACAAGGTAGAATTGAGGAAAAAATAGTCAAGACAATGAAGGATACATTAAAATGCTAAAAGCCACAATTCACAGTGAAGATATACTACTTATGAGTGTGACAGCTGCAGTTATCTGGTTTGTCAACTTTAAGTGGTGTTCTTTGGCTCCCACCTACTTCCTGTACAGCAAAGAGCTCTTTGTACTTTCCCCTTTCCCTCTTTCTTCTTTTTTTTTGAATAAAAAAAGAATTCACTGTTTATTTTTGCCAAAATCATGAGCAAAATTCAAACCCAACTATTAACCACAACAAGGAAAAAAAAACAACACATTAGGAAACAAGAATTTACTGCTTATTTGTGCAAAGAAAAAAAGATATGCTGCTACTGCAATTTAGTCACTGCTCTGTTTGCAATTTAGTCACCAGCCTCTTGTCTCTCTCTTCAGCAATAGTAAGTCAGACGCCCTTTCCCCTGGGCAGGGAAATCCAAGGTTTATTGCCACTGCCAATGACAAAAATGTTGGAAATCCTTGGGGCAAAGTTGTTGCCTTTGGCATCCTTCACATGCACCACGTCAAAAGAACCAGGATGTCTTTCCTTGCTGGTGATCACGCCAATACGACCGAAGTTGGCTCCACCAATCACCATACACATATTGCCCATGTCAAATTTGATAATGTTGATTATCTTGCCAGTCCCTAAATCAATCTGCACAGTATCGTTCACCTTGACAGGATCTGGATAGCGGATGGTTCAAGCATCATGAGTCACCAGGTGTGGGATTTCCTTTATCCCCATAGTAATCTTCCTCACTTTGCACAACTTGTACTCTGCCTCTTCCACTCTGATGTGATGAACGGCAAAATGGCCCTTGGTGTCATAGACCAGGTGGAAATGCTCACCTGTCTTCTCGATGCTGATGACATCCATCAATCCAACAGGGTATGTGATGTCCACTCGAACCTTGCCATCAATTCTGATGCAGCGTTGCATACATGTCTTTTTTTTACCTCATCTCCCGTCAACGCATACTTGAGTCTGTTCCTGAGGAAGACGGTCAGGGGAAGACATTCCCTCAGCCTGTGAGGACCTGTCGATGGACGAGGTGCAAATACACCCATTAGTTTGTCGAGCATCCAATGCTTCAGCGCTGCAACACGCTTCAAGTGCTTTTTGGGGCCCCGGTCCATGGCGAAACTCTGCAACGGAAGAGCTTTCCCTCCTTTTTCACTGTTTCTGTTGTGCTACCTCTGCCTTGTCAAATCGTGTAACATTTACATAACAAATTATGCGAGGAAAAATGAAACCTTGAAATAACAGAAAACTTTAACACGCCACTCTCTCATCCAAGACTGAAGTGAAGGAGACAAAATATGTATATAAGGATATAAGTGATCTAAATAACAGTATCTGTAAAGTAGACCTAATGAGTATATGTTGAACCTTCTACCTTGATAATAGAGAATATTACTCTAGGCCAAGCGTGATGGCTCACACCTGTAATCCCTGCACTTTGGGAGGCTGAGGTAAGTGGATCGCTTAAGCTCAGGAGTTCGAGACCAGCTTGGGCAACATGGTGGAACCCCATCTCTACAACAAAAAAAGTAGAAAAATTAACCAGGCATGGCAGCAGGAGCCTGTAGTCCCTAGGAACTTATGTTTCTTCTAGGAATCATAAGATTGTTGTTTCATGCAGCCTGACACACCTGGCATGTCAGTGATTAAACCCATAGGGAGCAATCTCAAAAATAATTGTGAGTGAGGCTTTCGGTACATAGAACAGACTCCAATTAGATACATAAAACCCACAGTACACTTTAGGAAGCTATCCTAATGGCATTAACCTGGATTAAAAGGGACTAAATGTTAAAAGACGCTGGACCCCCAACTTTGTATGGGCAACAAGCAGGCATAGTTGCTCTTTTAGGCAGTTTCTAGTGCCCTCTTCAGAAGTGGTCAAGGAAGCCAGTGAAAAGGGAAAGATGCCATAGAGGGTGAAGCCAAAAGCCAAAGAGAACAATAGATTGGCATGCCACTTCCAGCATGGCAGACAAACTCTAGCGTTGCTTCCAGTGATCCTCCTGCCTCAGTCTGGTTTCAGTTGCTTAATCTCTCAAGCATAGTAACCTACGATCATTTGACCCAAGTGAACTCACCAAACTCATGGATTTCCTTATATCACCGGTCTTCTTCCATGTGGTTAAATCCAGGGTGAGATACCTGTTTGGTGTTGGCATGTTGGCAAGTATTTGATCACAAGAGAAGAAACTTAAAAAAAAAAACACAACCTAACTCCACATTATGTCAAGATATGAGAGTTTTGTTTCTCTTTTCACATGAATTTCTAATCTGGGCAATTCACCGAACATGAGCTATCTCTGTCTCTCTCAATCTTTCTCTCTCTCCCAACATCTGATGGCAGCCACACTCTGTCTTCCCACCAAGAAGAGAATAATGTGTACCTTTTTTTTTTTTTTTTTTTTNTTTTTTTTGAGGTGGAGTCTCGCTCTGTTGCCCAGGCTGGAGCGCAGTGGTGCAATCTCGGCTCGCTGTAACCTCCACCTCCTGGGTTCAAGTGATTTTCCTGCCTCAGCCTCCTGAGTAGCTGGGACTACAGGCGCGTGCCACCATGCCCAGCTAATTTTTTGTATTTTTAGTAGAGACGGGGTTTCACCGTGTTAGCCAGGATGGTCTCAATGTCCTGATCTCATGATCCGCCCACCTTGGCCTCCCAAAGTGCTGGGATGACATGAATTTGTACCTTTTATTTGGTCAGCCCCTTTGTTTTCTGCAACCGCTGCCTTATGCCTTCCGTCAAATCCATCTAGGTGTCTGTGGTCCCTGACCGCCTTGGCTCAACCTTAGACCTTCAGTGTTACCTCCCCACCAGTCTCAGCAGGGAGTTGCCACAGGTGGCAGGGCCGGAAGTCTCCTGAAAATCATGGGGATGGATGTTTTTTGACTCCTTCAAATCCTGCCCACCTGTCTGGCTCCCATCTGCCTTAAAGAAGCACCTTGTATTCATTTGAGGAACAGCAAGTCCGCTTGGCTCCTGATGAGGGAGAAGTGCTCCACAGTGAATGTGGTAAACATCCAGATGATGTCTCAGGTAGACCTCATAATCCTTATACTCAGCCTCAGAGTGGGCTAAGAGATGTCATCAATGTACCCAGGAATTATAGACACGTGTTGTTTGGAATCAGATTCTAGAGTGGAATTTGAAACACCGACGTGGGTTGGGTCAGTGAGCTTTGCTCTTTTCCTTACCTTGGGCCATGCCTGTATCATCCTGGGCCCACTGTCAGGATGCTGGATCCAAGACAGATGGGACAAATTCACACCAACCTATGCAGCGTATTTCCAAGAGGTGTCTGTGTGAGATGTTTTAATTTGAATAAAATTTGTCTTGCCAGCTATTATTGTGTTTCTTGTAAATTTCTTTCCCTAACCATGTCCCTTGATGCTCTATGACCACCCAGGGCCAGTGGCATCTTTGTCTACCTTTCTGTGGAAGATGGTACCAAGGTTTCCATTCTCTGTGTCTTCGATGTTGGCTTGTTTTAACTAAGCAGGACATTGCCTCGCTGGTATGTTTCTGGAAGCAAGACTGAGCACTGTCACTCCTAGATGCCACAAATAGCCAATGTTACTGTGTAGCACAGAGATTCATTTTGATTCGAGGGTCTGTAGGTTCCTTCCATCTTTCCAATTTCAGTGTCTAAAATGCTCTAAACTGTGAAAAACTCTGTATTTGATGAGAGAAGTCTACACATTGCAGTTTCCTTTCTAGAAAACATCTGAGGGCATTGGCTTTGAATTGGTATGAAAAATATTGCTTGACTTTTTGCAAAGTCTCAGGAAAGATCATATTGAGATAATGATCTATGAGAATAGGGAGATTTTACTTCTAAGCTCAGGGAAATCCAAGGCATTTCTATCATGACAGGACCTCAGGCCTCCCAAAATGTTTCTTTCAGTGTCCCGTTCTCACACTGAGGAGACCGATGTCTTTATGTTAGCATTGACCGGTGGATTGTGCATGGGTGTAGTAGGATCTGCTTAATGTGTCTCTCCTTATCTGAAACTATTTATATGGAACTTAAAAATGACCAAAAGGAGGTGAAAGACCATCATACCCCTGGTAACTCTGAGGAATTGCAGACAGTTAATTCAGTGTGGACATCTGGAGACTCCAGATGCAGGAAAAACAGAATGTGCTAAATGTTTGTTCCATCTGTTCAGCCAATCATGAAAGATTTATATGATTAGCATTGCCTGTTTTCATTGTATAGCTGTATTTGTATTATCCCCTCTTATTGATTCATCTCAATTGTACTAATCGGTCTCCAGTTGACTCAGCTGAACTGATGATCTGTCACAGATATTTTCTGCAGTCCCCTTTTCTATTCTTACTGCTTAATGTGAATTGGAGATGCATATCTGATGTCTATGTCTTGGCATTACCATGCGTGCAAGCAAATGATAGCATGAAAGTGAATGAAAAAGTTAATATGCTACGACATTGAGAAAAAGAGTTGTTGAGGATATTATATCTCTGAGATTCTGGGAAGACTCAAGAGCCCGTGTTCACATGGCCACTGCATGGTGCTTTCAACACAATTTATGCAAAAGTGCTGAATGCACCATGATGTCTCTCCATGTGCACTGTGTGCCATGGCCATTTCATACAGGGATTGTTCCATCTCCTTCATCCTCAGCTCATTGTCTGCCCAGGGCACCGAGCATCTGCTGCTCCCTCTCTTCTGCCCCATTGCGGGAAGGATAGTTCTATTTCTCCGAGGGGCCTGCCCTTTCCTTTCTCTGTCCTTTCCTGGAGCCCTCCCTTTAAAGCCAGCTGGGCTCTGTGGTTTTGGTTCTCTCTAGTGTTTATCTTCAGTCTTCTCCACCCTTCAGGCTCAGCAGGCAGCTGCCAGAGGTGGAAGAGCTCGATGTCTCAGAGGACTCACTGGATGAAGGTTATTTGACTCCTTTGACTGAACATGACCTGTCTGACTGCCACCAGCCTTATAGGAGCAGCCTGTGCTCATCGGAGGAACAGCTCACCTGCACTGCGCTGGATGCAGCCTGTGAGTACTCCATCCTAAAGGTCATAAAGCTCCACTGGTCTCCCTCCCAGGCAACCTCTATATTTTTTTGTTTCCGTAATTTGTGCAGGCTGAGACATGACATCCCGGCATTAGATTCTTTTGAGTCTGGCTCTTAGATCTAGTTTTAAACACAGTCATACAATGTGTGGAACTTTCCTCTTCTCTTGTTCTAGGTGACTCTTCTGTCACCCAGCCCCTTCGCACAAGAGTGGGTTGAGGGCATCAAGACAGGTCAGAGTTGGGGAATGGTGGGGGACAATTGTAAATGCTTGGCTACCAGTAGCTCAGCTGAAGACTTTAAAAATTTTTCAATTTTTAAAAATGTATTTTATGGCCGGGCGTGGTGGCTCATGCCTGTAATCCCAGCACTTTGGGAGGCCGAGGAGAGATTGAGACCATCCTGGCCAACATGGTGAAACCCTGTCTCTACTAAAAATACAAAAATTTGCCGGGCGTTTGGGACACACCTGTAGTCCCAGCTACTCGGGAGGCTGAGGTGGAAGAATCGCTTGAACCCGGGAGGTGGAGGTTGCAGTGAGCTGAGATTGCGCCACTGTGCTCCAGCCTGGAGACAGAGCAAGACTCCGTCTCAAAAAAACAAAAAAAGTATTTTACTTTAAGTTCCAGGATACATGTGCAGAACGTGCAGGTTTGTCACACAGGTACAGGTGTGCCGTGGTAGTTTGCTGCACTTATTGATCAGCCCTCTATGTTCCCTCCCCTCCCCCACCACCCTTCAACAGGCCTTGATGTGTGATGTTCCCCTCTCTGTGTCCATGTGTTCTCATTGTTCAACTCCCACTTATGAGTGAGAACATGTGGTATTTGGTTTTCTGTTCCTGTGTTAGTTTGCTGAGGATGATGGCTTCCAGCTTCATCCATGTCCCTGTAAAGGACATGATCTCATTCCTTTTATGGCTGGATAGTATTCCATGGTGTATATGTGCCACATTTTCTTTATCCAGTATCACTGATGGGCATTTGGGTTGATTCCATGACTTTTCTATTGTAAATAGTGTTGCAATAAACATAGGTGTGTATGTGTCTTTATAGTAGGATGGTTTATAATCCTTTGGGTATATACCCAGTAATGGGATTGGTGAGTCAAATGGTATTTCTCATTCTAGATCCTTGAGGAATTACCATACTGTCTTCCACAATAATTGAACTAATTTGCATTCCCACCAACAGTGTAAAAGCATTTCCATTTCTCCACAGCCTTGCCAGCATCTATCGTTTCTTGACTTTTTAATAATTGCCATTCTGACTGGTATGAGATGGTATCTCATTATGGTTTTGATTGCATTACTCTAATGATCAGTGATGATGAGCTTTTTTTTTCATATGTTTGTTGGCTGCATAAATGTCTCTTTTGAGAAGTGTCTGTTCTTATCTTTTGCTCACTTTTTGATAGGGTTGTTTGTTTTTTTCTTGTAACTTTAAGTTCCTTATAAGTTCTGGATATTAGACCTTTGTCAGATGAGTAGATTGCAAATTTTTTCTCCCATTCTGTAGCTTGCCTGTTCACTCTGATGATAGTTCCTTTTGTCATGCAGAGCTCTTTAATTAGATTCTATTTGTCAATTTTGGCTTTTGTTGCAATTGCTTTTCGTGTATTCGTCATGAAGTCTTTGCCCATGCCTGTGTCCTGAATGGTATTGCCTAGGTTTTCTTCTAGGGTATTTATGGTTTTAGGTTTTACATTCAATTTTTTAATCCATCTTGAGTTAATTTTTATATAAGGTGTAAGGAAGGGGTCCAGTTTCAGTTTTCTGCATATGGCTAGCTAGTTTTCCCAGCACCATTTGTTGAATAGGAGATCCTTTCCCCATTGCCTATTTTTGTCAGGTTTGTTGAAGACCAGATGGTTGTGGATGTGTGGTATTATTTCTGAGGTCTCTGTTCTGTTCCATTGGTCTATATGTCTGTTTTGATACCAGTATCATGCTGTTTGGCTACTATAACCTTATAGTGTAGTTGGAAATCAGGTAGCATGATGATTCCAGCTTTGTTCTTTTTGCTTAGCATTGTAGCTGAAGACATTTTTATGATAAGACATCTTTCTTTGATGAAAGTATGTTGCTAGTTGCATTTCCTGAACAGTGCTCTTCACTATTCTCTGGTTGTCCACTTGAGCTTGAAGTTTTGCCCAATTATTTTGGAGGTTTGTTTTCATGATTCCTATGTCCCAGTCCAGATTCCTGACTTCTTCTGAGGTGGCTGCCCTCCAGCTGAAGTAGGCTAGTGTCCCATCCTGCATGCATGGCCACAGATTTCATTCTCTGTAGAGCACCTGTGTTTTTTCCATGTGTGTGTTTGTCATTTCAATCGTGTGTCTGGTCTCAGTGTCATAATGTCATGTAAACCATCAATCACTACTGTCCCTGTTGAGGTGCTGGCCTAACTGATGAACAAAGCCCAATGGTTACCATCCCCATGATCTCCAGAAGATCCTGTTGAGTGGATGCCCCATGGGGCAGCAGCTTCACAGGGTGTGTGGAGAAAAAATCCAATTTTCATTTCTTCTCACTCATTTGACTTTTTGGACTTCTGGGAGTTACATGTGGATTGTGGGGCATTTTACCCATCAAATCATCTTGTAGTGAGAGCAAGTAACTCTGTGGTGCCCTCCAATATATCTCAATATGTTGGAATGAAATTAGCAGTTAAAACCTTGGTCCTCCATCCTATTTTGGTGGGCAAGTGTCTTTTGTGCTGGGACCATTCTGTTTTCTGTTTCTCCTTGAGGTTCAAAGAAGCAAAGGCTTTTCTCAGGATTACAGGGACTCAGGAAATGAATGAAATACACATTTACCTTGTCTGTGTCATGTGCCATGCCCCTTGCTAAGTGAGATTTGTTTATGTTTGTCTCTGGTCCATTCAGTGTTCAAAGGATGCCACACTCTTTCTAGTGGTAGGGCCTCTGCATGGATGCTACTGTCCCTTACCCAAGCCTTGAGTCTTAGAATACCCCTGCCCCCATTCACCACAGCTGGTACCTGCCCTCACCATTTCAGGGTCTGAGCACAAGCCCACTTATCCTGGCTTAGCCTTCCCCCTCAAGACAGAGCACATGGCCCAGAAACCTACGGATTGCCTAACCCAGTCCACCCACTTGGACACTGGATCACTCCTCCTGGGGGCCTGAGGTTGGGCCTAAACTCCCAGCCATTACCACTTCAGCTAACAACTACCTGCAAGAGTCACCTGCGGGCCTGAAGAATGGCCCACCCAGCCCACTGCAGTCACTGCAACATCACTGCACACTGCTCTGGGTACAGAGAAGCATCTTGCCACTGCTACTGCCATCGCCCATGCCATGCCATGCCAGCTGCCCAAGGACTCAAGAACCCACCCACCCACCCATCCAGTCTTCTGCTTCCATTACTTGCATTTGAGCAAGCCAGTTGGAGGCTCGAGAATTGCCCTGGTAACTGCTAAAAACAGGTGCCAGTATATATTGCTCTGGGGCACAAAGATAGGCATGCTAACCAGGTTTGTTGGCTCATGACTGTAATCCCAGTGCTTTGGGAGGTCAAGATGTGAGGAAAATGTGCATCCAGGAGTTTGAGACCAGTCTGGGCAACAAAGTGAGACCCCAGCTATACAAAATTTTCTTTTTAAGTTAGCCGGGTATGGTGGTGCACACCTATAGTCTTAGCTACTTGGGAAGCTGAAGTGGAAAAATTGCTTGAGTCCAGGATTTTGCAGCTTCAGTGAACTATGATTGCACCATTGCACTCCAGCCTGGGTAACAGACAAAAAACATGCTGCTAAAAAAAAGATAGGCATGCTTAGCTCGCCACTGCCACCATGGGGGCCTGAAGATTGGCCCAACTGGCATCCCACTCCCCATCACAACTTTACCACAGCTTTCACTAATAACCACACCTTATGCTACTGGAGAGGTCACAGACACCAGTGGCACTGTTTATAGCCTAAGAAATCAGACAAGGACTACACTACTGCATGCACCCAGAATCAAAGCCAAAGTACCCGACTCAGCAAAACCATAGATACATATTCAGGAAAACGTCTTTCCATATGAAAGTAAATGCAAAAATCGGAAGTGACTATTAGAACAGATGCACAGATGTCAATATAAGGAGACAGGAAACATAACAAAGCAAGGGCATATGACACTTTCAAAGGAACACAATAATTCTCCAGTAATAGACCTTAATCAAAAGGGAATTTTTGAAATCTCAGATAAAGAATTTAAAATATTTATTTATTATTATTATTTTTTGAGACAGAATCTGACTCTGTCACCAGGGTGGAGCACAGCGGCACAGTCTTGGCTCACTGCAACCTCTGCCTCCCGGGTTCGAGTGATTCTTCCACCTCAGCCTCCTGAGTAGCTGGGAATACAGGTGCTTGCCACCGCACCCAGCTAATTTTTTGTTTTTAGAGACAGGGTTTCACCATGTTGGCCAGGATAGTCTTGATCTGTTGACCTCATGATCCACCCGCCTTGGCCTCCCAAAGTGCTAGGATTACAGGCATGAGCCCCCATACCCGACCTAGATATTTATTATAAAGCTCAATGAGATACAAGAGAATTCTAGAGTATAATACAAAGAAATCAGAAAAACAATTCAGGACAATGATAAATTTACCAAAGAGATGGATATTTTGAAAAAGAATCAAATAGAAATTCTAGAAATGAAAAATTAATTGAAGGAAATACAAAATACATTTGAAAGCTTCAACAATAGCCTAGATCAGGCAGAAGAATATCAGAACTTTAAAGGAGGTCTTTTGAAATAATCCAGTCAGATAAAAATAAAGAAGAATTTTTAAAAATGAGCAAAGCATTCATGACATTTGAGACAACATAAAATGATCAAATATTTGAATTATCGGTGTCTCCAAGGATGAAGAGACAAATAAAGAATTAGAAAACCTATTTAATGAAAAAATAAATGAAAACTTCCTGTATTAGGGTTCTCTAGAGGGACAGAACCCATAGGATAGATGTATATGTGAAGGGGAGTTTATTAAGGAGTATTGACTCACACAGTTACAAGATGGAGTTCCACAATAGGCCATCTGCAAGCTGAGGAGTAAGGAAGCCAGTTTGAGTCCCAAAACCTCACAAGCAGGGAAGCCCACAGTGCAGCCTTCAGTCTGTGGCCAAAGGCCTGAGAGCCCTTGGCAAACCACTAGTGTAAGTCCAAGAGTCCAAAATTTAAGGAACTCAGAATCTGATGTTCAAAGGCAGGAAGCATCCAGCACAGGAGAAAGATGAAGGCTGGAAGACTCAGCAAGTCAAGTCCTTCCAACTTCTGTCAGCTTTATTCTAGTTGTGCTGTCAGCTGATTAGTTGGTGCCTACCCAGGTTGAGAATGGGTCTGCCTCTCCTAGTCCACTGACTCAACTGTTAATCTCCTTTGGCAACACCCTCACAGACACACCCAGGAACAATACTTTGTATCTTTCCATTCAATCAAGTTGACACTCGGTATTAACCATTACACTTCCCAAGTGTAGTAAGATGATTAGACATTCAGATACAGGAGGCTCAGTGATCCCCAGGGAGATACAATATAAAAAAGGTCTTGTATTAGTCCATCCTCATGCTGCTGCGAAAAATACCCAAGACTGGGTAATTTATAAAGAAAAGAGGTTTAATTGACTCACAGTTCCCCTAAGGCTGGGGAGGACTTAAGAAACCTATAATCATGACAGAAGGCACCTCTTGACAGGGCAGCAGGAGAATCAGCACTGAGTGAAGGGGGAAGGTTTTTATAATACCATCAGATCTTGTGAGAACTCATGAGAACAGCATGGGGAAATTGCCCCCAGGATTTAATTATCTCCACCTGGTCTTGCCCTTCACACATGAGGATTTTGACAATTCAAGATGAGATTTGGGTGACGACACAGCCAACCAAGCCACATCATTCCACCCCTGGCGCCTCTAAATCTCATGTCCTCACATTTCAAAGCACAATTATCACCTTCCAGCAGTTCCCCCAAAATCTTAACTTATTCCAGCATTAACCCAGAAGTCTAAGTCCAAAGTCTCATCTGAGACAAGGCAAGTCTCTTCCACCTAGGAGCCTGTAAAATCAAAAGCAAAATAGTTACTTCCTAGATACAATGAAGGTACAGCCATTGGGTAAATATACCTGTTCCAAAGGGGAAAAACTGGCCAAAACAAAAAGGTTACAGGCCCCATGCAAGTCCAAAGTCCGACAAGGCAGTAATTAAATTTAAAGCTCTGAAATAATCTCCTTTGAATCTATTTCTAATATTCAAGTCATGCTGATGCAAGAGGTGGGTTCCCACGGCATTGGGCAGCTCCACCCCTGTGGCTTTGCAGGGTACATCTGCCCTCCTGGCTTTCCTGGGCTGGCGTTGAGTGTCTGAGGCTTTTCCAGGTGCACGGTGCAAGCTATCAGTGGATCTACTGCTCTGGGTTCTGGAGGATGGTGACCCTTTTCTCACAGTTCCACTAGGCAGTGCCCCAGTGGGGACTCTGTGTGGGGGTTCCAACTCCACATTTCCCTTCTGTGCTGCCTTAGCAGAGGTTCTCCCTGAGGACTCTGCCCCCACAACAAACTGATGCCTGAACATCCTGGCATTTCTATACATCTTTTGAAATCTAGGCAGAGGTTCCGAAACCTCAATTCTTGACATCTCTGCACCTTCAGGCTCAACACCATCTGGAAGCTACCAAGGCTTAGGGCTTGCACCCTCTGAAGCCACAGCCCAAGCTGCACTATGGTTGGAGCAGCTGGAATGTGAGGCACCAAGTCCCTAGGCTGCACACAGCAGAGGGGCTCTGGGCCTGACCCACAGAACCATTTTTCCTTTTAGGCCTCTATATCCGTGATGGGAGGGGCCGCTGTGAAGTTCTCTGACATGTCCTGGAAACAGTTTCCCCATTGTCTTGGTGATTAACATTTGGCTTCTCATTACTTAGGTAAATTTCTGCAGTAGACTTGAATTTCTCCCCAGAAAAATGGATTTTTCTTTTCTATTGCATCATCAGGCTGCAAATTTTCCAAACGTTTGTGCTCTGCTTCCTCTTGAACACTTTAGCAATTAGGAATTTCTTCCACCAGATACATTAAATTATCTGTCTCAAGCTCAAAGTTCCACAGATCTCTAGGGCAGGGGCAAAATGCTGCCAGTCTCTTTGCTAAAGTCTTTGCTAAAGCATAGCAAGAATCAACTTTATTCCAGTTCCCAAAAAGTTCCTCATCTCCATCCAAAACCACCTCAGCTTGGATTTCATTGTCCATATCACTATCAGCACTTTGGTCAAAGCCATTCAACAAGTCTCTAGGAAGTTCCAAACTTGCCTGCATTTGCCTGTCTCCAAACCATTCTGACCTCTGCCTCTTATCCAGTTCCAAAGTTGCTGCCTCATTTGTGAGTATCCTTATAACAGCACCCCATTTCTGGTACCAATTTACGGTATTAATCTGTTCTCATGCCCCTATGAAGAAACACCTGAGACTAAGTAATTTATAAAGAAAAGAAGTTTAACTGACTCGCAGTTCGACATGGCTGGAGAGGCCCCAGGATACTTGCAATCATGGTAGAAGGCACCTCTTTACGGGGCAGCAGGAGAGAGCATGAGCGCTAAGTGAAGGGGGAAGCCCCTTATAAAACCATCAGATCTTGTGAGAAGTCACTCACTATCACAAGAACAGCATGGGGAAAACCAGCCCCATGTTTCAATTATCTCCACCTCATTCTGCCCTTGACATGTGGGGATTATTACAATTCAAGATGAGATTTGGGTAGGACACAGTCACACCATATCAGATCTCTTTCACAGTACATTATAGTCAGATTGTCTAAAGTCCAAGATTAAGAGTGATTCCTAAAAACAGCAGGAGAAAAGCATCTATTACCTATAAAGGAAAGCCCATGAGACTAACAGTGGATTTCTCAGCAGAAACCTTATAGGCCAGAAGAGAATTGGATGATATATGCAAAGTGCTGAAAGAAAACAATTGGCAGCCAAGAATACTTTATTCAGCAAAATTGCCCCTCATAAATGAAGGAAAAATGTCTTTCTCAAATAAGCAAATACTGAGGGAATTTGTTACCGCTAGACTGGTCCTACAAGAAATACCCACGGGAGCCCTAACTTAGAAGCAATAAGCAATATGGGTATTCATGTCGTGAAAACACATAAAACAATAAAATTCATTGGTAAAACAATCACACAAAAATGGAAGAGAACTCAAATAGTACCACTACAGAAATCCACCAAGCTGCAATGACAATAAGTGAAAAAGAAACAAAGAATATGTATAACAACCAGGAAACAATTAACAGTATGATAGGAACAAAGCTTTACATATCAGTGATAATCTTGAATGAAGACTGTTTAAATTCTTCACTAAAAAGATAGAGACTGGGGTTAGGTGTGGTGGCTCATGCCTATAATCCCAACACTTTGGGAGGCCGAGGCAGGTGGATTGCTTGAGGTCGGAAGTTCAAGACCAGCCTGGCTAACATATCGAAACCCCATCTCTACTAAAATACAAAAATTAGCTGGTGTGGTGGTATGTGCCTGTAATCCCAGCCACTCAGGTGGCTGAGGCTAAGGATCACATGAACCTGGGAGGCAGAGATTGCAGTGAGCTGAGATCACACCACTGCACTCCAGCCTAGGTGACAGAATGAGACAGACTGATCGAATACACTTTTTAAAAAAGTTGATCAAACTGTATGTTGCTTACAGGAAATTCACCTTACCAGTAAATATACATATAGTCTGAAAGTAAATAAATGGAAAAAGATACTCCATGAACACCAAAACCATATGAGAGCAGGAGTATCTATGCTTATTATATTAAATAAAACAGGCTTTAAGTCAAGATGAGTAAAACACATATAAACACACATGCATGTACACATGCACAAACACACACAGTCATTTTATAATGATAAAGGAATCAATCCAGCAAGAGGATATAACAGTTTTAAACATATATGCACCCAACACTGGAGCACCCATATTCATAAAGCAAATATTATTAGATCAAAATAGAGAGATAGCCTGCAATACAATCATAGTGGGGGACTTCAGCACCCTGCTTTCAGCATTACATCATCTAGACAGAAAATTACCAAATAAACATTGGACTTCAGCTGAACTTCAGACCAAACAAACCTTATGAACATTTACAGAACATTCTATCCAACAACTGCAGAATATAGATTCTTTTCATCAGCACACAGAACGTTCTCCAGGATAGACCATATGCTAGGCCACAAAACAAGCCTCAACAATTTTTTAGTTATTAAATTTATGTCAAGTATCTCCTCAGACCACAATGGAATAAAACTAGAAATCAATACCAAGAGGAACTTTGGGAACTATACAAATGTATGTAAATTAAACGACATGTTCCTGAATGACAATTAGGTCAATGAAGAAACTGAAATGGAAATTTAAAAAATTCTTCAAGCAAATGAAAATGGAAATGAAACATATCAAAATCTGTGGGATATAGCAAAGGTAGTGCAAAGAGGGAAGTTACAGCAGTAACTGCCTATGTCAAAAAAAAAAAAGAAAGATCACAAGTTAACAATCTAACAATGTATCTCAAAGAACTAAAAAAGCAAGAAGAAACCAAACCCAAAATTAGAAGACAAGGAATAAAGATCAGAGTAGAACTAATCGAAAAACAGACTAATAAATACAAAGGATAAACAAAACTAAAAGTTTGCTCTTCAAACAGGTAAACAACATTGATAAACCACTAGCTAGACTGACCAAGAAAAAAAGAAGAACCAAATAAACAAAATCAGAAGTGAAAACGGAGCTATTATAACTGGTAACACAGAAATGCAAGAGATCATCAGCAATTATTATGAACAATTATACACAGACAAACTGGAAAAACTAGATGAAGGGGATACATTTCAGGACACATACAAACTACCAAGTTTGAACCAGGAAGAAATAGAAAACTCGGACCAATAATGGGTAACAAGATTAAAACAGTAATAAAAAGTTTCTTAACCCTGTACTGGATAGAGTTACAGCTGAATTCTACCAAATGTAAAAGAGCTAATACCAATCCTCCTAAAAACTATTCCAAAAAATCAAAGAAGAGAGAATTCTCCCTAACTCATTCTGTGAGGCCATCATCATCCTGATACCAAAACCAGAAAAGGCCACAACAAAAAAGAAAACTACAGGGCAATATATCTGATGAACATTGAGACAAAATTCCTCAACAAAATACTAGCAAGCTAAATCCAACAGCACATCAAAAAGATAACACACCACAATCATGTGGGATTTATATAAGGGATGCAAGGATGGTTCCACATATGCAAATCAGTAAACATGATACATCATATCAACAGAATAAAGGACAAAAACTGTATGATTAACTCAATAGAAGTAGAAAATGCGTTTGGTAAAATTCAACATTCCTTCATGATACTTTCAAGAAACTAGGCAATGAAGGAACATACCTCAAATCAAAAAAAAGGCATATACAACAAACCCACAGCTGCATGGAGAAAAGTGGAAAGCCTTTCCTCTAAGAAATGGAACAAGTCAAGTTGCTTTTACCACTCCTATTCAACATAGTACTGGAAATCCTAGCCAGAGCAATCAGGCAAGAGAAAGAAAGAGAAGACATCCATATTATAAAAGAAAAAGCCAAATTATCCCTGTTTGTTGATAATATGATATACAATCCTAGATCCAGAAAAACCTGAAGACTTTATCAAAAAACTCTTAGATTTGATGAATGAATTCAATAAAGTTGCCAGATATAAAAATTAATGTACAAAAACCAGTTGTGTTGCTGTACACCAATAATGATCTAGCTGAGAAAGAAATCTAGAAGGCAATCCCAGCCAGGTGTAGTGGCTCATGCCTGTAATCCCAGCACTTTAGGAGGCTATGGAAGTAGGATCACTTGAGGCCAGGAGTTCAAGACCAGCCTGGGCAACATAGTGAGACCCCGTATAAAAATAAAAGGCTGGGCACGGTGGCTCACACCTGTAATCCCAGCACTCTGGGAGGCTGAGGCAGGCAGATCACAAGGTCAGGAAATTGACACCATCCTGGCTAACATGGTGAAACCTCTACTAAAAATACAAAAATTAGCCAGGTGTGGTGGCACGTGCCTGTAGTCCTAGCTACTTAGGAGGTTGAGACAGGATAATCACTTGAACCCAGGAGGTTGCAGTGAGCTGAGATAGCACCACTGCACTTCAGTGAGACTCTATCTAAAAAACATTAAAAAAGCCAAGTGTGGTGGCATGCACCTGTAGTCCCAGCTACTCAGAGGCTGAGACATGGCAATTGCTTGAGCCAGGAGTTCAAGGCTATAGGGAGCTGACTGCACCATTGCACTTTGGCCTAGGTGACAGAGCAAGACCTTGTCTCTATTTTTTTTTAAGGCGATCCCATCTACAAGAGCTACAAAAAAATAAAGTAAAATACCTAGGAACCCATTTAACCAAGGAGGTGAAAGACCTCTACATGGAAAACTCCAAAACACTGATGAAAGAAATTGAAGAAGACACAAAGGAAAAATATCCCATGGTCTTGGGACAGAAGAATTAATATCATTGAAATGACCATATTGCCCAAAGCAATCTACAGGTTCAACACGATAGCTATCAAAATACTAACATTATTCTTCACAGAATTATGAAAAAACAATCTTAAAATTCATAAGGAACCAAAAAGAGCCCAAATAGCCATGGCAACCCTGAGCTAAAAGAACAAAGCTGGAGGCATCACATCACCTTACTTCAAAGTATATTACAAGGGTATAGTAACGAAAATAGCATCATACTGGTATAAAAATAGACACATAGACCAATGGAACAGAATAGAGAAACCAGAAAAAAAAGCCACATATTTATAGCTAACTAGTCTTTGACAAAGCTGACATGCATTTATATTGGGGAATGGAAACTCTGTTCAATAAATAGTTGGAAAATTGGGTAGTCACATGCAACCAGACCCCTATCTCTTGCCATATACAAAAACCATGTAGGGTCACAGCCCTACAGCTTCGTGGGGTGTCTCCTATCGCTGTGCTGAGGTGCAGGATCCAAGAAGCAAAGAGACAGGACACAGAAGGACTGGAAAAGATAGTTGGGTTCAGGGGGCCACCCCACCTATGAGCGGAGACAGACGAGGCCCCGAACGTCCAGGAGCATCTGTATTTATTGGGTACAAGACGGGAAAGATCTTGTGAGTGAGGTCATCTTAAGGACAGTAATAGGGTCAAGACAGTCAAGTGAGCAATAAACAAGGGGTGCACCCTCATTAGGTCACCTAGGCTAGGAGGTGGGCAGTGCGCAGCAAGGGGTCCACCCCCCCCATTAGGTCACTGAGGCTAGGAGATGGGTCGTGCGCAGTGAAGAGTGCAGTGCACAATATCTCTTGTCTGAGGCAGGCTACTTCTAAGGAATTCTATAGGAGGATGCTCTTGACTCAGCAAACCAGGTCTACAGCCACCTGCTGCTGGCAGCTTCCAGTGATTTCTATAGGAGGATGCTCTGAGCAGCACAGTAGCTAGAGAGCTGACAAGTTATACAGTCACCAAAGCGTGATTATACCAGAGGGGTTTTAAGCCTTTGGATGCTCACGGGATTGCTGGTCTGAGGGCAGCCTTCCACAAGAACTTCACGCAAGGTACTATAACTCCTTATCAGGAGGAGAGGCTCTCGCTCCAAGCCTGCCACACAGTGGGTATCTTTACGATACTGAACGCTGCCGCCTGGGCCATGTTCTTGTCCTGGTGTAACTGTTTTTCCCTTAAATCATGCTCTGCACAGTGTCTGCTCTAGACATTCCTCCAACTATAAGCAAGATATGCTTATATATGCATACCTGTTTATCCCTTAATTCATGCTCTGTACAGTGTCTGCTCTAGGCATTCCTCTGACTATGAACTAAGATATAATTGTGTATATGTACATATATATGGAAATAACTGCGTAGTAGGATATTCCTCAAGCATTAATTCTCTTTTTTCTTTTATTTATTATTATTTTTTATCTGGCTCCCAAGTCTGAAGTGAAGGCATTAATTCTATAAACTAATATATGATTATATATAAAGGATTATATAAAGGAAATAACTGAGTAATAACACTATAAACTAAGATATTCTTCAGGCACTAATTGTGCCGGGGATCTGCTTAGCTCTCCTTCCTCAGTGCCCAGATGGGGGTTACCCACAAACCAGGTCAGGTGTGGTGGCTCACACCTGTAATCCCAGCACTTTGGGAGGCTGAGGCGGGTGAATCACGAGGTCAGGAGATTGAGACCATCTGGGCTAACTTGGTGAAACCCCATCTCTACTAAAAATACAAAAAATTAGCCAGGTGTGGTGGCATGTGCCTATAGTCCCAGCTACTTGGGAGGCTGAGGCAGGAGAATCGGTTGAACCTGGGAGGCAGAGGTTGCAGTGAGCCCAGATCACGCTACTGCATTCTAGCCTGGGTGACAGAGTGAGACTGTCCCAAAAACAAAAACAAAACAAAACAAAACAAAAAAACACACAAAATAGATTAAAGAGTTAAATTCATGATCTGAAACTATGATAACACTAGAAGAAAACCTAGGGAAAACTCTCCTAGACATTGGTCTAGGCAAAGAATTTATGACTAAGATCTCAAAAGCACAGTCCATAAAAACAAAAATAGACAAATGGGACTCTATTGAATGAAAAGCCTTCTGTACAGCAAAAGAAACAATCAACAGAGTACGGAAACAATCTGTTTAATGGGAGAAAACGTTTGCAAACTATTCATCCAACAGGGGACTCAAACAACTGAATAGGAGCAAAATCCCAAATAATCCCATTAAAAAGTAGACAAAGGACATGAATAGACATTTATCAAAAGAGGACATACAGTGGATAACAGCATATGAAAAAATGCTCAATGTCACTTATCGCTGGAGAAATACAAATCAAAGCCACAATGAGATTATTACCCAGCCAGAATGGCTACTATTATAAAGACAAAAAATAACAATGTTGATGAGGATGCAGAGACAAGGAAACTTTTTTTTTGAGACAGGGTCTCACTCTGTTGCCCAGGTTGGAGTGCAGTGTCACGGTCATGGCTCAGTGGAGACTTCATCTCCTGGGCTCAAGTGATCCTTCCACTTCAGCCTCCTGAAGAGCTGAGACCACAGGCGTTAGCCACCACAGCTGGCTAATTTTTTGATTTTTTTTTTTTTTCTGTAGATATGGGCGGAGTCTCCCTATGTTGGTCCAGGATGGTCTTGAACTCTTTCTTGAACTCCTGAACTCCAGCAATTCTCCCTCCTTGGCCTCCCAAAGTGCCAGCATTACAGGCATATGCCACCATATGTGACCATAAAGGGAACTCTTATACACTGTTGGTGAGAATGTAAACTAGCACAGTCATTATGGAAAACAGTATAGAGATTTCTCAAAAAACAAAAAATAGAATTACCATTTGATCCTGCAGTTCCAGTACTGGATAGCTACCCAAGGGAAAAGGAATCAATATATCAAAGGAATACCTCCATTCATGTGTATGGTTGCACTATTCTCAATAGGGAAGATATAGAATCAACCTAAGTATTCATCACTGGATGAATAGATGAAGGAAATGTAGTATACATACACAATGAAATATTATTTGGCCATTAAAAAGAATGAAATTGGCCAGGCACAGTGGCTCACGACTGTAATCCTAGCACTTTGAGAGGCTGAGGAAGGAGGATTGCTTGAGCCCACAAGCTTGAGCCCAGCCTGGGCAACATAGTGAGACCCTGTCTGTCTCATAAATTTTAATTTAAAAAATGAAATCCTATCATTGGCAGCATCGTGGATGGATCTGGATATGTCCTGAATGAAATATGCCAGGCACAAAAGACAAATATCTGTGTTTTAAATTTCTATTTATTTATTTTTAAATTTTTAGTATTTATTTATTTATTTTGAGATGGAATCTCACTCTGTCACCCAGGTTGGAGTGCTGTGGTGCAATCACGGCTCACTGCCACCTCCTCCTCCTGGATTTAAGCGATTCTCCCACCTCAGCCTCCCAAGTAGCTGGGACTACAGGCATGTGCCACCATGCCTAGCTAATTTTTGTATTTTTAGTAGAGATGGGGTTTTACCATGTTGGCCAGGATGGTCTTGATCTCCTGACTTTGTGATCTGCCTGCCTCAGCCTCCCAAAATGCTGGGATTACAGGTGTGGACCACTGTACCCAGCCTTATTTTTATTTATTTTTAACAAACAGGGGTCTTACTATGTTGCCTAGGCTAGTCTTGAACTCCTGGACTCAAGTGATGCTCATGCCTCAGCCTCCCAATGTGCTGGGATTACAGGCATAAGCCACAATGCCTAGCTTTCTCTGTGTTTTGATATGAAGATTTTGAAAGATTCAAAAACAATGCAGCCAACAATTGAACCATCATCTTCCCAGAATCTGGTAGAAGTTTTAAGAGCCAGAATGGAATTTACCCTGCTCTCTTTCCCACGTGTCTGCAATAGTAGAAGCATGCATCAAAAGGTAGTCCTCTTAGTCTGAGTCCTTGAGTTATTACAACAAGTAGAGCTTGTTTGTTGACCTCCCATGGACATGTATCTTGAGAAAGAAATAAATTTTGTTGTTTTAAGCCATTAAGGTTTTGGGATTTTTCCATTAGTATAGCACAATCTAATCTCTCTTGAGAGGTAGAGAGTGTAAGCTTCCTACTCAAGCCAATTCATTTAGTTGACCTCAAGTAACCACCATTAAGAGAAGGGCACAGGGAGAAGTATGAGGTCCAGGAAGAAAATAAATAAGGCAAAGAAATAAAGCACTTTGAGAACTATGTCCAGGGAATAACAGACAGCTTATTAAGTCTCAGGGGAATTGTATTACCAATGAAAGCATGCACTGCCCACCCCTCCACCACAATTATACACTGCGAATGGTACTATCATGTAATTGTTTAATGCAATATTGCTATGCCTAAATTACCCTTTGCAGTGTATGTCTAACCGGGGCCTCTCAGAAGCTGAGAGAGGCTGAGGTCACTTATATTTTCTGAAATGAAGAAACCCCCAAATAACATTATAAAAATTATGGTTACTTTAAAAGTTTATCTTGCTAAACTGATGTATTTAACCCCTGAATAGAATCCGTTATAATTAAATAGATACCAAGTCTTATTATAATGCTACAGTTTTCCATCTTCGTCCATGAGCTTGATACTCTAGGCATTCCTCCAATTATGAACTAAGATATAATTATAGGTAATATGTAGGGAAATATTCTTTAGGCACTCATACTATCAACTATTATATGTATATATAGAGAGGATTATATAAAGGGATTCTTCGAGCCCTATTTCTATAAACTAATATATGATTATGTAAAGTATTATATAAAAGGAAATAGCTGAGTAGTAACACTATAAAGTGAGATATTCCTCAAGCCCTAACTGTGCCAGGGTTCTGCTTAGCTCTCATTCCTCGGTGCCTATATGGGGGGTTACCCACAAAGAATGTAATGTTCAACTGATTCTCTCAATTCCCTGGTTTCTAGTCTTGCTTGTTGAAGAGTGGGGAAGCCAGGGAAGAATGGTCCTCACATATCAAATGCCTTAATGCAGAGCTCACTGACATAAATTCTACAGAAGACATTTGGGGTTTTAGGCTTTTTTTTCCCTTTCAGTTTCTGGTCACCCCATGTCTGATATCAAATGTGGTATTCAGCAATTTTGTAGTTGTTCGAAAGAACGGAAAACCCAAATCGAACTTGTTTTTCAGATATCCATTATCACCTTTTTCAACCAGCCTAGTATTTGCTTGATGAGCTCGTGATCAAAATGTCAGCAGGCAATTCACTTCGCTTGTATATGGAAGACTTATTTAAGGCAAAAATGAATTAAGAGAACCAGTTAAGATCCCTTCTAGTTCACCGCTATTACAGCAGTCCAGATACGACAGTGTTGTAGTAATGTACATGGGAAAAAGTAGCTGGTGATGGATACCCTTTTGAGGCCATTTTGCTGATGGATTGGATATAGGAGAGATTGAGTATTGTTACTGAAACACCAGGGGTTTGGTCTAGGTCCTGCTGCTGGGCGCACAGAAAGCCAGTCACTGAGATGACAAGGATTGCCAAGGAAGAAGGCTTTAATCAGGTGCTGCGGCCAAGGAGATGGAAGCTCAGTCTCAAATCCATCTCCCTGACGACCAAAACCAGGGGTTTATATAGCAGGAAAGAAATGTAACAATATGCAAGAAAACAGGAGCATGGGAGGGGCAAGAAAGCAATCATGGTGACTGAGGGGCCCAGCGTCTAGTGAGGGTGATCTGGTTTCAGTTCTTTGATAAATACTTTTTGTGAGAGGCCTGAAGGTCCTTTCCTGAGGAAGGAACTCAGATAAAACAAATATATTTCAAGTTTTAACCGCAGAAGGGTCAACATCTATAGTCCAGCACTTTGGGAGGCCAAGGCAGGTGGATCACCTGAGGTCAGGAGTTGACCAGCCTGGCCAACAGGATGAAACCCCATCTCTACTAAAAATACGAAAATTAGCTGGGCATAGTGGCATGCCTGTAATTTCAGCTATTCAGGAGGCTGAACCAGGAGAATTGCTTGAACCCGGGAGGTGGAGATTGCAGTGAGCTGAGATCATGGCACTGCCCTCCAGCCAGGGCAACAAGAGCGAAACTCCGTCTCAAAAGCAAAAACAAAAGCAACTATGTGGGACTCTTTGGCTGGTTTCAGTAGGAATCATAAGGTTCTGATTTGAGCAGTGGGGTAGTTGCTTATGCCATTGACTCAGACGGAAAACTGGGGAGTAGATTTATGGGGAAAATGAGGAATTCTGCTTTGGCTAGGTCACATTTGAGATGCTGATAGGGTACCAAATAGAGTTGTCAGGTAAGCAGCTGGATATAAATCTGGAGTTCCCAGACAGGTCAGAGTGGAAAACACAGGTATTTGGGCAGCTTGGACTCAGCCCTTATTGTGATACTGGACCTGGCATGGCATAGAAGGGTGGAACCAGCCAATCTAATTTTGGGCACATGGATACAAGTCAATACTTCCAGTCCATATTGGAATGGAGGTAATGATTTATGCTCCCTAGAAAAGACACTTAAACCGGATATGAACTTACTTCCCTTATCACAGTCTATCACTGTGGCCTCCTGTGGTATTACAAGATACCTTGTACACAGCTAGGGTGTCCCATACAACACTGCTTCTTGCTTGGCACACAGTCGCATAGCATTCAATCCTGCATTAAAGGGCTTAGATAATAGGTCACCTGTAGGGATTGTAGCAAGCAGGGGCCATCATTTTTCACGTAGGATTTCCCAGAACTGGAAGGGACTTTTAAAGACTCAGAAATCTTTCTGGGCAGTGCCTTCAAAGTGTGGTCCTTGAGGTGTTCCTGGTGCTCTGGTGACCGGGAGTAGTTGACCCTATTTCAGTGTCAGTCAAAACAATATACATTCCATTGTTAACTTTTGTGTTTTTGGGAGAGAGTTTCACTCTGTCACCCAGGATGGAGTGCAGTGGCCCGATCTTGGCTCACTGCAACCTCCACCTCCCTCCCAGGTTCCAGGGAGTCTCCTGTCTCAGCCTCCTACCAAGTATTTGGAATTACAGGTGTGTGTCACCATGCCCAGTTAATTTTTGTATTGTTTAGTAGAGACGTGTTGTCACCATGTTGGTCAGGCTGGTCTTGAACTCCTGACCCCAAGTGCCTTTGGGCCTCTAAAAGCGCTGGAATTACAGGTGTGAGCTAGCTCGCCTTGCCTATAGTGAACATTTACAAAATATTTTGTTTGAATAGGTTTCTGCCATTAAGAAGATGCAAAGCCCTGAGGAAGTCTGTGGGTAACCCCCCATATAGGCACCGAGGAATGAGAGCTAAGCAGAACCCTGGCACAGTTAGGGCTTGAGGAATATCTCACTTTATAGTGTTACTACTCAGCTATTTCCTTTTATATAATCCTTTACATAATCATATATTAGTTTATAGAATTAGGGCTTGAAGAATCCCTTTATATAATCCTCTCTATATAATCATATAGTAGTTGATAGTATGAGTGCCTAAAGAATATTTCCCTACATATATGCCTATAATTATATCTTAGTTCATAATCAGAGGAATGCCGAGAGTGGACATAGTACAGAGCATGAATTAAGGAATAAGAAGCTTATAATCGGAGGAATGCCTAGAGCAGACACAGTGCAGAGCATGATTTAAGGGAAAACAGTTATACCAGGACAAGAACATGGCCCAGGCGGCAGCGTTCAGTATCGTAAAGATACCCGCTGTATGGCAGGCTTGGGGCAAGAGCCAGTCCTCCTGATAAAGGAGTTGTAGGACCTTGCTCTAGTTCTTGTGGAAGGCTGCCTTCAGAACAGCAATCCACCTTGGTGACTGTGAACTTTATCAGCTCTTGCTACTGTGCTGCTCAAAAAGCATCTTCCCATAGAACCCATTGGAAGCTGCCAGAAGGTGGTGGTAACATTGACAGCTCTGTCACTGCTATGTGACTTAAAGCATCCTCCTATAAATCTTCTTAGTATCACTTTGGGAGGCTACTAAGAAGCACTTTTGGGAGGTTGGTGGATCACCTAAGGTCAGGAGTTCAAAGCCACCCTGACCAAGGAGGTGAAACCCCGTCTCTATTTAAAAAAAAATCTTAGTAGCTTGCCCGTAGATAGAGGTATTGCACACTACACCCTCTTCACTGCGCACGGCCCACCTTCAAGCCTCGGTGACCTCATGGGGGTGGACCCCTTACTGCACATGGCCCTTGCCTTCATGGGAATGGGCCCCTTGCTGTGCACTGTCCACCTCCTGGCCTAGGTGACCTAATGGGGGTGGACCCCATGTTTTATTGCTCACAAACCTATCACTATCCTTAAAGATGATTTCACTCACTGCCCTGTCCCCTAACCTACACACGGTAAATACTCATGCTTCTGGACATTCGGGGGCTTGCCTGACTCCGCTAATGGGTGGCGTGGCTCCCTGGGCCCAGCTGTGTTTTCTTTGTACTTCTGTGTCCTGTCTCTTTATTTCTCAGATCCCGCGCCTCAGCACAGCATAAGGCTCACCCCACGACCCGGTGGGGCACTCAGCCCTACAGAAGTCTAACCTCTTCACTTTGCATATGGGAAAACTGAGGCTCAGAGAAGTGAAATGACCCAGACCTCCAGGTGCCACCTCCCTTTCAATGCTCCTGCCCTGCTCCAAGCAAGGATGTGGCAAGTCAAGAGAAGACAGAGGATTACTAAAGTTATCTGAGGATCTCGGAGCCTCATCCCTGAGCTATGATAGTCATTCTCTCTTTAGCTGGGAGCCCCATCACGACCTTCCAAAGTTCTGGTTTGACAAGGAGGGTGGAATCTGAGCCTGAGAAGGATGGCTTCCCAAGGAGGGAGTTGGAGGTGAGGAAAACAGCAAAACCATGTGCTAGACAAGATCTCCAACTGGGCCGGGCGCGGTGGCTCAAGCCTGTAATCCCAGCACTTTGGGAGGCGGGTGGATCACGAGGTCAAGAGATCGAGACCATCCTGGTCAACATGGTGAAACCCCGTCTCTACTAAA
>NW_016107706.1:1713759-1735196 GCF_001604975.1 Cebus imitator | reverse complement strand
ATCTCCAACTGCAGGGTTCTTGAGGCAATTACGAAGTTTTGAAGGCGCAGATTGAAACTCGGGGCGCTGAGGGCGCGCGTCAGGAACTGCTAAGGACAAGATGGGGTTAGGGAGGGCAAGCAGGTTGCCCGACGCCCTTTTCCACCCGCTGGGCATGGAGGGGCGGGACTCCGCCCCCTCCCTCACTTGATTGGGTTTAAATCACCACTCCCAAGGATTCCTGGCTGTGCCTTTGAGTGTGTGGCAAGGGATTGCAGATGGGGGACCGCTTGTCAATTCAGGGAAGTCAGCCTCTTTCTGCCACTGAATCCGCCCATCAATAGAGATCCGACTTTCCCATGGTTCACTGTGTCCCTCACCGCACAGGTGCGGAATCCAAGGTGCGGAGGGGTCTGGACCAGAGTCCGGGGCTATCCACTCATTCCGGGGTTGTGGGGTGTTAAAACGCGCGCTCTGAATAAAGACACTCCCAAACAGGCTTTGTGTGAGCCATATAGTTGTTTATTCACCTGGGTGCAGGAGGGCTGAGGCTGAAAAGGGCCTCAGCGAAGGGCGGTGGGATAGGAGTTGGTTTTACACGTTTGGGGTGGGCAGCGGAAAGCTACAGAAGTTAGTTAGCGGTGGGTGTTCTGCAAGCTGGGACGGGGTCCTAGGGTGTGGAGTCAGGAGGTTGGCAAAGCTGGGAGGGGGTCGTAGAGTCTGGAGTCATGAGTGTGGCCAAGCTCCGTTACAAAGTCCAACGGCCTTGTCAGTTGAGGCCCGAATAAGAAACAATAGAAGAATGTCTCAGGTTAGTTAGAAGCCCGCTGCAGGGGTTGATCGTTTCTTCCAGGAACTCCTCTGGGGTGTGCGTGCAGGTCACAGAGATTACCATGCGGCTCTCCGCGCGGTCAGACCTTACATAGGGTAGCACGCGTGAGGAGCGTGTGCTCCAGTGTGCCGGGCACTTGTGCAATGGCCACAGGCTCCCAGCCAAGGTGGTCAGGAGCCCACTCCCAGCACCTCTCTCCGCGCGCCCCGCCTCGCCATTCTGCAGGGTGGTGCGCGCGCCCTCCCACACCGCACGGGCTGGGGGCGGGGCCTCCGTGTTGTTGTTTCTCTGCGGCCCCGCCCCTGAGGGGGGCGCGGACCACGCGGCCGGAGGGCCCGCCTCCCCTCCCCCTCCCCGCGCAGCCCGCCCGCCTCTTTGTATCCAACATCCGGGTTTCCCCGCTGGCTCGGCTCCGTGGCCGCCGCTCCGGAGCCATTTTGGACTCGGTTCAGCTCCCCTCCCCCCACCCCTCCCCCCGTTCATGGCCCCTCCGGACTCGGCCCCTACGCCGGGGGCCCGGGCCCAGCCCCGCCGCGCTATGCCTGAGTCGGGCGCGCCCCGGCCCGTGCCCCGCCGCCGCCCCCCGGCCCCCGCGTCGCCCCGGAGCCCGGGCCGCAGCCTGCACCGCCCGCAGCTGCCCTGAGCCCGGCCCCGCCGACCGGCCCTTGGAGACCGAGCGCTGCTCGGGGACGAAGGCGCAGGAAGCGCGCGGGGAACCAGACCGAAGGAAGGAGCGGGAAGGAGAGCGCAGCCGCCGCCCGGCCCTGCGCGCCCCGGGAGCGCCGTGCGGCCCTGCCCGCGGGCTCCGGGTGTGCGCGGGGCGGCGCCGCGGAACATGACGGCGCCCTGGGCGGCCCTCGCCCTCCTCTGGGGATCGCTGTGCGCGGGTAAGAACGGGGCGCGGCGCGGGGACGCTGAGAGGGCGCGCGGGGCTGGCCTCTGGCGCCGCGCGGTGTTTACCAACAAAGGGCGGGCCCGCGGCCTCGTCGCCGCGCCACCTGCATTCAGCTCGCAGCTCCCGGGGCCGGGGCTGGGGGCGCGCCGGGTGCCCCGCTCGCAGGTCTTGGGGGCATGGTCTTGTCTGTGCAGTCATTCTGCGGGGTTCTGGTTCCTAGACGCGCCCCTGCGATGGGGGCCGGGACCCGGAGCCTCAGAGTCGGAGTTCAGGCTACGAGGGCGAGTGGAACCCAGGGAGAGAGTGAGGAAAACCTGACTGTGGGGAAGGGGGCCAAGCGGGTGAGCACATCTCATGGGGGCGGCAGGATTGTAGGTGCAGCAGCAGCGGCATGCGGGGAGGGTTGCACGTCCCTCAGAGTCACTAAGTGTAGTGAAGCGAAGGGGGCGGCTTGGCGCAGCCCAGGGAGTCCCCTGCATCCCGGACTACCAGTTTGCGTCGCGTTCCCGGCCCGGCGGACTGTTGGTGCTGGCTCCCACCTGCTCCCTTTTTCCCTGTCTTTGGCCCCGGTTGTGGAGTGCGGTCGCTTCGCGGGACCGCTTTGTTTGGGCACTTGGGAGCGGAGAGGGGGTAAGATGGAACACCAACAGGTCCCTTGTTCCCTTGGGCCTTCGGGAGGCACGTGGCGGGGTGGGTGACCCGCGCACTTAGCTCGCCGGCGACCACGGGCGTGGGGTTGGACGTGTTCGGCCAGCGCTTGTGTGCTTGGGGGTGTGTGGGTGCTGGCGTAAACAAGCGGAGTTCCGCTTGGAAAGCTTTTTTCCCCTAAGGCCCAAGCACCGATTTCCCTCTCCCAGTGGTGCGGGGGTACCCCTAACCCCGGCGGGCGCGCCGGGACGGCCTTTTGGCCAGTCCTGGGAGGCGTGGGGAGTTGGGCATTGAGGCGCTGGCGAGAAGGTCGGCGCTGCTGGTACCCGGCCGCCGGGTCCTGCGCGTCTTTGTTCCCAGCCCCCATTACACATGCAGCGCGGGTCCCCCGCCGCCCACGGTAGCAGCAGCCTGGAGTCTGGGAAACCCGTGAGGGGCGGGGCCGGGCGTGCAGGGGCGGGGCCGGAGTCCCCGCGCTGCTGCGGGGGTGGGGATCTGGGATCTCCGTCCCATTCCCACCGCAGTTCTACCTCCTTTGCGTCGTGGTGAGGCTTAGTTTACGCCGAAAACGAGTGAGTTCTGTAGGGTAGTAGCGCTCTCGCAGTCTGAGTGCGGAGACCAGAAGACCAGTTGGCACCTGAGCACCTATGGAAGGGGGCATTGCTGCTCTCCTGGAGCTGCTTCCTGTGTGCTGGAGGCAAAGTGGTGGTCGTGTTGGACTTCTGTTCCTCGTTTTTGTCCTGCTCCCTTTGGGATGCCTTTTCTCCAAGGAGGGCGGCTCTGAGGTGAAAGGGGAGGCATTGGTCTGCCAGAGGGAGGGCGGCAGCAGGCTGACTTGATAGGCACGCAGCAGCCCACCTGGCTGCCTCCAGACCCGCTGGGTGCCTGATCCCTGCAAGTGCTGGGGCTCTTCCTAGTCCAAGCCTTTAGGAGCGCTTCCTCCAGAGGCAAGACCGCTTCAGACCTGGGATCTGGGCAGCACGGATCTCACACTTCCCTCCACTTGGCAGGGCAGGGTGGCATCAGGGCCCTGGAAGGACTGTATTTCCTTTCTTTTTCCTCTGCTTCAGCCTCCTAGCTTGGACAGTGCTGAACAGTGTACCCTGCCAGGGCAATCAGAGTCATACTGTAAGGACCTATGTTCCTCCCCAGGGAGGAAGGCGGGGGTCACTAGGTATTTCTTGTGGTCACACCAGCCAGTCCCTGACCTGTGAGGAACTGTGAAAAGAGCTGCCCCAAGCCCAGTTTGGAGCAGATCTGACCCTCCTGTTGCTTTGGCTTCAGGAATGCTGTTTTTTTCTGGCTCCTGGCTTGCCCTTTGGAATAACCCCCATGCTGTGCAGCACACAGTGCCCTGGTAGAAGGAACATTTAGAAGAGTGCTGACAGAAATATTACATGAACTCTATGTAGACATAAAACTTAACATTTCCTAGTAGTCATGTTGAGAAAAGGAAGAAGAAACAGTCTTAGCTCGGGCTGCCATAACAAAATACTGTAGACTGGTGACTTAAACAGCAGAAATTAATTTTCTTAAAGTTCTGTAAGGCTGAGCCCAGGGTGCAGGGTGCTGGCATGGCTGGGTTCTGGTGAGGACCCTCTTGTTGGCTTGCAGACATCTGTCTTCTTACTGCATTCTCACATGACAGGGGTGGGGTAGGGTAGGGGGGTGCTTTCCTCTTTTTATAAGAACATGAATCGTGTCCTCATGACCTGATGGCCCCACCCTCATGACTTAATCTAACACTCACTACCTCCCAAAGGTCCCATGTCCAAATGCCATTACACTGGGGGTCAGAGCTTCATCGTATGAATTTTGGGGGGATTCATTCTTTCCATGACATGGAACGAACTTTAATAGTCTGTTTCACTGGCCAGGTGTGGTGGCTCACCCCTGTAATCCTAGTACTTTTGGAGGCAGAGGTGGGCAGGTCATGAGGTCAAGAGATTGGGACCATCCTGACCAACATGGTGAAACCCTGTCTCTACTAAAAATACAAAAATTAGCTGGGCTGCTGGTGGCGCCTGCCTGTAGTCCCAGCTACTTGGGAAGCTGAAGCAGGAGAATCACTCAAACCTGGGAGGCGGAGGTTTCAGTGAGCTGAGATCATGCCACTGCCCTCCAGCCTGGTGACAGAGCAAGATTCTATCTCAAAAAAAAAAAAAAAAGTATGTTTTACTTAATTTGATATATACAAAGTAATCATTTCAGCCTGTAGTCAGTATTAAAATGAGACACATTCCATTTTTGTACTGTCTTCAAAAAAATCCAGTTTGTATGTTACAGAAATCTCAACTCCAGCATTTCTGGTGCTCTGCAGAACATTTGACTGCTATGCTAGTGGCTACCGTATTGGACAGTGCCGTCTCAGAAGGGAAGGCAGACTTTATGCTGTAATAATGGCACATGGTGCTTGCCACAAGATCAGTTAGTGGTCAGTTATTAGTTCTTTAATAATTCTTTAAGTCTTTTGGGGCCTGCGCTTGGCTCAGCGTCCTTGGGAAACAAGCCATTTGGCTCTTGCATTTCGGCGGACATCCCAGACACTCACCTTGTAGCCTGCAAGAACCCCTGACACCCGTCTCTGTACTTGCAGTTCAGATCACAGGGCCTGTGGGGGTGGGATGAACAGTGCTCTAAGTGATGTGTCCAGAGCTCTTGGAGAGGAACCTGCCTCCCTCCTGTCCCATCAGGAAGTACAGGCCCTGATTGTCCTCATAGGCTGACCATTTTTTGACCCTAAGGCATTTCTTGGCCACTTCCTTGGGGGAGGACAGGCAGAGTGAGCAAGTGAAGTGAAGTGACCCTCATCCCTCAGGCCTAGTGTAGTGGTAGCTGCCGAGGACATGGGCTACACAGCCATGGGCTGTGGGTGGTCCTCCCAGGGAAGAGTGTTTTCTGCTATCTGTCCTTGTACCTGCGGGGCACTCGAGGAATGGGTACCCTCCCTAGCTCTTAGGGGCCCTTCTAAGACAGATGAAGTGAGAAACCTGCCCGTCTTCCCAGGCCCTACAGCTGGGTAAAAACATAAAATCTGAACCCCGTGGCCTCCCATTGCTTGGGTGGGCCTCTGTGGTGTACTACTCTGTGGGTCTTTCTGGGTATCAAGAATCTCCAAAAGCACCTGGACCTCTGCTGGCATTCACCTAAGGAACTCCCCTTACAGGGAGCCATTGAAGAGCCCACATGCTGTGCAGTGATCCTTGATGTCATAGCCCCTTCTGAGAATCTGATGAAAGCTGTGGAGCCTTTGCCCAGGAGTTCGTAAATCAGTGTATATGTGCATGTGTGTGTATATTGCACGCCCCCACTGTTTTGCACAGATACAGGGAACCTGCTGCCCCTGATTAGACTCCTTGAAGTCCTGGTTGCCCTGCGCATATCCACTGGAGCAGTCCTACAGGGCAGCTTGTCCTGGGGGTGAGGGGTGCTTGTTCCACCTTGTACCTTACTTACTCTGCCTTTTGTGATCCTGCCGGATGTTCAGATTCTAGCCCTGGTCACTCTTTCCAGAAAGCTGCCCCAAGTGCATGCCATGCGTTCAGCCACTCTGCTTGGGAGCTCAGGGTAGTGCAAATGAGAACCAAGGAGTATTGGGTCAGGAGTTTAGATCCACTCATAGATACTGACCTGTCACCGTGGAATGGGATTGGGTGAGGACTGGGTCTGGATAATGCTTTTGAGGGTGACTCCACACAGACTCTAGGTAGTCCTGAGGCAGGGTCCTGGCTGCATGGGCCTCAGTCCAGAACGGGGTTTCTCAGCCTTGACACTATTTACATTTTGGGCCTAATGATCCTCTATTGTGTATGGGGGTTGCAGGTAGTGGTGGGTTGAGCTGTTCTGTGCATGTGTAGGATATTTAGCAGCCTCTACCTACAAATTCCAGTAGATCCTCTTTAATCATGTCAACCAAAAATGTTTCTAGATCTTTCTAAATGTCCCTGGCAGAGGTAAGGGCAAAATCATCTCAGATTGGGAACCACTGATCTAGAATGTTCTCATGCTTTCAAAGAGGCACCCGGTTGTAAGAAGTAGGGGTAATGGCTTATGAGTGCATATACATCCTCCCTTTCTGGATTCAGGGTTGGAGGTTAGGTCTCCTCAAAGCCTAGGAGATTCCTGCTTAGTTGAAATCTACTCAGCACGTGACAGTTTGGTTCAAAATTAGTGGTTCTGGTGTACAGCTTCCTACCGAGGAGAATCCTGGCGTCCTTGAGTTTTCCCAGAAGTGGTTCGGGTTTCAGGGAGGCGGAGGCTGTGGGTGGCTGGGCAGTCTGCCTGCCCACACCCGCCCACTCGCCTCTGACCGTTGCCTTAAGGCTGGCATTCAGCTTCTTCCTCCTGTACATGCAGAATGTCAGGAAGTGCCTGTTGCTGGCGACTTTCTGCCTGCCCAGCACTCCTTCTCAGCTCACCTGGGAGCCTCAGGAGCTGAGGCTAGCCTTGTCTACCTAGCGGAGCACAGGGATTGTAGCAGGCCGTGGGCATGCCTTTTCCCCTGAGCGGGCCTGCTGTGTGGCGCTCCAGGGAGCCGCAACGGCTGTGGGCCTGGAGTCCCCAGGCCGGGGACACCAGGGCAGGTGGGCAGCCTCTCCCCAAAGGTATGGGTGCAAGTCTCTCCCCTCTCCTCAGGGTGTGGTGGCCAGATGGGAATCTGAGGGCAGGGCCAGCCTTCCTCCTGTGGACCTGGGGAGGTGTGGGCAGCGCTGCTTAGACCGGCGGCCAGCACTGGAGGTGCCGGTGGAGCGGTTGGTATCTGTGGAGGCCTCTCTGTTGGGCTTGGCAGGCTGGAGGCCCCCTGTGGCTGCCCCCATGTTTATTTTCTACTCCTCCCCTGGCCTGGTCTGAGCTTGGCTAGGGAGCGCTTTCTGTGGGACTGTGTCTCTCATCTTGAACTCCGTGAGACACAGTTTGCTGTACTGGGAAGTGATTACAAACTGGGCTGTTAAGGTGGAGGAGGCATTTTTCAAAGCCCAGGTTTCCAAGTGCTCCACATCACTGGTATGTGAAGTGCTTGCTGGGGTTTAGACTTCCTACTTCCATCTGTTTTCGGGGTCTTTACAAAGAGGACTTTATTTCCTTGTCAGAATTCTTTCTCTTCCTTCCCTCCTATTCTGTCATCAACTTTGTGTTCCAAAACAGACACCCACCCCCTTGTTCTGGGCTTCCTTCTTTGGTCTCTCATTCTCCACCAGACTTACCGTTCCATCCTAGCCCTAGAGGTGCCTCTTCCTTGTGGTCCTGGGGATACCGTTCCTGGATGCCCAGGTTTTCTGGTGGTGGAAATGCTGCTGCCTTCTTCTCACTCTTCGTTATGTTGGTCAGTGATGTCTCTGACTAAGACAATGGTAGGTACTGGAAATCAGTGGATAAAGCAGGCTGGGATTGTTAGGCGTCAGCCATGCCTCCTCCTGGCCCAGGACCAATAATGGCTTCCCGCCTTCGGAGAGCCCCATGCTTTCCCCTGGTTATTCTAGGCTTGCTGTACACATGCATGTGCCTTTTTCAGATTCTTTCCGGGACTGGCAGCTCCAACTGGGTGTTTTCATTCATGGACACATGACCTCTGGAAGGGGGTGTGGAAAGGAAGCCTGCTCCACTGGGCAAATGTGAGGCCCTCTTCCCAGGGGAATGTTTTCTGGAGGGGTCTGACCTGCTGGACAATGGGGCTTCTCCCTGACCAGTTTCTGGGCTGGAGCTGAGGTGTTCATGAGGCAAGCTCATGCTCTTTGCATGTGTTCCTCTGCCGACTATTTCAGTTCCACTCTGACAACCAAGGAGGCTAAAATTAGTTCTGGAGAAGGAAAAGGAAGGCTGGTTGGAAACCCAAGCCCTTGGCTGGAGAATGGAGGAGGCTGCTTCCCAGGTTTGTGCCTGAACATTTCGGAGGATGGGACCAGACCAGCTGTTATCTGTCCGTCTGAGGAGAGGGAGGGGTCCCTGTGGCCTCCCAGACCTGAACCAATTAAAACAGGAGACTGACTTGGAAGCTGGCTCTCTGGAGTGTTGGTGCCAGGATGTTTTTTCCTTCTGGCTTGTGCAGTGGTGCACAGTGTTTTCAGGTATGAGGACAATGCCTTGTAATGAATGTCCAGTGTCATTGACAGCCCTCCTCCCTCTCCACCTCCAACTGGGTTATGATGTGTCCGTTGTTTGAGAAAGCACGCATGAGTTTTCCCAGCCTGGGCTGGCAACCATGGTTTAAGAACTCTTATTTCATGCACTTTTTGGGGATTTCCTTCTCACTGAAGTTTGATGTTGGGTTAGAGGGGAGCCCTGGGGGCTCATATAAGAGGTCCAGCTTCTCTGTGTGCTGGGGACATAGTGAATCAAGGCTCCTTCTGGCCTGGAGCTGAGGTGTTTCGTGAGGCAAGCTCATGCTCTTTGCATGTGTTCCTCTGTGACTATTTCAGTTCCACTCCGACAGCCAAGGAACTCTGGGGCTTAGAAGCTAGAGGAGCAGAAGGGTTAGAGAGATGAACTCTGGGGCTTAGAAGCTAGAGGAGCAGAAGGGTTAGAAAGATGAACTCTGTTTTCTCTTCCCACCCGGCTAGTTCCTTGCCTGAGGGTGAGACCTGCAAGTCAGTGTGGGAGGAGGAGGAGAAGGAGAGCGCAGGCAATGCAGCCGTGTCTCCCCTACCCTGAAAAGCTGCATCCAAACCTCCCATCACTGAGAGGTCAGCCACCCTGGGGCAGAGTTGGGGGAGTAGAGGTCACTTTAGCCCTAATTTTCTCATTTTTAAAAATTTTCTTAATTTTTAAACAAGTAATATACCTACATTATATTGCAGAAATTTAGATGTTACAGATAAAAGCAGGGTCTCCGTTATCACCTCTGTTCCCCACCCAAGGCCACCTCCAAAGGTAATCATTTTAAGGTTGAGGTATATTCTTCCAGACATTTTCACTTGTGTGTGCATCTAGAGAAGTACTTATAGAAATAGAGGCTTTTTTCCACCTAGAATGGTATTCAAGCATTTAAGTATAAAATATATACAGAAAAATGTACAAGTAATTACTGTGACAGCTGAGAAGCATTTTCACAAACTGAATACACCAGTGTAGTCAGCATCCAAGTCAAGAATCTGAAATTTTCCAGCCCCCCATCCCCAGCAAGCCCTGTTTGGTTCCATTTCAGTCTCTACTCACATTGCTATGGTTAACTACTATTCTGACTTCTAATAGCGTAAAATAGTTTTTTCTGTTTCTGTGGTTCATATGAATAGAACCTTATAGTATAAACTGCCTTGTGTCCATCTTTTCCTCACCGTGTTTGTGACTTTAATCTATGTTGCATGTCATGGCTTTTTTAACTCAGAGATTTGTTTTGGCAAACTTTCTGATACATATGGATCTTTTAAATAACTATATGATATTCTAAAGTTTAAAAATATAGACTACATTTTATCTAGTTCTTATTGATGGGCTTTGTGATTGTATAGAATGTATATGGACTGTTTCTCAAGGATAAATGAAAAAAATAATTTCTGGGTCGTAAGACATGTATATTAGTTTTAGTAGATCTGAAAAATGGTTTGATTTATTTATTGATTGAGGCTACCGAAGTGATGGCAGTGGGGGTAGAAGCTGGGTGATATGTCAATTGGTTCTGTGAAATGCTAGATTACAGAGATTGGAAATAGCCTGGCTTTATGAAGGGTGCCCGGACAGGGAACGGGCTCACTTCCACTGGCTTAATTGTGAGGAGACCTGGAGACAGCTTCTTGGGCCTGCGTCTCCAGACCTTGTGCCTGAGTCTCGTGGGTAGTGTGCTGATGAGGGAGGTATCAGCGGACTAGCCAGGTTGTGCTGGTCTGGGTTTGGGATGGAAGTGCATATGTGTGTTTATGTGTGTTCACTTACGATGCTCCATGCTGCCTGCAGCCTCTGAAGAGACTAAGGCACTTGCCGAAGATTGCCGAAGAGCTCTTGATAACAGGGCACCACTGGCAAGCCGAGTGCATTTGGCAAAATCTGAGTGTGACAAAACTGATTTCATATGTGGTGATAATGATGGTGGGGATATTGGAGAAACCTGTAGCAAAACTATTGTAGAGTCTAGTGAGAAGCTTTTCATGACAGAAGGAGCTCTGGTGAGTTTTTGTTCTGGCTGAGTGTATGCCTTGTTTCCTGTATAACGCTCTGCCACAATTGGCAGAAGATGTAGGGACAACAGTTTGGGATGATTTGTTCTCCAAAGCCCTTGCTTCCCAGTCTTGTTCTGCAGCTTGCTGGCTACTCTTTACTGTTATATTGGGATTCTTTATGTAAGTCCACTTGTCAGGCCCTGCTAATGGATTTAGATGACACTCAAGTTTATGGAACTGTTTCTAGTACAGATGATACTCCAATCAGCTTTCCCACATATTATGTTTGATGTGCACTGTTTGTGTCTTAGTCTGCTCAGGTTGCCATAATGGAATACCATAGACTGGGTGGCTTAAACAACAGAAGTGTATTTTCTTACAGTTCTGGAGGCTGGAAGTTAAAGATGAAGGTGCTGGCAGGATTGGTTTCCAGTGATTGCTCTGTCCTTGGCTGGCATATGGTAGCCTTCTCGCTATGTCCTTTTTGCTGTGTGTATCCACTCCAGGTGTCTCTTTTTACAAAGATACCAGTGCTGTTGGACTGAAGGCCCACCATTATGACCTCGTTTAGCCTTAATTACCTCCTTAAAGGCCCTATCTGTAAATATATTAATGGCAAAACCTGCAGTTACATTTGCACCAACCCGGTAGTCACATTGGGGGTTAGGGCCTCAACCTATGAATTTTGGTGGGATTCAGTTCAGCCTATTACTGTCTGAAACAATAAAGTTTGGTTGAAAGTGAATTCTCTTTTCCTCTTGAGTGACATTTTGGAATGGAAGTTACTTTTTTCAGGGCTTTGCCATGGTGTTTCTGTTGTTCTTGCTTAACACTTTCAATGGGCAATCTTATCTGCACTGGTGGGCTTAATTTCTGTGTATGTGTGCAGGTTCCCTTGCCTTTGGGCATGCTATGATCCTGAAAATATGTCTAAAAGCTGGGTTAAAAAGTAGTTAGGGAGATGCTCTTTTCTGATAATCAGGATCAAATCCCTTTCTGATGGTAACTGGAGAAACTGGAAAAAATAAAACTTCTTTGGTTGAAGGCATTATATAGTTAAGAAGATACTGAAGACGTACCAGGCCAGTATGCATGAGAACAGAGGCCTTGGGTGATGATTTTGGTAACTGGGTCTGTTTTTAGTCAGAAGGGCAACTGAGACATTGACCATTGCATTTGATAGCTTTGTGGGGCTGGGAAGATAGGAATTGGAGTTCTAAGTAAAGGGTGGGCAGAGTCAATCACTTCGTTGGGCTCGATATCCCAAAGATATAGAAATGAGGCGGACCCATATGTGACAGACCCTTAGACTGAAATATTCTGGGACACTGGATGTGGTGGTACACACCTATAATCCCAGCTACTTGGGAGACTGAGGCCAGACGGATCAGTTGAGCTCAGGAGTTAAAGACTAGCCTGGACAATGTGGTAAGAACTCATCTCAAAAACAAAAAAATTAAAAAATATGTATTCTGGGATTAATGGTACCTTTAGAAATGTTAATTCTTTCTGGAGGATTTATATCATCCTAGGCCTCAAGTTAGCTTTACAATTTTGCAAATACAATGACTGGCTGGTAATTTTAAGTAAACAGCCAGCAGAAACATCACAGTTGAAGCCAACCTGGGTGACCTCCACATTGGAGTTGCCATATACATGTTTAAAAATAGTGTTCACTGTGGTCAAGCAAATGAGAGTGGGAATTTCAGGGGACAGCTGAAAACTATAAACCAAAAAATCTGTTAAAGAATTGTTCTGCATAATAACAAATTAATCAATCAGTGAATAATTTTATCGGGGGTTAGGTGAAACTGGATAGAGAATTAGTGAATTGGATGATAGATCAGAAGAAAATATAAACTGAACCATGGACAGGCAGAAAGATGGATAATACAGAATAAAGAGAAATACATAGAAGATGAAGTGAGCAGGTTTAAGATTCATGAAATCACAGCCACAGAAGTAAAGGAGAGAATGAGGCAGAAAAGAGCTGAGAACTTTCTAAAATGAATGAAAGACATAAAGCCACAGATTCAAGAAATCCTGTAAATCTCAGGTAAGATAATAAAATTTAAAAATCCACATCTATTTCCATCACAGGAAAAATTCTGGAAAGCAAAGACAGAGAGAGAATGTTGAAAGCAGCTAGAGAAAAAAAGGCATTACTATCTATAGTTTTACTGAGAGCTGACTTCTCAGTAGAAACAGTGTAATCCAGAAGACAATAGAATGATATCTTAAGTGCTGAAAGACATAGTTGTCAACCTAAAATTCTGTATCAAGTGAAACTCTCTTTCCAGAATGAAGATGTCATCATGTTAAGTGAAATAAGCCAGACACGGAAAGACAGATACCACATGATCTCACTCATGTGGAATCTACAAAGGTAGCTCTCATAGAAATAGAGGGTAGAATAATGGTTACCAGAGGCAGTTGGGAGGTCAGATGGGGAGAAGGTGGTCAAAGGGTACAAAGTTACACTTAAAATTTAGGAATAAGTTCTGGTCTGTTGCACTGTCACTAGGGTGACTGTAGTTAGCAAGAAGGTATGGTATATTTCAAATAGCCAGAAGAGAGGATTTTGAATGTTCTTACCACAAAGAAATGATAAGTGGTGATAGATTTGCTAATTACCCTGATTTGATCATTATGCAATGTATACATGTATTAAAACATTTTGTACACCATAAATACGTACAGCTATGTGTCAATTTTAAAACAAAACTTTTTTTTTTTTTTTTTTTTGAGATAGAGTTTCACTCTTGTTACCCAGGCTGGAGTGCAATGGCGTGATCTCGGCTCACCACAACCTCCGCCTCCTGGGTTCAGGCAATTCTCCTGCCTCAACCTCCTGAGTAGCTGAGATTACAGGCACGCGCCACCATGCCCAGCTAAATGTTTTGTATTTTTAGTAGAGATGGGGTTTCACCATGTTGACCAGGATGGTCTCGATCTCTTGACCTCGTGATCCACCCGCCTCGGCCTCCCAAAGTGCTGGGATTACAGGCTTGAGCCACTGCATCCGGCCAAAACAAAACTTCTTAAAAAAGAATGAACATGTCAAGGAATGTGTTGTTCTTCAGACTGAAGGAAGATAAATCCAGATGGAAGGTCAGAAATAAAGTGAGGAATGAAGAGCAATGAAAATAATAAATTTTCAGGCATTTATTGTGAAAATGTGTTACTGAGTTTGAAATACCACAAAAACAAAATGCATGGCAACAATGCTATATGTGAGAGCGGGGTGGAAAAGAATTTACATTGTTCTGAAGGTTCTTACAATGTGCAGGAAGAGAGAGAACTACCAAGTAATACTAAATTTTGATAAGGCATGCTATCATCTCTAGGGTAACCAAAGGGTAGATTATAACTTTCAAGCTAACAAAGGAGACAGACAGGCCGAGTGCAGTGGCTCATGCCTGTAATCCCAGCATTTTGGGAGGCCAAGTGGGGAGGATTACTGGAGCCCAGAGTTTGAGACAATAGTGAGACCCCCATCTCTACCAAAAAAAAAAAAAAAAAAATTAGCCAGATGTGGTGGCATGCACCTGTAAGCCCCAGCTACGTGGGAGGCTGAGGTAGGAGGCTTGTTTGAGCTCAAGAGTTTGAGGCTGCAGTGAGCTGTGATTGAGTCACTGCATTCCAGCCTAGGTGACAGTAAGACTCTATGTCCAAAAAAAAGGAGACATGGAATAATAGAGAATTCTTCAGTTGAGAAGAAAACAATAAAGGGAACACAGACCAGATGAGATAAATGCAGCTAATATTCCTAATAAACATATGATGTAAAAATTATTATTTTAAAGACAGGTTCTTGCTCTGTCACCCAGGCTGGAGTGCAGTGGCACGATCTCAGCTCACTGCAACCTCTGCCCCCCACCCACTCTGGCTTAAGTGATCTTCCCATCTCAGCCTTTGAAGTAACTGGGACCACAGGTGCAAACCACCACACCTGGATAATTTTTTGTATTTTTGGTAGAGATGAGGTCTCCCCATGTTGCCCAGGCTGGTCTCGAACTCCTGAACTCAAGCAATCTGCCCTCCTTAGCCTCCCAAAGTGCTAGGATTATGGTCATGGGCCACCATGCCTGGCCTGATGTAAAAATATTTAAAGATGGACCTGAATACTGATTAAAAACTCTGAATTTGTGGGTGGAGTTGGCTTAATCTAGAGTGATGTGATTGGGCTGTTTGGGGAAATTAGTTGGATTCCCCTGAGAAATATCTTCTGTTTTCTGTCTGGAGGGGGCAGGCCTGGATGCTAACATCCTGGAAGTCGTGGGAGATGAGAACTAGGGTTTCTGTATTTGGTGTATTGTTCTGTATATCCCTTGTTTCAGTGTGATACCTGTGTCCTCAGATTTGCCTGCTCCTCTTTGTCGAAGAGACTCTCTGTTTAATTTTCTTTAGAAAATAAACATAATCTCTGCTGGGTTGCGGAGGGGCAACCCTCATGAGTGGTGGTGGGATCTGAGGATGTGACTGCACCTTACCAACTAACTCTTCTGTCTTTAGACTCACCTTTACCCCATTCCTTCAGAGGCATCTGGTGCCACAAATTCCTGAGTTTTGAAGGGTTCTGTGAGGAAGTTACATTGCTTTTCTGCTTTATCCAGAACAAGCTTAGGAGTCTGTGTGATCAGTTACCATTTGTGTTCATAATGCTTTCCAGCTTTGAAATGTCATTTCCGTAGTTATTTTCTGTTCTCTTTGTTCTTACAGGTTTATGCCGTAAAATGCTTTACTGTGGGTTTAGTGGGACCACAGGAGGCAGCAAAAGAAAATGTTTGTGTATAATCCTTGACCTTCACCCGGACGCTCTCCTTCCAGTGTTCTCCAGGAATGATGGGTCCTGGAAAAGGCATGTATTTCAGAGCTGTGGGAGGATGGTGCCAGGGCCTTGTTTACAAAGTCCAAGTTGGAAGTGACTTGAGGTGACCTGGCTTGGTTCCTCGTTCCTAGGTGGGACTTCTGAAGGCAGATGGAGCTCCTCCTGTCACCTTGGAAGGTGCTCCTGGACTTACATTTCTGGCATTTGTAGTGAACAAAACAGTAGAAAATACTCATGCAAAGTATACAGAAATGCTGGAAAAAGTATAAACAGAAAAATTATAAGAAACACTCTTTTAAAATGCACATATATAGCTGCATGTATAAGAAGTAAGGGAAAAGCATGAAGGGCCTGGAAACTAGACCTGTATGCCTTCACTAGCTGAAACTGCTGATTCTCTGGGGACTTTGCCTGTCTTTATAATTTAGAGGTATGGGTTTAGTAGCAGTATGGACAATAGGAGACAAGATGTGGAATTGAGACTGAGGCCTTTGCATGGCCTCAGATTTCTGTTGGGTTATACCTTCAATGAAAATGTGGGCTAGAAGAAACATTCATTCTTGAAAATGAGACTAAATAATGGAATTGTCTGGGACCAGGTGGGGGTTGGGGTGGGGGTAGTTTCTCCTGAGGATTTATAACCATAGGCCTGTGCTCACATGAGTTTGGAGTTTATACCATCCTGTTCTCTGGTAAACTAAGTTGAGAAATTAAAGTGGTTCCAAATAGTTGATGTGCTAGGGAGTTTGGCATAAGCCAAAAATACGTTACCTTTGAAGGGTTGCCCCTTTAAACTTGGCCTCAAAGTATTCCAACAGAAAAGGCTCCACTGAAAATAAGCTCAGTATTCAAAATTCTAAAGCCACATGAGGAAACAGTACCATGAGTAAAGTCAGAAATAACAAATGACAGAAGCAGACTTTCAAGAAGTTAAATTACAGAATTCTGAGAGAGATTTGGAAGTATACCAAAGCATGGAAGTACCAAAATTGACCAGAAAGGCTTTTTTAAAAAAATAGAACTTCTAGAAATGAAAAAATAGAATAATTGAATTTATAAATTGAGTAGAAGAACTAAACAACAGATTAGACACAGCTAAAGAGAGGATTAGTGAATTGCAAGTTGACCTTCAGGAATTATCTGTAATGGTGTTTAGACACAGAATTGGAAAATAGAAAGGAGGGTTAAGAGACTGGACAGAATGAGAAGGTCTAATACGCTTGTAATAGGAATTTCAGAATCATTGAATATGAAGGTGTAATATTCAAGCTGATAATAGCCAAGAATTTGTCAGAATTGACAAAAAACACAAATCATTAGACTCTAAAGGCATAGTGAACCCTAAGCAGTTTAAATTTAAATATATACTTAGATGTATACCTTGAAGTGAAATTGTAAAGAGAAGACTAAAGGCATAGTGAACTCCAAGTAGTATACATTTAAATGTATACTTAGACACATATTTTGTAGTAAAACTGCAAAGAGAGAAAGCAGCCAGAGAGAAAAACAGAATATCTACAAAGTCAAATTAATAGGAGACTTTTCAGCAACAGTAGTGGAAGCTAGAAAATAATGGAATAATATTTTCAGAGAGCTGACATAAAATAACTCATCAATCTAAAATTTTATGTTCATCTAAATTGCCATTCAGGAAGAAAGACAAAATATTTTGAGAAAAGCAACAAAGGCTCCTCTGCCAAGAGATTGCTACTGAATTTTTTTTTTTTTTTTTCCCCAGTAAGCACAGTGATCTCAGAAAGGACAGAGTTACAGGGAGAGATGAATGAGCAGGCAAGCTGATGACTGTATGGACACTTAGAAAATGCAGACACAAAACATGTCTGATTTGGGAGCTGGGTAGTAAGAACAACGACGTTAAATACTGAACATAAGCAATATGTTAAATTAGATGTACGTTGGAAGAGTCGTTAGAGTTTAAAATATTTAAGTTCCAATGAGGGATGGTAGAGATGTTGATTTAGGCTTTTAGTGTAAATGTACCCATTAAAGTTTATAGGCCTAGCTCGCAATGGAATAGGAATGAGATGTATAACTTCAAAAATGACTAAAATAGGAAAATTTAAAATATAATTTAAACAGAGGTAGCAGTAGAGAAAAATCAAATTTAAACATACCCAGTAATCATAAATGTAATGGGACTGAACTCTAATTAAAAGACAGTGTTAGATTGAATTAGGGAGAGGGAAGAGAGAAAGATTCAAGTTGGAAAAGAGAGTTTTCCCAAATATTAACCACATGAAATGTCATAAAGCTATGTTAGCATTAGATAAAATGGACTATTTGACAGAGCATTACAAATAAAGAGGGTTACTATACAGTAAAAAAGTTTTATTACCAAGAATATGTAAAATAATTCCTGCAACTGAAAGGAAAACAGTCCAGTAGAAAAATGGGAAAAGGCACACACAGGCAGTTCTTAGAAGGAAGTGTTAATCACGAGAAGGTGATCAGGCCCACAAGTAATCAGGGAAATACAGATCAAAATTGCGTACCATTTCATACTCACCAGGTAAACCCCAGGTGGGGGCTGTCTTCTGTTGGGAACTTAGATTGGCACATCCTTTCTGGAGAACAGTTTAACAGTGTTTAGTCGGTTGATGATGTTCAGACCCTATGACCTAGCGAAGAAATGCTCACACATGAGCGCACACACAAAAATGTAAAGAAAGAATTCATGAGCGCTTTGGTTAGATCCACAAACATAAATAAGAGTCTAGTAGGTGAGTGGATACTTAGTTATGCGAGGTTATATAATGGGCTGCTTCTGAAATCAACGCGCTTTAGAGCTGCAGGAGAGGCAGCAGTATGTAAAGAACATACACTCCAGAGACAGGCTGCCTGGGTTTGAAACCCGATTTTAACTCTTAATAAATGACTTGGGGAAGTCTCTTGGTGCCTCAGTTTTTATAAAATGAGGGCCTCCTTAGGGTTATCATGAGGATTAAATAACTTATTATTTGCTTAGTATAGGGCCTGGGATGTAGTGTGAGCTGTGTAAGTGTTAAATAAATTGTGGATCAACCTGGATGGCTTCCAAATACATGGATGAAGGAGAAAAAGCAAATGTGTTAGAGATTGTATTCAGCTGCTAGAAACAAGCAGTCATTTATTCTCTCAGGCAAATGCAAAGACACAATGTTGGAATGTTTTGGGTTTTTCCCTCCCCTACTGTATGTGCCATTCCACAACATGCATACACGTGTATGTGTGTCAGGGTCTGTTTCTGTCATACACTCTAGCCTTCCTCCCTGGCCCCTTCACTCTCTTCAGATTCTTTCCATCTGTATACCCTGCCTGGCCTTACTCTGGTCCTGGGGAGGTGGTGCAGATGCTGCTGTGTGGAACTGGGGGGTGTGGAATCATAACATGGAAGAGTCACTGCTCTTGGCCTTCCTTGGGTCTTAGGGAGGGACCTCCTAGGGCAACAAAGGTGGCTGAGCAGACTCAGGGCTGCCTTTCGAGGGGTGCTGTCTACAGGGAGAGCTGCCTCTCCTCTCTGGGCAGTTGTGAAGGCTGGACACCAGAGGGAGAACACTGGCCCTCCTGAGACATTCTTACTTGTCTTCCCCTTGGGCATGGAGGCTTCTGGGAGGGTTTGCCTCAGTGCTGGCAGAAGCAGACCTAAGCAGATGTAGTGGTGAGTGGCACTCCTTCTCACCACTACAGTGCCCACAAGGGTAGGGCTGGGCACCTGCTCCCTGGGGTAGGCAGCTGCCAAGGGGCTTCCAGGAGCTAACTGTGCAGTGGTTCTGCTGGCCGCTGAGGTCACAGTTCCTTTAGGAGATATTGGCTGGACTGGGGACACCCAAGTGTAGAGCTCAGGGACTCCAGGGGAGGTGGGCATGGACACTGCACCTCTGAAGCGTCTCCTCTCCTCTCCTCATTGCGCTTTGAGCCTCTCACAGATAGGACCCTGGTGAGATTTTCCGCTTTTCTCCCCAGGACACAGTGGGTGTGTCCAAGGCCAGCTAGACTAAGCTGCTTCACAGGAAAGTGAACTCCCCGGCGTTTGACCTCCTGATGCCTGTCTTTGAGCATCACAACTAGCCAGTTTAGGTTCTGCTACCAGGAATGTTGGTTCTGAGTGCAGTCTACACGTACTGTGTGTGTGCATGCACTGCGTGTGTGTGTGTATCTGGGAGTGGCGTCCTGCCAGGAGGGAAGGTTTGGGGAGCACTGGGTACTTTCTTTCCACTGGGGTTAGGCCCCTTGGAGCATAGGGACTGCCCCTCGGGCGCACTGCCACTTGTATACCAGCTTCCTTTGGAGGTCAGCAGTTGGCATGGCTGTGACTCAGGGATGCAGCAAGCTCCTTGTCCTGGTGTTTGGGGGGCATGCTCACTCACCTCAGGGCTATGAGGCAGCAGGCCTATGGGGATACCGCAAGCACCCGCGTCCTGGGAGCATGGCTTCCCCTCCTGCCAGGTTAGGCGAGTGGGCTGGGGGTCAGGGGGAGCCTCCTGTGTGTGGATGCCCTGGCTTCCTTGGTGTGGGCGGAAATCTGTATCTGTTAAAAGGTGGAGGTGGCCTGTGGTTGAAGTATTGTCAGGAGCTATTAACAGCTGAGTGTGTAAAGAAGCAGAGTTTGGGAAAGAGAGAGGAATGGAGGAGGCCCCGGGTCTCCAGCTGGCAGCAGAGGCCTGTGGGGAAGGAGGGCATGGAATGTCACATAGGGCTCTGAACACAAAGCTCTTGTAGGCATGGCGTGACTTGATGGTCTAGGGGTCATACTGGGGACTTGTGATATGAGGAATTGTCATAGGCAGTAGGGGGCAGGTGTGGCTCTAATGTAGTAGCCAAGTGTGCCAGGCATTGTTCTAACCACTCTTAAAGTGCATTAACTCATTTAGTTCCTGCAGCTACCCTAGGAGGTAGGTACTGTCATTACCCCTTTCACAGATTGGTTAGGTAGCTTGCGTAGGGTCACACATAACTGTGAAGTATTGGAGTAGGACTTGAAGTCTGGCCGGCTCACGGCTGCCATTTTTCTTGGGGTCGCATGTAGGAGGATCTGGTCAGATGGTGGTCAGGTGACATCTTTTTTTTTTTTTTTTTTTTTGCTTTCACTCATGTTACCCAGGCTGGAGTGCAATGGCGCGATCTCAGCTCACCGCAACCTCTGCCTCCTGTGTTCAGACGGTTCTCCTGTCTCAGCCTCCTGAGTAGCTGGGATTACAGGCACCTGCCATCACACGTGGCTCATTTTTATATTTTTAGTAGAGACCAGGTTTCACTACTTTGGCGAGGCTGGTCTTGAACTCCTGACTTCAGGTGATCTGCCCACCTCGGCCTCCCGAAGTGCTGGGATTACAGGCGTGAGCTACTGTGCCTGGCCCAGGTGACATCTTGAACCCAGGTCCTTCAAGATTTGGAATTCCCAACCTCTTCACTTGGATCCTGCCCATGGTAGTCTCTGACTTACCGGCTTGGAGAGAGGAGGCTACTCTGTTTGTTAGCCTCCCTTGTTTGGACTCCCGACTCAGCACAGGGGCTCCTTGCTTGTCTGAATGGAGATGGAAACTCTTTGAGGACCTAGGGCTTGGGTTGTAGGCAGAGGCCATCCCTCCTTGTTGTCCCTCCTTTCGAAATCTAGCTCTAGCCCTGATACCTACATACCCTCTGTCCATCTGTCTGTCCATCCATTCGTGATCTGTTTGGAATGATTCTGCCACTCAGGACGGCAAAGTTCCTGCCTTGGTCAGCTTTCCAGTCTTGTGGAGAAAGCCTGACATTTAGAAAGCAGTTGTCGAGTACATGTATAATGTTTTATTTCTCGTGCAAGTGTTCATTGTGTTATTTCCTCTTGGAGATAATTTTTGGTTATGTTATGCTTTTTGGTTATGGTACACTTTTTGGATGTCTGAAATGTTTCTTTAAGCAACAACAGGCCATTAGTCAAGGGTGGTTAAGTTAGGTGATAGGGAAGCACAAGGGCCAGTGGAAGTAGAGAGCTTGCCTGGTCTCACGGGAGAGGGAAGAGCTGAAATCCAGAGGAAGGTGGGGAACCTTACAGACGGAGCTGGCAACTTACAACTTATGCTAGGCCTAGAAGCCCAGCTCCGTGGAGGGTGTGACATTGAGGTGTGGCTGCAGTGAGGGGAGGGTAGGGGAGTGCCCAGCTCCGTGGAGGGTGTGACATTG
>NW_016107706.1:1670331-1713297 GCF_001604975.1 Cebus imitator | reverse complement strand
GGCAGGGGAGTGCCCAGCTCCGTGGAGGGTGTGACATTGTGGTGTGGCTGCAGTGAGGGGAAGGCAGGGGAGTTCCCAGCTCCGTGGAGGGTGTGACATTGAGGTGTGGCTGCAGTGAGGGGAAGGTAGGGGAGTGCCTAGCTCCCCTGTCTGCAGTGCAGCATCATGGCTGGCCCCACAAGTCTCAGGCCTCCACGGACCCTTCTAGAACTGCTGCCAAGGATGCAGTGAGGCCCAGCCTGGGGAGTGGAAGCCCTGTGGCCTCTGGACAGGGTGCTTCGAAAAACCCCGCCATTGGATGCTGCTACAGGCAGACAGGGGCATCATAGGTGCAAGCCTCAGACCTGGCCCTGGTGTGCTCGCTCCGCCTTTGGTTTGCTACCTCCACCCCACCCTCTTGGGTTCTCCCCCTAAACCTTAAAGCCACATGCTTGGTGAAGGGCCTGGCTGGGGAAGCCAGTGTGTATCTTTTTAAGCCTCTCTGTGGACCCTGAGGCCCTTTCTTTGGAAGAGGCTGAGTCCCACTGACTGGCTGGTCAGGAGGCCATGTGTTTTCCTTTCACAAGTGTCAGAGCCTAGGCCGTGCGGTGCAGGATGACCAGAACTGTGACCGGGCACTGCCATTCTGATTGGGTGATATTTCGGACCTTGGGTGCTACCTGGATCCTTGAGATTAGTTGCTTGCTCCTGCAGCTGGAAGAAGCATCCTGTCACTGCAGGGAGATGCCAAAATGGGCTGGGTTTGACAGAGTAATGGCTGTTCCGGTGCGGGGGCTGCTTTCACCTGACAGCCAGTCAGTGTCCTTCTCCCTGGGGCGTACACTGGGAAATCATGCTCTTTCCTCATGAAGGCCACCAGTGCGGGTAGAGAGGAGAGTGAGGATGTCCTTGGGCTATGCTAGCGTTCAGGTACTTTGTCCTCCCCCAGGGTCAGGGCACGATCCCTGTTCTTGCCACCGCAGTCGGCCTTTCAGGCTGATGGTGAAGTAGGGCTCTTGGCTGCCGGTGGGCTGGCTGGCTGGTGGGATTGACCCCTGACCCCTCCGTCCTTCTTGGGACAGAAATAGTGGTAGGAGAAGACCAACCAGGGGTGTTGCCAGGTCACTGGCTTACAGTGGGCCCAAGAAGTGTGGACAGGGTGGCTGCATGCTCAGTGCTGGTTCCCTGTCTCGGGTGTCTGCGTGGGGTTCTGGCAGTGCGGTTGTAAACACCATCACCTCCCTCTATTGTGGGCGGCCTGTAAAGGGGTGATGGCAGAGCTCTCAGACAGAACTGAACCTCCTTTGGCATCTCCGTACTCTTTCCCATCTCAGGGCTGTGTGGTTCCTGGGGGTCGTAGGGGTAGGTTGGGGTGGGGACTGGAGGTTGTTTCATAGGGGATGGTGAGGAAGATGGATTTGGGGAATGTTCGAAACCAAGTTTGAAGGAAAGTGTTTGAATGGGCAGGTGGCGGTTGAAGTGGCTGTCCACCTGGATGGCACTTCCTGCGGCAGGTGGAAGGGGTTCAGCAGTGATGGGGAGTGCCCTGGGGTCACCAGGAGCCCAGCAGAAGAATGATCTGTGATTGTAGGTTAGGCCACCAGCTAGCCCTTCTCTGCCTGAGGCACATATTCCACTTGGTGACTCTGGGAGGCTTACCCTGCACATGCAGGCCTCAGTCCTTATGTTCGCCAGCCTGCCGCGTACCAGGTGTGGTTGTTGGGTTTGGAAAGGACGCGTAGAGGGTCCTTGCTTCCCATTCAGTATGGGTGGGGAGTTGTGGAGGACCCACTGGCATGGTTTCCCTGGAAGACTGTGGTGAGAAGGGGACAGAGACAGGAGCAGCCGAAGCAGCTCCCCTTTGCATTTTCCCAGGTGGTCCCTGAGATCTGTATCACAATCTCCTGAGACAGACAGGGTGGTTAAAAGCACATATTCTGCCCCCATTCCTTTTGAGATGGTTCTGGATTGGGCCCGGCAATATGTATTTGAATAAACACTGCTCCCCTCCCCCACACCTCCAACATACAGTGATTCCGACATGCACTGGGGTTTTAAAGACCCCTTCATCAGTTTCTGCTGCAGCCGGGAAGTAACGCTCACCCCCTCCCAGGAGCCTCAGGTGTTGGTGCCCTTTCTGTGCATCTGGCCTCTGTCTGTCCAGCTGGTTATCCATCCTTCTGTGGCATTTGGTTTCCTGCCTCCTCCCTTTTGCTTAGGCCTAGGGGCAGCTGTGATGGGCTGCAGAATGAGATGGGGGCTGGTGCTGGCTGGCACACATAAGAGGTGTTGGATGGATGGGTGGTCCACGTCCAGGGGTGAGTGTAGGGGTGTTGGTGACCCCAACCCACCGCCTAGTCTCCCTCCCTCAGGGTAGCGTGGCACTCGGGGGTTTGTGTGGTGGTCTCAGGGGCATGCTCAGTGGTTCTCTTTTCTGTGGGGCACAGGCTCTGGGCGTGGGGAGGCTGAGACACGGGAGTGCATCTACTACAACGCCAACTGGGAGCTGGAGCGCACCAACCAGAGTGGCCTGGAGCACTGCGAGGGCGAGCAGGACAAGCGGCTGCACTGCTACGCCTCTTGGCGCAACAGCTCCGGCACCATCGAGCTGGTGAAGAAGGGCTGCTGGCTGGACGACTTCAACTGCTACGATAGGTACCTCGCGCTTCCTCCTCCTTTCCTCTTGGGCCCACCTGCACTTACGCTGCCCGCTGGGCCGTTTGGGTCTCAGGATGTGCTGAGCAGGAGACGAAGGACCAGAAAGGGGCTCTTGAGCTGGTAGCCAGGGCCCCACGCCCTTCCATACCCTGTTTGTCCTGCCCCAGCCCTGAGGACAGGTCTCAGTGAGTGTCAACCCCTGGCTGTTCTCCTTGGCTTTGGGTCTCCCATAGGGGAGGTGAGTTCACACTGCCCCTCTGATGTTGCCCACAAGATGCTCTGTCTGTGAGGAGGGGTGGGGTGGGCAGACCTGGGGGAGTCTTGCGTCCCCCAGGTGAGGGGTGTATGGAAAATTCTGTGCCTCCAGGCAGGAGTGTGTGGCCACTGAGGAGAACCCCCAGGTGTACTTCTGCTGCTGTGAAGGCAACTTCTGCAACGAGCGCTTCACTCATTTGCCAGAGGCTGGGGGCCCGGAAGGTGAGGGGGCAGTGGGAAGGGGGTCCCTGAGTCGGCTGACCTGGGCCTCTCTGGCTTGGAGCTCTTGGCTCCTCAGTTGGGTGGGGAGTTGCTAAAGGGCCCTGTAGTCTGGCTCTGCAGGTGTGAGGGTGGGCGGGCTGTTTGACACAGGGCTCCGTGTGTCCCCTAGTCACCTACGAGCCACCCTCGACAGCCCCCACCTTGCTAACGGTGCTGGCCTACTCACTGCTGCCCGTCGGGGGCCTTTCCCTCATCGTCCTGCTGGCTTTCTGGATGTACCGGCATCGCAAGCCCCCCTACGGCCATGTGGACATCCATGAGGTGAGACAGTGCTGGCTTGGGGCAGGGTAGGGTAGAGGTGGGGAGGACAGGCCAGACCTTATTAAGCCTTGCTCTCCCCCAGGACCCTGGGCCTCCACCTCCATCCCCTCTGGTGGGCCTGAAGCCACTGCAGCTGCTGGAGATCAAGGCTCGGGGGCGCTTTGGCTGTGTCTGGAAGGCCCAGCTCATGAACGACTTTGTGGCTGTCAAGATCTTTCCGCTTCAGGTGAGTGAGTGAGGGGCTCCATCCAGGTCCTCTACCTCCACTGTAGCTTGAACTGGAGCGTCTCCTGCCCTGGGGCAATCCAAACCCCGAATATGTTGTGGTATGAGAGAAAAGTGAGCCTTACTGGGCATAGTTACTCATGTTACACTTGGCTGGTCTGTGGGTTTCATGCAACTGTGGGATTTTATCATAGGACCAGGGTAGGGCTTTGCAAAACCATGATTTACCACGGTTTCTAGGGTTTTGTTTTTGATAGCAGTTCTTTCCAGAGGCCCTGGACACCAGGTCTGGCTCTGCCTGTCATTTGTTGGGTGATACTGTGTCACTCCTTATCTGTGGACCTTTGATTTGTAAATCAAAGTGCTAGCCTTACCTTAAGTGATCTTGGGGTCGCTGTTGGCTTAATGCTCTGGGGCCTAACTTAATACCCGTCTTCTCCTGGTCAGGCTGGGGGTTGGGGAATAGGGAGTGGCTTTTCTGCTGCAGGGCAGTGTGGCTATAGCAGGGCTAAGTCAGCCATCTGTCCCCCCAACCCCTCACCCCTGGCCTCAGGACAAGAAGTCGTGGCAGAGTGAACGGGAGATCTTCAGCACACCTGGCATGAAGCACGAGAACCTGCTACAGTTCATTGCTGCCGAGAAGCGAGGCTCCAACCTTGAAGTAGAGCTGTGGCTCATCACGGCCTTCCATGACAAGGTGAGCCACATGCATCAGAATGGACTCTGAGAGGAGATGGAAGGTCCCCTTGGTGGCTCTCCATAAGACCCCTGCCCTGTGGTGGTGTCCATGACCCCATTAGCACTGTCTGTGATGAGGTTCCCCCTGCCGTAGGTGTGGACATAGGTGTCCCTGTGATAGGAACCTCTCACCCTGGGATAAGTTCTTATTGATAAGAGTAGTGACTGCATGATTCCCAGCCCCTAGCCCTCCTCGCCTCCTGGCCTCATCTGTCTTCCATGTCAATTGTAGTAGCCTTCCAGGAAGGCAGCCGAGCCATTGGCCCACTGAGACTTCTCTGTCAGGGCTGGTCTGGGTCCTGTCCTGTACCCAGAGTCCTTGCTCAAGTCCTGTGCTGTCTTCTCTCAGGGCTCCCTCACAGATTACCTCAAGGGGAACATCATCACATGGAATGAACTGTGTCACGTAGCAGAGACGATGTCACGAGGCCTGTCATACCTGCATGAGGACGTGCCCTGGTGCCGTGGCGAGGGCCACAAGCCATCTATTGCCCACAGGTACCTGAGTCAGCAGGTGCCTTTCCTGTACTTGGCCCAGAGCTGTAGGGAGGGTTGGTGGGAGCGAGAGCAGTGTCTGGGGATGTCTTAACTTCCTACACTTACTTAATTCTGCTTGCCGCTGTCCAAGGCAGCTGGACAAAAACCTAGCCTTCCCGCTGTGTCCTGAGGATGGCATGGCCTCCCAAGCTGGTTTTTGGTGCCCTCTAATGGCCACATGAAGTGCTGATTCCATTACTTTGGTTGGAGAGTTGGCTCAGTAGTTCTCAAATTTTCTAGTTTAGGACCCCTGTATACTCTTAAAAGGACTTTTGTATAAGTGGATTATGTCTATTGGTACTTGCTGTATTCGAGCACATCCACACATCCTGTTAGCTGTCAGAGTGATGACATCACATCTCATGTAGCCTCTGGAAAACTCTTTATACTCCAAAAAGAATGAGCCTTAAAAAAGCAAATAAATGAAAATAATTTTGACTTTATAGATTCCTTTGGAACAATGTCAGAGCTCTTCTGGGGTCCTCAACCATACTTTAAGAAACTCTGGATGAGCTTATCACTGCCATGCTTACTAAGTGGCAGGCAGAGCTGTAAGTAGTTGAGAAATATCAATTCATTTAACCTTCATTACCAACCATTGAGACAGGTACTATATTTCTCAGCTGTGACTTGCAGATGAAGGAACAGTAGTACAGAGAAGTTGAATGACTTAGCCAAGGTCCTGTAGCTAGTTGAGTCTGGTTCTGTGACTGTGAGGGAGGGGAATGAACCTCAAATTCCAGCATTCCAAGCTGAAGGATCCCTGATGGTAATAACAGTAATGACATAGAAGGTTGACTGTATGAAAGTGCAGTTTTTGTAGGCCAGAAGGTTGATGTTGTCTCCACTGTGTGGCTCAACTTAACAGAAGTACCTAGTAAGTATGCCAGGTGTGGCCCTAAGAATTTGCACTTACTACTCAGTCGAATCCTCACAAGGCTGAGGCGGCCACTGGGGAAATTGAGCAGCAGCACAAGTAGCTTTGCTTATTAGAGGTGGAGCTGGGTACAAGCAACAGCACCCTGTTCCACCCCACCTTGGTGGTGGGCTCAAGGCCCTAAGGGGCCTCTGCAGGATCCTAGGAAAGCTAATACTAAATTCCTGTTCTCATTCACATGCCAAACACTGTAAATTCTTCTCAGAAAACTTGCATTCCAGGCCAGTGTGCCTGTCCACAACCGCTCTGAGAATAAATACATGGGCTGGCCTTTGATAGTGTGGGGACTGGGCCAAGGTGTGCCCGGCCATTAGGGTAGATATTGCTTTGTCAACCCTGGTGGAAGCCTTCCATCTGAGGTGCACGGAGGGATTCTCACACCCATGTGGGCTCCTGCAGCGGCCTGCCTGTGCTGCTTCACCTCTGCACTCCAGGTAGGGTGGGATGACATGGTCTGGGGGCTGACTCTAGGGCGTAGACTCTAACTAATCTTGGGAACCAAGGAGGGAGTTGGATCATGAAGTTCAGCTTTATCTCTGCCCTCTTGTCTCCACAGGGACTTTAAAAGCAAGAATGTATTGCTGAAGAGTGACCTCACAGCCGTGCTGGCTGACTTTGGCCTGGCTGTTCGATTTGAGCCAGGGAAACCTCCAGGGGATACCCACGGACAGGTAACAAGCCTCACAGGGCAGGAAGAGAGGGGCAGGCCCGGGGAAGACACTTTGCCCTCTGTGCTCAGCTGGTGAGGTGCAGGGAGGAGGGTCACTACATGTGTTCAGGGCTGTCTGAGCTCAGAACAATGCTCTTGTTTGACCAGTGGAGAAACCAAGACCAGGAGGGCGGTGTAGCGTAGCTTCTCCAGAACAGTCAGCTGGGAAACGTAGAGATTTCCCCTTGGGGTTTTGACCACTAGTCCTCATAGTCTTAATGTTTCTCTCACTTTTTTAGTTTTAATTCTTGAGATAAAACAGAAAGGAATGTACTAAGGATCCAAACAAAGAACCTGGGAAAAGTAACTAAAAATTCAATTTAGGAAATCATTCCTAAAACAATCACTGTTATTTATTTTTAAGTATTCTCCTTCCCTGCTTTTTTTTTGTCTTAACCTCAACAAAATACACATCGTCTGTAGTTCCTTGTATTAATTTGGTAACAATTCCATTTTAGATTACTATTATCTCCAGGATATGGTATTTAAAAATTATCATCACCCAAGTGTAAATGATCCTGTGATCTCTTGTAACTGCTGTGAATGTGGCGAATCGAGGTTTGCCATCATTGATAACCTGTCCAAATTGCTCTGTTTTGCTTCCATCTGGTGCACAGAGGGTGTAACTCCCCATATCCCAGCTGTGTGTGTATGGCCAGTCACTGTAAACCCTGCCCTCCTCTGTCCCCACATAGGTAGGTACAAGACGGTACATGGCTCCTGAGGTACTTGAGGGAGCCATCAACTTCCAGAGAGATGCCTTCCTGCGCATTGACATGTATGCCATGGGGCTGGTGCTGTGGGAGCTTGTGTCTCGCTGCAAGGCTGCAGATGGTAAGTAGGATGGCAGCCCTGGGCATCCTAGGTTGGGGGATGGAGAGCAGTGGGACCTTGGAGTGACCCTGCCAGGCTCTCTGACTCCTAGGACCTGTGGATGAGTACATGCTGCCCTTTGAGGAAGAGATTGGCCAGCACCCTTCATTGGAGGAGCTGCAGGAGGTGGTGGTGCACAAGAAGATGAGGCCCACCATTAAGGATCACTGGCTGAAACATCCGGTAAGGGGCCCAGTGCAGGCAACTCTGCAGCGGGGTGGAGAAGGGAGAACCCTTCACATGATACAGGAAGCTGAAATCGAGTGGGAATGGGCAAAGAGAAAGTCTGCTACATTCCCTGGACTCTAAGGATGTGTTCCAGGGGCTGTGGGGAGTAAGGTAGGGGGGGATGATCTCCTTCTCCAGATCCCTACTTTGACTGAACTGCTACCTTTTGGGTCCTTGTATGATTTGGGCTTTGAATAAGATTTTGTTTGAATATCATTGCTTCCAGGCAAGTAGCCATGTCTGCCCCAGTAGGGGCCTGGATGTCTCCTTCTCCTTCCTATGTATGTTGAGGTTCAATGAACCTTTCCTAGGGCTATGGAGGGTGGCCAGTAGGCCAGGAAGATGACTGCCATGAAGGCAGGCATGCTGATTCCTGAAGTTTTCCCCAGGCCTCTGCTGGTGGACCTGCTGCTGTGGTTGGGGCTGGTGGGCTCTGCCTGATCCTTGGGAGCGTCATGTTTACTGTCCCCCAAGCATTTCCTCATTGAAGGGGCCTAACAAAGGTGTCTTTCCTGTCTCCCCTCTGCTGCTCAGGGCCTGGCCCAGCTCTGTGTGACCATCGAGGAGTGCTGGGACCATGATGCAGAGGCTCGCTTGTCCGCGGGCTGCGTGGAGGAGCGGGTGTCCCTGATTCGGAGGTCGGTCAACGGCACTAGCTCGTTTCCCTGGTGACCTCTGTCACCAAGGTGGACCTGCCCCCTAAAGAATCAAGCATCTAAGCCCAGGACGTGAGTGTCTGTCCAGACTCAGTGGATCTGAAGAAAAAAGGAAAAAAAAGTTGTGTTTTGTTTTGGAAATCTCATAAAACCAACAAACACATAAAATGCAGCTGCTATTTTACCTTGACTTTTTATTATTATTATTATAATTATTATAATTATTATTATTAATATTATTTTTTGGATTGGATCAGTTTTTACCAGCATATTGCTCTACTGTATCACAAACAGCGGACACGTCAGCAGGCGTTGAGGTGCTGAGCTGTGAATGCAGAACCAGCGCCTTGCTGAAGAGCCTCAGCCACCTCGTGTCCTTTGGGATTCATTTTTCCCGCTTTCTCTTTGTTCGTCGTCTCAGAATCTGTGACACAAAGAAACCCATCTCCTGTCTTAGGAAACCTAATGCTGCAAACTCTACCTAGAGGAACCTTTGAAGACTGTTACATAAGAACATAACCTTCCTCAGAAGAGGAGTTTCCTCTGCCCTCTGCCCTCCTCCCCTCCCTCTTCCCTACCCTCCTTTTATTTTGTTTTAGTGAGCTTAAGAAACAGCAGATGCGTCTTTCACGGATCTAACGGGTGTTGTCCTGACCGAGAAAAAAACTGGGATGAGAATGGTTTGGACTGGAGTTGGAAGGGGAGGACGGTGCTGGGGTAGGGTTTGGGACAGAGCTACACTGGACTCGGGCACATTCGGAGCAGCATCCTTTGCTATGGAGGCTACTTCTCAGGTAACCAGGAATCGAGGGGAAGGGCCTTGTGGAGGCTGAGCGTTAGCAGTCAGAGCGGGGTTTGGAAAAAGCCTGAGACTTGGGGCAGCCCTGACCTACCTGCTGGCCCTGACCACTTTCTTTTCACTAACTTGGCCTTGGGCATAGGATGAAACATTGTTTTTTCTGCCCTAATTTTAAAGTTAGGTGAGGGTAGAATCATCGCAATTTAGTGAATACATTCTTCATGAGACACGATGCTGTAAATACCCTTGATGAAGGAAAAGTTGAAATACTTTTGTTTCCTCTTGGAGCAGTTCAGGGAAATGCCCACAGGGGGTCATCCTGCACAGACAGGGCAAGAGGATTCCTGGGTGGAATCTGCCAAGGCCTGTCTCTCTGGGGACCCCAGAGTCCTGCAGCTCTGGTTCCACCCCAGGTGGTGACATTACTGTCCCCTTTCTGTGGCTTGTGGACAAGACTTTCTCCAGACCCTTTAAAGTGGTACATATCCTAAAAAACAATTTTTCTGTTACGCCATACCTTGCTCTAGTCAGTGAATGTTCCTAATGCTGCTGTTTCAACATTTGATTTTTTTTTTTTAAATTTATGAAACACGCTTTTTTTTTTTTTTTTTTTTTTTTTTTTCAAACAAAACACACATCCACGTATACACATGCTTTGCTATGTGGCTTCCAAGGTTTAAATTTTGAAAAGTAAAAGAATTAAAACTTCATGACCACAGATCACCTCAAACCAGAAATACCTCAGAATTTTCTACTTGTGTAAGGTTTATTATATATTTTGTTAGTTGTGTTGTCTTGTAGTAAGTATATTTTAATGTAAGTTGGCTTTTATGACAAGGAAGTTTAAAAGAAACAGAGAAAAAGAAACAAGTTTGCATCTTTTAGGAAGTGCTACCATTTTTGTTTGATAACGCCCTCTTGTGAATAGTTGCCATCAACTGTAGGTGGGCTGTCTGGGCCAGGTCTGGGCATTCATCAGTTCTGTTTGTGAAAGCTTTTCCTAATGGTTTCTTTAGATCATTTTATTTAAAAATAGTGCATCTCTTCATCATGAGGGTAGGCAAGGTGGGGGCCATGGGGAGAGGTTGACCTGGTGAGAACTGAAAAGCCCCCCCACCTTGGGTTGTTGGGAGCTTCACATGTAACTCACATGTAATATATGTGATCGGTTAGCGTTCAGAATGACAGGTAACTCCACTTAAACTTGGAAGAAGGATGGCCCGTAGACCTGCATGGGGTGATTTTACTTGAGATTTGACTTCTTCGGCAAATTAGCAGCAACGTTGGAAGAGATGTGTGGCACCTCTGTGAAGCACACCGTGACTCGGGTCAGTCATCTAGTGCAGCGTGTCTGGGAGTGAAGGGCTTCGCCCTGGCCAGTCTTGGAGTCCATGGTGTTGGGGGCACTGCACATGCCCGGTCATCTGCCTGCCGTGCTCCGTGCAGTGTCTGGGGCTTGCTGCCCCGGGTCCTTTCCTCTGGGTGTTGGGGCACAGGGGGCTGTGTGAGGCCCGTTTGCTTCCCTCTCAGAGCTCAGTTTTTGCTTCATGGGTCAAAATGTGGGCTGGCCAGGTAGTTATAGGAACAGCGTTTTGGTAAGCTATGTTGTCTTTTTTTTTTTTTTTAATGGTTTGATTTTGTGCTGTGGTATTTTTCTTCCCTTGGAATAATTTTTAATGGCAAAACAGGCCTTACAGCAGTTGCTTTTCTTTTCCATTTATTTCATTAAGAAGCTTTAAATATGGATTGAAAAGTGCCATATCTAATTTCTTTAGCTTTCTCCTCAGGCACTGCGGGCATCTTTACTTTTCATCCTCAGAAGAAACAAACCACTAACAAATGTAGCAAATCTACTGCAGGAATAGTCAGATCATGATACTACCTGAACACTAAACCCCAGCCTCTCGGTTTGGTTTTGGTTCCTCTGGGGGTTTTTTCTTGTGTGTGCCGGCTTGATTCTTGTGAGAAGTTTTGACCTGGCCAAGCGGGGGTTGAGCCATGGCTCTGGTGTGGGACTTTGTGGTCAGGACATGGTACAGACAGGTCAGGCCTGCATGCCTTTTCCCTGGGTGGCCTCCCTCTAGGCCCACCCTACACTCGGCCACTGTGGTGTCCCTATGGGGCCTTGCCATCAGATGGTGTGTCAGGAGATGGTCCCTGTTTGGTGTGACTGGGGAGGGGCGGTCCACGCCAGTTCTTTGGGCTTCAGGCTGCTCTTGCCCTCATGCGTGGTGTAGGGTGCACCCATCAGGTGGTGTATCTGACTGCCGATGGCAAGAAGAAGGTGGGGAATCTCCTTACAGGGCATGGCTCTTGGAGCACAGGTGGGCCTTTTGCCCCAGGTAAAGTGTTTGTTCGCTGTCGTGTGTTCTTTGAGGAGTGAGCCATCTGGAGCTCTACTTTTGAGTTTACTGGGTCATAGAGCCTCTGCCTGTGCTCTTTTCCATAAAGACTTCATGTGACATGCACTTTTGGGGAGCTCAGATCATTGCTTTCTTTTTGTTTTTGACCTCAGTCTCTGAAAGACTGGGGAAATGGGGCCTGGTATCATGTTCCCTGTCAGTGGAAGGGGCTGTTCCATGCAGGGTGGGAGGGGACCAAGTTAGCAGAGAGTAGCCAAGGATCCTTGCTGCTTCCTTTCTAGTGTGCTGTCATCCAGGCAGTCTCCTGGCTGTAGGGATGGGCCTTGGGGAAGAAAGTGTCTATGATAACTGAGAAGTCATCCCTAGCTAGAAAAATCCAGCAATGAGCAGGAGGAGGAAGAAAGTGAGGACAGAGGCGGTTGTGTTACAGTGTCCTGCAGAGGACTCTTAGCGACGGGGCGTTGGGGAAGGCCACAGACATAGTCATCACAGCATCCTGCCTGGCAACGCTGGGTTTTCTCCTGGGACCGTTGGTCCTCAGCAGGAGCTCTTTGCATGAGTTGCCCGGGGGACAAGGGCTGCAAATGGGCTGTCCTGGGGAGAAAGTCACACCTGGCTGTGAAGGAAGATGCTGAGCATCATTAGCCCTGTCCAGCATGGCCCTCTGGTCGTGTCTGCTCTGGAGAGGAGCCTGTGGGACTAGGCCTGCCTGGGGAGGGCATACCCACATGTGCCAGCTGATTCTGACTCTGAATTCATCCTGTCTGGACTTGAGGGGGTTTCTGCATAACAAGGAGTTCGTCTTCCAGCCTTGAACATCTTCAGGAGGATAGAGACTTCTGCTCACGTATTCTTAGCAAAAGGAAGGGTCTCTCATCTCCAGGCCACACTGATAGTTCTTCCATTACCCTCAGAGGCTAGGCCGACCCTCTCGAAAGAACTTAGCACAGCACAGCACTTCTTCCTGCAGCTGGGCTCTGTCACTTTTCTCTTCAGTTGGCCACATTCTTGTTTCCTCTGTCCTGCTACTATGCCCTGTGTGCTCAGGCTGTGTGAGTGTGGGTCTTTCCCTGGTGGAAGGAAGCTCAGCTGTGTATCGAATGTTCTGCATGTGCTGTGTGTGGCTCAGAAGGCCTCTCACATGCCTCCTGTGCTCTGAGCCTTGAGGGCGGGGAGGTGGCTGTTGCATTGAAGTGCGAGTATTGGATGGCCCTCTTGAAAATAGAATTTTGCCTTTTTTAGTATGCAGTGTAAAGTTCCCAGCACCTATTGGTAACACAAGGGTTTGCTGGTTTTTAAAATAATATAGTAAGCAGAAATACGTAAGGTTTTAGAATTGGTACTGGAAGTTGGATGGCTAGTTATTATTCTCGAGAACTTGATTTCACTAGAAAAATACACTAATTGGAAAGCAGTTTCCAGGAGTTTGATTTTCAGTCTCAGTTATTTCAGCCTGTTGAGTTTTTGATGGCACACCTTTGGAGAGATGGCCAGACCTGATTCCCATTTCAGGGGCATCAGACTGTACCTTTGTAAGAAGCTCCGTAGATCTGTTCGTCTACCCTCCATCCTGGGTGAAGAATCAGAAAGAGAAGGGGACAGGGTGTCTTTCTACTTCTCACTGGGGTGACATGAATTCTTTTTAGTTAGTGGCTGTTTGCAAATTCTAAACTAATGAAATATTCAACAGCTAACATGTTCAACCTAGTGGTGATGTGTTTAAATCTCACTTGACAGTAGTATTTTAGATAAACAGGCCCAGTGATTCAGCTGGTGAACTGTATATCTTCTTAGTTAGATTTGTAAATGTTGAGTGAATTCAGGGTTATATGCATAGTTCCTTAAGTAAGATTCCGGGTAGTTGATTTGTAACCAGCAGTCTTACCTATGAATGTATTCCAAACCTTTAGAAGGTTGGAAAGGTTTTTTGAAATAAGGATTTAGTTTTGTAGGAAAAACACCCCCTTGGAAATTAATTCAGTTGACCCAATAACATTTTTTTAAACGATTGGTGGGTCCAAAAGGCCTGTCAGCAAATAAAAGTCCAAATTATCTAGTGGGACACTTTGAATGTTTTATGTTTATTTTGGGTCCACTGTAAACTTTGCTTTGAACGAGAATTTGAATTTAAAGAATTTACCATGATTTAAATCTTTACCAAGTTTTTACATTTTTATGATGGTATCTTCCAGGTATGAATGAAGCAAGACTTTTTGATTGTGGTACTTCCCCCATCCCTGTAGTGCCAAAAGCAGTGATACTTTATTTGCTCCTATGGCAGCTCATAGAGATAACCGAAGTGATTTTTCCTCAGCAGTTGAAACACATATTCTCTAAATGCCAGTGTGTGGTGATGGGCCCTGCACTGCCTTCCATTTCTCCAGGGCAGTGTCTGGATTGTCTAGGGCCTAGGCAATTCTGATTAACTACTGTAAACCAACCACAGGACACTAAGGCAGTGTACACACAGCTCTTCGTGTGTATGCAGTGGGCTGTTACATAAACCTGGGCTATGCTGGACGTCTATAGAAAAGTATTACATTCGCTTGCAAAGTTTACATTTTTGAGCTCACAGTTATGAAAAATACGACCCACGAGTTAGTTTTTCAGGCAGGTGAGGTTGGGTCTTCTTGCAGATGCATGAGTTCTGTCTTGAGTCCTGGGAACTTCTCTGTTGGTTGGGTGTGGGCTCATTCCCTGACTGCTAGTCACGTTCGCATCGGAATGTTAGCATTGTAAATAAAAGAATAGGTTGTATAATAGATACACAACACTTGAACTTTACTTTAAAAAAATCGATAGTTCTACATATATATTTAGTTATATCACCTGACAGATTTCTTCTACACAATGTGGAGATTGTTTTATACCACAGATTATTTTTATAAAGTTAGTGAATTTGAATGATTTTGTAATCGGAGCTGATGAGCTTTACCTTTCAAGAGAAACGTACACTGGAGCATGAGTGGTGCGGAACTTTCACTCAGCGCTCATACGGATTCCTGTGATACACTGGCAGACCGGAGTCAATTTGCAGGTCTTTTTTGGCTGAAACTCCACTTGTGGTTGTATAGGACAGTGATACTTCAGCTCAGCTTGTGGATTGGAAGGAGAGAGGGCCAGCAGTGTTTTACATTGGTGCTTCCTCCTGAGATTTCTGTTGAACAAAGGGTTCCGAGGTCAAAAATTAGTTTTTAAGCTCCTGCCGTAGGACATGGTCATGTGAGAGTGTTTGGGGGAACAGAAATTGCATAGGGGTGCAGATTGGGGTGGGATGGGACGTGAATAAGATTCAGCTACAAAAACTTGGAAATGGGAATCTGTGGTTTGAGTAATCCACCAAACTGGATTATCTAAGGTCACATTATCTAGGGTGGGGGACAGAATTATCCAGTTGAGTAATTGTTCAGAAAGCCAGGGGAGGCGGTATGTGGATGCAGTGATCCAATTCAGTGGACAGCTGCCAGGCACCTTTTGTCCTTTCCAGTCAGGGCTCTTTTGGAGGTAAGAATGGTTGGGTTGGCTTGCTGCTACCATCCGTGCAATCAGCCAGGAGCCCAGAGAGGAAGTTCAGAACCCCAGTAACAGCAGGACATCTTTCAAATAGCACCAGAGTTTTCCTGCTTTTCTTAGGAAGTCCAGCATCACTGCCACAGTATGGAAAGCAGTCTTCATTTTAGCCTATTTATTGTTCGGCAGAGAGTGGATGGTTATTTGTGTGGGACTTTCGGTGGTGATATATTATGAATAATTAAGTTAATTTCTCGTATTCATAGTGGCCCATCCCAGCTGAAGATCTGTCCCCCAGACCCTGCCTGCTGGCTTCAGGCTGCTGCTTCCAGACAGAGGTGCACTGGACGGGAGGGATGGTTTTATCAAGAGAATCCCTAATGTGTCATTTTAAACCAGCTGTGTTTTTTATTCATTCTAGTTAAGCGTATAAGTTTACACTTTACCCTTTTTATACTTGGAATAAATTTAGTTCCAGCAGATCTAGTAGCACCCCAGAAACCAACCCCATCTGTTCCCCATAAAAAGAACATGTCTCTGCTCTCCAGCCACGTGTCTTGGGATGTAATTCTGCTGTGCCTTTGTGTTTGTCACTCTTTCCCACAAAAGCAACTGCTGTAAGCTTTTTTCTACTTGTCTTTTCTAGTCCCCAGCCTCTACCTTTTTCCTTTTTCCCAGCTCTAATTTCTGGATGCGCTTCTGTGATCCAGGTATTTTAAGAACCAGTTACCTCAGACCTCATGTTGAACAGTGTCGCCATCTGGGTCCTCTTGATACTGCAGACTTTTAACGTACATATGCAGGAACCCTGCTGAGTGTGGGCACTTACTTGTATTAAAGCAAAACTCTTCCCAAGGAATGAGAAAAGGGCTTCTGGCAAGCTCGTCATGGCACTGTGGTGGGATGGGTCTAGAGTGCCGTCTGAATGGTGCTTCCTCTGTTCCTCTTTGAATTCTGCCATTTTCAGTATTCTCATGTGTCTGAATAGGCAAAGCGATTTAATTGGCTGGGCTTGCACGCAAATTACTTCCAAAGATAAGCTCTTTGCAACACATTTCCAGTCGCTAATGCTCAAATGTAGAACATTCCTTTAAATGGCAGGATAAAAAACCCACCATCCACCATAGTGCATTTTGGGAAGATGTCTGTAGCATATGTTGCTGTGAAATTAGGCCTTGTGGGATATGGCTGTTTGTCATTTTGATGTATTTTAAATAAATATATATATTTTTTAAAGAGCCTTTTTTACCAGTTCAAAAAGTTTAATTAACCAGCAGTCACCACATCTGAATTTTTGTCTCTGGGGCATAGATGGCAGACCAAGATTAAAAGTGGTAACTCAGCCATACGAGCATGGGGTACCTTCCTGGACTGTCCTGCTGTCCTGCAGACCTGCTGTTCCACAGACCACGGGACACAGGGTCAGTGTGTTCCCAGTGAGGGGCCCAAGTCAGTGCTCTTAAGTGTTTGGTCTCTGCCCCATTCCGTGGACTGTTGACCTCAGTCCCTGCAAGTGCTTTAGCCCGAGTGGGGTTTTCTCAGAGCACTGCTGCAAGTTAAATGTGTGTTTAGCCAAATAATTTCTCCATAAGGGAAAAATGCAATCACCCAAATTTTACCAACAATGACAGAGATGAGAGTAGGAAAGATTAGGCAACATCTTTTAATTTGAAAAGTGTCCAAGTCATCATGAAAGGCCGTCTGGAAGCAAGTGATTATTAGAGATTCTTTGGGAGACCTCATCTGAAAATGTTAAGACTGCCAGTGAGGGAAGGAATTTTTAAAATGCCAGCGGCTTTTTTCCTTTTTTTTCTCTAATTCTGTAAAAATGCAGAGAAAGTTGAGTGGTACTTCAGAATTGAGGGAGAGGGTTACCGCAGAGTAGAAACATATTTCTAGATTTCAGTTCCACACCACAAATCCACAACAATGCCATTTTTCAACTGTACAGAAGAATCTGCTTATGAACTTGACATGATCTTAATGGTAGTGTCAAAGGCCAAATTTTTCACCTGTTAATATTTTTCCACATTTGTCCTTGAATCTGAATATACAGTACTGTAAATTTAACTTACATCGAGTTTGATGTCAATTCTTACGAAAAGAGCTTTCTGCATGTAACACACATACAGTTAAAGAACACAGCAGAGTACAAAATTTGCAGGAACAGTTTTGGAACAACAGAAAACATCACCTTTTATTTGCCATCTTATATATATATCAGTTTTACCAGCTACTTCTAAATTTGTACATTATTTGTAAGGGAAAGAAGGAAAACCCTAAGACTTGTCTAACCTAGTGGAGGATGTGTGTGTCGGGCTTAGGATGGATAGCTAAGTCTTATTGAGCTGTGTTACCTAACTTGTATATAAAAATTGTAATTAAAAGTTTGGGTTCACCTGTTTCTCACAGTTTAAAATGATGAGTAATTGCAAACTCTGGAAATGTGACTAGTATATGATTTAAGGCTGTAGAAGCAAGGAAGCTCTTTCAAGTGCTAAAACTAAAGACTTCTAGTTTTTGGCTCAAATTCAATAAGTACTGTTTGCATACCAGGATATGTGAGATGTAAATGTAGTAGGTCACTTTTCACCCTTGTAGCTATAAAATAAAAATTTTGTAGAACAGAAATAGCTTGTACTACTGAATTAACAAAAGTTATACTAAAGTTCATGTTTTAAAAAATATATATATACAGAGTTAAGCTTGTTGCTGTTACCCTGTCTGGATTTGAAAAGTGTGCTGATTTATATATATATATATATATATATATTACACACACACACACACACACAGACACACACACACACACACACACACACACTCTAAAATGGCCTAAAGCAGACATCCATGTAATTACAGTTGCAAAATGAAAACATTTTGGAAAGAACATTGTATCATAGTTCATTCATTTGCAGTGGATCTTTGTTCCTTTTTACTGTGGTAATTTTAGAAATGAGTGTCAAGTTTGAAATTAGATCTGCCAAGTTGGGGTTTTGCTGCTTAAACTCTGCACTGGGTCCTCAAATAAACCGATGTGAATGTAGTTTTTTCCCCCTGTGTGAAGAAGCAGTCACGCCCCAACAATAGGAGGAAAAATCTAGAACTATTTCAAGTTTTATCTTTTTGTATATGAAAATAAAATAATAAAACAATCCTTGTCTCTCTCAATTACGTGGCAGGGGACTGGAGTTTCATGGGAATCGGAAATAAAATGGTGTTCCCCTGCTTGTAGGGCTGACTCAAGTCAGTTCCTGTTTGGTGTGTGTGTAACATTAACAGATGCTAATGGCCGAATGCCTAGCCTGCCATGGTCCTGTGGGGCTGGAGCTAAGCACCACGGGTCTCCATTTCTGCCATTCAGAAGTCCAGGGCCTAGTTGGGGTTATTATGAATGGGGACCATTCCCCTGTAGGAACTGTTCCAGGATTTTGGGTAAGTTTCTGCAGGGTAGCATATTTTCCAAATGTCCAAGACACTCCCCTGTTCCCCTGTCCTTTGCAACCAGACCTATACTTTACAGACCACCCTGAGCAATATTGTTTTAAGTGGAGCAGAGAAACCTTGAAAATAAGTTTTATTCAGGACTATTGCAGATGACAAGCTCTGCCATTCCCAAATGTTGCTGAGTACTGGAGTCATTTGCTAAGCTATCAAATATGGGTCCTTATCCCCAACCTGGAATCAGCAAACCAGGTCCCAGGTTTCAGAGATCCAGACTTAATCTCACTGAATGAATGAAATGGTTCCCCAATAATAAAATAATGAGTCTTTAATACCTAACTAACAAAACGGGAAGGCTCCAGAAATCACCTCACTGCTTTCTGTGCTTAACAAGTTGTTTTGGTCCATAACTTGTATTCGCCTAAGTGGCGAAACACCCTTTTAATTCACCCTTTATTATGAGAATTAAGCAACTGCTTGAAGCTTTTGAAGAAAGGTTTATTCAGGGACCAGTTGCCCAACATTTGGTTGTTTTTGCTCTTTCACATTTAGTAAGTTCACCTTTTATTAGTGAGTGTCCCCAAGGAAGGAGGGCAAAGGGCCGACATTTTTGACACAGGATCTTGGAGCTGGAAAAGCGGAAAGGTTGGACCTTAGGAGTCATCTGGTCAAACTTTGCCTTTAGCAAAGGAATTTTTTCACCAAGAGAAATTTGGCACAGGTGTTGGTTTATAAAACCAGGCTTGTCTGAATGAGCAAGTAGAAGACAGCTAAAGGGCCATTTCACTTGCCCTTCCTAAGGAACACCCGGGAACCCTAATTAAAGTTTACAAATCACTGGCCCAATTTCAATTTTACAGGTGGGCAAACAGGCCCAGAGGGAGTTTTCCTCCCTAGAGACAGGCAGCCCTTCCAGTGGGACCAAATGTGGGGTTACACTGTTTGGAAGTAGTGGATCTAGATTAGGAAAAGCCATCTACCGTTTATCTCTCTAGTATTTAACACTGTCTGGCACTGACAAGGGCTTTGAGAAATACGGTACTTCAGTGATTGTGTATTTAGTAAATTCGGGGAAAAGCTGCTGAAGCAGCCTTGAAGCCTACAGATACCAGTGTTGTCTCGTTGTATTTGTCAGGACTCGGTTGCAGGTGACAGATAAGGGGGTTTCACTGAAAGGATCTTGGGGGAAATGGCTAGCTAAGCCTTCAAAAGGCAGGATACATGTGGTCTTCGGGAGCCTTGGGAGCTGGGGTCACAGCATTACAGGCCTTCACCTGCGTCCAGTATTGCTTCCATTGTTGCTCAGCGCAAGGCCAGATGTACCTGCTCCTTTGACTACTTAGCAGGAAACAAGGCTGTAGACAGTGCCAGAGCTGCTTGCTTTTTCTCCTCCCTCCCTCCCTTTCTCTTTTTCTTTCTTTTGACACAGTGTCTCACTCTATCGCCCAGACTGGAGTGCAGTGGTGTGATCTCAGCTCACTGCAACCTCCGCCTCCTGGGTTCAAGCAATTCTGCCTCAGCCTCCCAAGTAGCTGGGATTACAGGCGCCCGCCACCACACCGGCTAATTTTTGTATTTTTAGTAAAGACGGGGTTTCACCATGTTGGCCAGGCTGGTCTCAAACTCCTGACCTCAAGTGATCTGCCAGTCTCAGCCTCCCAAAGTGGTGGAATTGATTATAGGCGTGAGCCACTGCGCCTGGCCCAGTCCCAGGGTTTCATGTCACAGCTTTGCTCCCCGGAGAGAGTACCAGATCCAAATTCCCTAGGAAGGGCTCTGGTTGATGTAACAGTCAGAGTCCCTCACAAGAGGTATTCCTGGCAGGGGGTAGCCTCCCATTTGAGGCTGTCAAAATAATGTGTGCATGTGAGTAGGTTGTTAGAAGAGGCCTCCTGCTCAGTGAATCATCAGTGGGATCAGATGAAACATACTCCTACCAGTGACCTGAGAAATAGGAAACTTGAAGGTTCTGCTAAGAAGTACATCCACACAGAATGCTGGAGATGGTGCTGCAAAATGAAGACTCACTCATTTGTGAGTGGTAGTCCATGAAATGCATCTATCCTTTCTTTGCCATGAGGCATTCAGCAATCTGGATTTTATATTCTACCACGACAAACAGTAAAGATGACTTAAAAATTTGTAACATTTATAGAGCACTTAATGACATGCCCCGGTATTGCCCTAAACATTTTGCATGTGTCATCTCCTTTAATCCACACAAGAACGCTATGGTCTAAGTATTATTATTCTCACTTAAAAGAGAAGGCTGGGCGTAGTGGCTCACACCTGAAATTACAGCACTTTGGGAGGCTGAGGCAGGAGGATTGCTTGAGGCCAGAAGTTGGATACCAGCCTGGGCAACATAAGGAGACCCCCTTCTCTACTGCTTGCTGACCCCCACCAAAAAAAATTAGCCATGCAATGTGGCACAAGCCTGTAGTCCCAGCTACTCAGGAGGCTGAGGGGCTGGCTTAAGCCCAGGATTTCGAGATCGCAGTGAGCTATGATCATCCCACTGTTCTGCAGCCTGGGTAACAGAGACCCTGTCTCTAAATAAATAATAAATAAATAGAGCTGAGTGGGAATATAGGCTCTGGAGACCTCAGTGCAACCATGTGCAAGTGTTTACTCACCTATTAAATGGGACTAAAGGCATTTTCTAATCAAGACTATATACAGCACACCACTAAGCCCTCAAAACATCACACTCCCATCCATCGTCCGGTGGACCGGGAATGAAGCGCAGGTGCGCCAAGGGCGCCCCGGTGTGTCACCAGGGGGCGCGCGAGGCCCTCAGCTTGGCAGGGGCTGGGGGGGGCGTGTCTGCGCGCGCATGCGCCGTGGTGAAAGGCCGCCACCTCGAGCAAGATGGCTGCTAAGAGTATCGCTTCCCGCCTCCGGGGCTCCAGACGTTTTCTGAGCGGCTTCGTGGCCGGGGCTGTAGTGGGCGTTGCGGGAGCTGGGCTCGCGGCCCTGCAGTTCTTCCGGAGTCAGGGCGCTGAGGCAGCGTTGGCAGGGAAGGAGCCGGATGGTAAGTCTGTGGGCCCGCCCTCCCTGCCCTGGCCGAGGTTTCGGGCTCCGACTCTTACCTGGGGTATGAATGGCGACCTTAACGCGCAGCCTTCCCGGTTGTCTGGGCCCCGAGACCGGCGCTTGGTTTCGACCTTTTTATTCTCCCGGCTCGGCCTCCCCTCCCCACCTCGCGTCACGCCTGCCTCCCTCACGTCTTTCCTTCCCCCGGGCATCTTCGTTTTCTGCACAGGACCCTCCTCCCCCACCTTCTTCCCCTAAATTATTCATCGCGGTATCTATGTTTTAATGTCTGTGGCCTCCACTAAGATTGCTAGCTCCGGAAGGCTGGAGGCTGTGTCTGTTTTGGCCACCATCATCTAACCGGCACAGTTCCTGGTACATAATGGGCGTTCAGTAAGTGTGGATGAAGGAATGAATTAACACATCGTTTTAGCAGATTAATTAACTGCCTTTCTTTCGTGTTGTTCAGTTGAAGCATACCTGTTACCCCTTCAAAGTGTATAAATCCTCATGTTGCAATGGGTACCTTATATTTGACCAAAAAAAATTAACACGCGCTGATTTCTTGCACTTTGACGACGTGCTCATTTAACTTGCTCCTTTGGATACTTGGCATCTAGCAAGAGAACTACTCTGGTAGGTTGAGGATTTGAGGAGGCATCAGAGGAGGATTGTCTCAAAACTGACTCACTATTGAGTGTGTGCTTGGTGTCTCCCACTAGGAAAAACAGTACCAGTTTTACTGTTATCTTGCAACGGGACGCATGTCAGTGCTTTAGAGATGATTTGGAAATTTGATGTGAAAGCCCAGTAAAATCAAGTTTTTATTCAGAAGCTAATGCAGTGGCTGCAGTTTATCCACTGATTATAGGCAAATCAGTACTTTGCCGGACTGTCTGTTTTCTTTGTCTCATGTCATTGCAAAATGAGGTGTTCTGGTTGGTTAGACTCCTGAGCCGGTCCTTTGTAAATCACACCGTTCTCCTTTTCCTTGGAATTTTTCATTCTTAAGAGCCATTAATTGTTGCTGTTTTTTTCTTTGTCTCTGCCCTTTTTTTTTTTTTTTTTCCCCGTTCTTAGGATCTGCGGAAAAGGCTGTCTTGGAACAATTTGGGTTCCCTTTAACTGGAACAGAGACAAGGTGTTACACTAATCACGCTCTGTCTTATGACCAGGCAAAGCGGGTGCCTCGATGGGTTCTTGAACATATTTCCAAAAGCAAGATAATGGGTAGGTGGCTATATAAAAAAATTGAAGTAACAGTATTTACAAAAGATGTCTCCAAATTTGAAACAGTGGTGATTATTAATATTCACAACCTTTTTCATATCATAGCACGTGTAGAAAATTGTATTTAAATGGCTTACTGGTTAAATCAACTCTGCCTGGCAGCCAGAAAGCCAGACCCTTTCCAGCTGTCTCAAGGATGAAAATATCCATTATCTTGACACACTAGTTGGGAGGTCATAAATATTGTAGCAATGAGCACCATTCAGTTTTACCTTAACAAATATTTATGTGCCTGCTATGTGTCTGTCACTGTGACAACCCTTGGGGACATATGTGTGACCAGAGGATCTCTACTCCCATGACACTTTGAGGTGGGAGAGTGGGTTGACCTATGAAACAGATAATTATGGATGTATAATTATAATAATTTTTTCAAAGGAAGTGATTGCAAGTTAGTATAGTATAATTAAGGAACAGTAAAAAGTTGGATAAGTGGCTGGGAGCAGTGGTTCACACCTGTAATCCCAGTACTTTGGGAGGCTGAGGCGTTTCAGCTCTGGAGTTTGAGACCAGCCTGGCCAACATGGCGAAACCCTGTTTCTACAAAAAATACAAAAATTAGCTGGCCATGGTGGTGTACTCCTGTAGTCCCAGCTACCTGGGGGACTGAGATGGGAGGATCTCTTGAGCCCAGGAGATGGGGGTTGCAATGAGCCAAGATCATAGCATCACACTCCAGCCTAGGCAACAGAGGGAGACCGTGTCTCAAAAAAAAAGTGTGATGAGACATTATAACAGGAGAACCTGCTTTTGATTAGTAAGGCTTCTCTGAAGAAGTGGACTGAAGAGTGAATGGAAATTACTTAGGCAGGGGGTTGAATTTATTTGTAGAAGCTCTTAGGTTAAGGATATTACCTTTTGTCATAGTTGTTTTGTTCCCTTTCATTACTTGCTTTTTAATTTGCTGTGTGTTGCACATACTCTCCTTTGCTTTAAAATGTGTGCTATGGCTATGCATCTTAAAATGCTGATGTTAAAGTGAGTGTGTGCCGTCCTAGAGTGCACAGCAACCAGCAGAATAACAGGAGGCTTGGAATGTGCTTGCTGCTACGGAGAAACTGATGCAAGTGAAAACTATCAAGTGTATAAAAAAAGCTGTGCATTTTATATTGTATAATAAATCTTGTGAGCTGTATACCTTTGAGGCGATAAAATAGAGCCAGTTAATATAATTTGAAAATAGGAAGCAATATACCTGTGTTTTACTTGATTTTAATGTAAAAGGCCTATTTTCAGTAATGATGGACTGAGTTATTCAGACAGACTCTTCCTGCTGAAAACTGAAAATGTTAGTATATAAAAAGTATATATATATATATTTTAACTTTTTTTTTAGTGATGGGGTTTTGCATATGTTGCCCAGGCTACTCTTAAATATCTGGGTTCAAGTCTCCCTCCTGAATTTAGCCTCCTGAGTAGCGGGGATTACAGGCATGTGCCACTGTGCCCAACTAAAAGTGTATCTTTAAAAAAAAAAATCACTTAAGAAAAATGAAGAGCCAGCAGCATAGTGGTGAATTGTCAGGCCAGCGTTTGTGGGAGAAAGCCAGACTCCAAAAAGGTGTAAGCGCAGTCCTGGCAAACCAAAACCACATTTGCTTTTGAATTCACAACATTATGGGGTGAGGAGGATTGAAGAAAAGACCTAAGGCTCATCCAAGGAAGGCTGTTCTGTAGGTCCTGCAGTGTAGGAGCCCCTGCCATGTTACCCTGGAACTCTAAAGGACGACACCCTCAGGGAAGAGGAAACTAGAACTAACTTCCCTGCCCATGTACTACGGGAAGGTTGTCTTGGCACTGAGCAGAGAAAGGCCAAAAGGAAGATAAAAAGTGTTCCAGAGAAGGTTAGGTCAAAAACTGGCTGTCATGCAGACTTACAGCCCAAACCTGTGCATCGAGTAGAGATCAGGGAACCTTAATCCCTGAGCTTGGTTTAATATGTTCTCCACTGGTAATGTTGCTAGACACCTTACAGCCGTAAATTTACATCTTTTCTCAAGGAAGGTATCTTCTTAGGCCTTTGGAAATTCTTAGAAAGAGTTTTTCAAGGGTATTGAGCACCAGGCAAAGATAACTAGGTGTAGAAGGAAATGATTCCAATGGTAATGACACTAAGAAATTTACTAATGATAATTTTTCTATATTATTCTGTATAAAGTGATTGTAAAAAGCTACATTTTTGATGCTTTACTGTGAACTTTGGGATCTGACAGTAAATTTTTCTAGGCTGAATGAAATCACCTTGGAATCAGTGACTTCACTTCTCTCTACTTTACACTTCTTCGAGTAGCAGTCTGAGTATGCTTCATTTGTTCTCATAATTTTTGTAGTTTAAGAAGATCTTACCTCATGGTAGTGCAATAGTTAGTGTTAGGATTGGCTAACGTTTTCTGCGGCAAGCCATTCTGGAGGTGTCAGAAAGTAAACAAAATCTGAGATTTCTTTTCTCCTAAGTGGTACTCAAATATTCTGTTTTAGCAATTTCTGGGTGGAGCTCATAACTTAAATGTTTATTTTGTCATGGCTTAAGAGGCAGTAAGCAAGATATCAGAGACACGCCTCTTCCCAAGGCTGCGTCTGCCTGGAATAAATTGTTTTGTGTCTATATATATCCATTATTTCAGAACACACAAACTTATCAAATGCAGTTCTACAAAATACAATACATGGGTGTCTTGTTAAAAAAAATAAGAGTTTATTTAGTAGCCAAGCTTTTTACATAGTTTAGCATTTTGGTGATTTTTTTTACTTAAATGCAATTCAGAGGAGTTCTTCTTTAACTGGAAAGGCCAGAGTCAAAATTATATGAGATAGCTACACTATATGAAAAGCATTCTTTCCTAGACTAGTACTTTCTAAATTCAGATGAAGTATCTGAACTATCCCAGGAACTTGAGACATGCATGCAGTCCCTAATACTAGCCGCTTGGAGAGATGCCAGCCAGTAGCAACCAGCTTGCCTTGCTTAGAGAATCTTGAGGGATATTCGTTTACTGATAATGTACCCATTTTGTGTGTTTTTCTTCAGGTGATGCAGACAGAAAGCACTGTAAATTTAAGCCAGATCCCAGTATCCCTCCAACCTTCAGTGCCTTCAACGAGGATTATGTTGGAAGTGGGTGGTCACGAGGACACATGGCTCCAGCAGGAAATAACAAATTTTCAAGTGTAGGCATACTTTGGGGGAAGGATGGGAATATGGGGCTGATCATGTGCCTACAACAGGAATTAGAGATGAAAAACCTAGGAGCCAAACCTTAAAGCTGGAGAATTTCCATACTCTTATTTTTCTTCCTGACTTTATTTCTCTTCTTTCAGTCACATGCGGAGACATTTTTAAACAGGTTGAATGAGGAAAACTAAGTGCTATATGAAGGGAACTGGAAAGCCACTGGGAGCTGAAGCTACTTCCTTTTTTTTTTTTGAGACGGAGTCTCACTCTGTCACCCAGGCTGGAATGCAGTGGCACAATCTTGGCTCACTGCAACCTCCACCTCCCAGGTTCAAGCGATTCTCGTGCCTCAGCCTCCTGAGAAGCTGGGATTACAGGTGTGCCTGTAATACCATGCTCAGCTAATTTTTGTATTTTTAGTGAAGACAGGGTTTCACCGTCTTGGCCAGGCTGCTCTCAAACTCCCTGACCTCAAGTGATCCGCCCACCTTGGCTTCCCAAAGTGCTGGGATTACAGGCGTGAGCCACTGTGTCCAGCCACTTACTTATTTTTAATTAGTAATTAGAGATGGTCTCGCTTTGATGCCTAGGCTGGAGTACAGTGGTGAAATTATAGCTTGCTGTATGTTTTAACTCAGGCTTATATGATCCTCTTGCCTCAGCTTCCTGAGTAACTAGGACCACAGGCATATGCCACCATGCCTGGCTAATTTATTTTCAAAAAATTTTAAATTTGTAGAAATTTATAGAAAAGGTAAAAATATAGTACAACAAATACACTGATGCATTTACTTTACAGATACATATGTAAATTCTGCAACCATTGACAGTTGCTGACATAATGTTTTATTTATTTATTTATTTATTAAAGACGGGGTTTCACCATGTCGTCAGGCTGGTCTTGAACTCCCGACCTCAGGTGATCCGCCTACCTTGGCCTCCAAAGTGCTTGGATTACAGGCGTGAGCCAGTGTGCCTGGCCTGTGTTATATTTCTAAATAGTTTGCTCAGGAGTATGCATCATCTAAGAATAGGTATATTTGTATATATGAATATAATATATGTGTCATACCCAGAAGTGTACACTAATACATTTTTATATATTTGTGCAGTAATATTATCTAAAATACAATTTAGTCAGCTTTCCCACGTTATCCTAATTATGTCCTTTATAGCTTTTTTGATCCAATCGTGAATCACACATTACATTTAGTTGACATATTTCTTTAGTCTTCTTTAACCTAAAATTATTTCCTTGCCAAAAAGGAGAAGGAGTATCTTTTATGACATTGACATTTGTTATGTGCGCTCTTGGTGATTATGTCATTAAGATAGTAATTCCAACCTTGGACACTCATTATAATCACCTGCAGAAGTTTTCACAAATCTGATGCCCAGACCTGAACCTCATACTTATAAAATCGGAAAGTCTCAGGGATGAGACCCAGGCATCAATATCAATATTTTCAATATTCTAGTGTACACCCAAGATTGAGAGCGACTGCTTGAAGAGAAGGTACTTGTAGCATTGGCAGTTAGTATAGATCAATAAAGAAAATGCAATGAGGGAGAGCCTTGTATATTTGAGTCACATATGTGAAGTGAATGAATACATAGTGGTCCGATATTCAGAAGAACATTTTCTTTGCCACTTTTGAACTAGTGTATTTATATCGTACTAAAATAACATTTGTGAAAATTGATCTTTATTGAGAAACTCTTTGCCAGAGGCTTAAAACCAGAATTTACTTGTAAGTTTTGTGTTGGAAATACTTAATTCTTAGAATTCACATTATAGGTTTGGATTTTATAATTGATAAAGTTAAGCCTACCTAACTACTTACTTTATAGCCCTCATTTTGAATAATTATTATAAAAGCTTTCTGTCCTAGAATAATTACGGCTTTCATTTATTGAAACAAGTAGTCAATAATTGCCTAGCACTAATGTATAAATAAGAAACTATATTTCTATGTCTTTTTAATAAAATATCTTGTAAAGGAGAAAGCATTTCAGTGCAAGTTACTATGTTTCTTTCTTTACAGAAAGCCATGGCTGAAACCTTTTACCTTTCTAACATTGTGCCTCAGGATTTTGATAATAATTCTGGATATTGGAACAGGTGAGGGATGAGAGTTTAAAAAACATGATTCTATGGAAGATAAATGAAGTGACAGGAGAGTGTACTGATTGCCTAATAGCTATTTCTGTGTTTGTTTTTCAAAAGCTAAGCCTCTGAAGGCAAGTACTTTGGGCCAGTTTTCTTTGTTACGTTTTGGGAGTACAATCTTCTGTGGAAGATTAGACTTCAAAACATAGCCTACCTTTTTTTTATCATAGTTGCCCCTGTTCAAAAGTCCAAGTTTTGAAATAAATTACTCAAAATAATAATCTTAATAATTGAGGCATCATCTTTTTTGAGTGTGTTCAGTGAACACTATTATTTTTTCTTGTATTCCAATATTTTTTAGCTTTTTTAAAAAAACAGTTTTGGCTAGCTAGGCGCAGTGTAATCCCAGCACTTTGGGAGGCTGAAGCGGGTGGATCACCTGAGATCAAGAGTTCAAGACCATCCTGGCCAACATGGTGAAACCCATCTCTACTAAAAATATAAAAATTAGCTGAGTTTGGTGTTGTATGTCTGCAATCTCAGCTACTCAGGAGGCTGAGGCAGGAGAATCACTTGAACATGTGAGGCGGAGGTTGCAATGAGCCAAGATTGTACCACTGCACTCTAGCCTGGGCGACAGGGCAAGACTGTCTCAAAACAAAACAACAACAACAGCAACAACAACAACAAAATTTTGTATTTCAGGAGCTCCTGAACTTTAGGACAGGATCAGTGGTTCATGTCTATAATCTCAACACTGAGAGTCCAAGGCAGGAGGATTGCTTGAGGCCAGGAGTTTGAGACTAGCCTGGAACATAGTGAGACCTTGTCTACTAAAAATTTAAAAAACTAACCAAGTGTGGTGGTCCATGCCTCTAATCTCAGCTACTCAGGAGGCTGAGGTGGGGAGGATCACTTGAGCCCAGGAGCTTGAGGCAATAATGAGTGGTGATTGTGCCACTGCCCTCCAGCCTAGACAACAGAGCAAGACCCTGTCTGAAAAAAAAAAAAAAGTTCCTGAACTTAAAAAAAGTTGGGTTACAGTTTAATATAACTATTAACCAGTTTTTGATAGAACCTAACTATAAACCTGGGCCTTCTACATTTTTCTGGCACTGTTAGGTGGTCTCTTTATGCATCTAAAACTAACAGTTTGAGGTTCTTTCAGGCGATTGTTTTTCCCCATATAGTACTTTGTGATTTAAAATGATTAAGAGAGCACCCTGCACCAGAGAGAGACTTCAGCAGTTGTCAGTCACGGCCACATTTGTTTCACCTACTAAAATGTAACCACGGTACTATTAATGCCCCTAAAGAATTTAACAGTAATTCTTTATTACCAATTTCATAGTCAGTGCTCACATTTCCGTGGTTGTCTTTAATTTTTTGTTGTTGCTGGTTGGTTTGAAGCAGGATTCAAACAAGATAGACATATAAATTTGATTGATACCTCTCTTCAATTGGTGTTATCTGTAGGTTTTCCTTTCTTTCTTTTTTTTTTTTTTCCATTTATATGACTTGTTTTTTTTTTTTTTTTTTTTTATTTTTTTTCCTTTTTTTTTTTTTTTTTTTTTTTCCATTCAAATTATTTGTTGAGGATCTAGGATATTCATCCTAGAGTTTCCTTTCCATATTCTGGATTTGCTGATCACATACCTGTGGAGGCATTTAACATTTTCTTTTCCCAAGAGATAAATTTCTGGGAGGAAAACTTTACCTTGTAATTGGGCATATAGATACATATGCTATAAAAATAGTTTAAAAAGTATATTTTTAAGGCCAGTCAAGTTAAGCAGTGGGAGTAGTGAAGGAACAAAGAAGTATGTAACTGGTTGTGAAGAATTAGTTGTAAACACCATTGCACTTACACCAGCCTATAAAAATAATTAGATTTTACTTTTTAGATAAGAAACTGAGGAATGAGGACATGCATTGCTATCATTTAGAAATCTCTTCCGACTGGGCTAGGTGCAATGGCTCATGCCTGTAATCCCAGCACTTTGGGAGGCCGAGGTGGGCAGATTGCTTGAGATCAGGAGTTAGAGACCAGTCTGGGCAACATGGCGAAACCGTGTCTCTACTAAAAATTCCAAAAACATTAGCTGGGTGTGGTAATGTGTGCCTGTAATCCCAGCTACTTGGGAGGCTGAGGCAGGAGAATTACTTGAACCCAGGAGACGAAGGTTGCAGTGAGCCAAGCCTGGGTGACAGAGTGAGACTCCATCTCAAAAAAAAAAAAAAAATCTCTCCCAACTGCAGTGTAAGAAAGTACATATTAAAATTACTTGCCATTCAGGTGCCTGTAATCCCAGCTACTCAGGAGGCTGGGGCAGGAGAATCACTTGAACCTGGGAGGCAGAGGTTGCAGTGAGCCGAGATTGCACCACTGCACTCCAACCTGGGAACAGAGCGAGACTCTGTCTCAAAAAAAGAAAAAAAGGGAAAAAAACCAAAACATTACTTGCCATTTTTATCTGGTGCATTGACAAAAACAGCTTTAAAATGATAAATCCCAGCGTTATAAAGATTGTTGTGAAACTGTTGTGGTGTAATTTGGATTTTTGAGTAAATTGATATAACCCTATTAAAAATGTTAGTTTTACATACAGTGACAAGTCTTTAAAATAAATTCATTCAGTAATTCTGGTCCTTGAAATTTATCCTAAGGAATTAATAGAGTGTTGCATTATGTAAGAAATGTTAACATAAGCCCAGTTGTTCTGTGAGAGGAGTGGTTGAATAAAGCGTATCATCTTGTTGGATTGATAAATACTTCTTGAAAGCTGGTTGCGAACTATGGCATAAAAAAAAGTTTAAAGTTCATGAAATTCGAATTCCAGAATGTACTCTGCATGTAAAGAAAAATATCTTGTAGTTTTGTTAGTGTGTGTGATTTTAAAGTTTTTTCTGTGCAGTAAGCAAACTGGGAACATCATTGTGTATATGCTTATAATGTTTTGTGCCATATTCTTGTTTAAGTTGATTTCTCAAGTGCAGTTTTTCTTGGCATCTTGCATAGGGATTGATATGATTTGCTGCTGTCTTGTGTACATATGTGAGAATATCATACTTTTTAAAATTTGTTTTTCAGAATAGAAATGTACTGTCGAGAGCTGACGGAAAGGTTTGAAGATGTTTGGGTGGTATCTGGGCCTTTGACCTTACCTCAGACTAGAAGCGACGGAAAGAAAATAGTTAGTTACCAGGTAAGGATGTTTAGTAGTCAGGTTTATGTTATCATCTCACTTTGCATTTTGCTTTTTATTTTTATTAAAGATTTTTTTTGCATTCTACTTTTTAATTTAACTTAACAGTATTCACTGAACATCTATTAGGAGTGATAGGCATAGAGAATATAGTGATGGATTAAAGCAACTATTGACTTCAAGGAACTCACGGTTTAGAGTGGAAGACAGATGTTAACAGTTAATTACATTAAAGTGTGACATGCTATAATAGAGATAGACACACATGGTGTGCTCTTGTAGAAGGACTGATGGGCTCTACTCATATGGGTGAAGAACATTTAAAAGAGAAAGAGATGTTTCGCTATACCTTGCCAGATAAGACTCAAGTGGAGACTCAGGACTCCAGAGGCTGGAGCAGTATAAGCACAGGACAGTTACAGTCAACATCTGGGATTTATGTATCATTCATAAAGATTGGAGGGTTCTGGGATTTATGAATCATTCATAAAGATTGGAGCTTATGTTACAAAACAGTGTGGGTGGCTCAAGGGGGATGACGATTTCTGTAATAGCAGGTGGACGGGGTGAGATAGATAATACATGGCTATTTTATGATGAAGACTTGGGTTTTAATTTTTACACACTGAGAAGTCATTTAAGCATGGGAGAAATGTGATATCTTTTGGGTTTTATAAAGAGTATTCTGGTAGCAGTATGTAGAGAGATAGGTGGGAAAAGGTAGGATTTGAAGGGGAGATTAGAGGCAAGGAAATGAGTTAGGACATACAAGCAATTGGAATGAGGGATAATTCAACAACACAGGGAAGAGTAACCATCAATTAATAACTTGTTTGCGCAAGGAAGAGGGAGAAGTTCCAGGATAACATCCAGATTGCAGTGGGAAGAAAAGCTTTTCTTCTAGAAGCTTCTTTTTTTTTTATATGCAAGATACGTGAGCACTTCCATAGACTGAAAGAGATATTAAAGATAGGAGAGTATAATTAGTGGTGTGAGAGCTTCAGACATCTAATGTTGCTGGGAAATTCTTAGCTAACCTTCCATATTGGCAGTTTACAAAGTGGTGTACCTGAAGAACAAGTGTTCTTATAAAAAAGCATAACATTGAGTCTCATCATGCAGAAATACCCTGAGGATTCTGCCACGAGGGTGGCTGAAATGTTGTACTGTACTGTGAGGTCTGCAGAGGGTAGGGAACAGGTGGAGTGAAGCAGAAGAGGTGGCAGAGTGAGTAAAAAGAAACATTGAAGGACTTGTGGGTAAGGCCAAAGAGGAGATATATTTGTAGGGAACACCTAGCTCAGCTCTGGAAATAAAGTAGATAGTTAATAAATGCTAGTTAGGTAAATGATGACTTAAGCAAGTCTGTGATAAAATTTAATAACCTGAGGAACAGATCTGGGAAACCAAACAACAACAACAACACTTTGAGCGTGTGTTCTGTCCACTGACTTGCTTATTATCAACCTGTCTAGATTAGATGTGCAGTCATGTGCAAGCATACAAGCATTTGTATAGGTCCATATCAATAGCCCACTTTCTCCTTTTCCACACAAAATTATTGATCCAACTACTTGTGTTAAGTGGAAATGGTAGAGTAGTTTTTTTTCAAGAATTCTCACATCCTTAGAAAATTCCAGTACATTTGGGGGTGAAGGAAGTCAAAGGAATTAGTATTTTAAAATTAATTCATTTAATTTCTTTCCTCTGATCAACTTGGTAATTTTAGTATATTTTATAATCTTAGGAAAAAAATGGCTTAAAGCCCTCTGTATTATTTTTCAAATATTAATTATTCTTGGTCTTTGTTAAATCCTCTTTATACCAGAAAAGAGTTTCTTCTAGCTTTGACTTATATATCAGAAGTGGTTAAATTACAGTTTTATTTGTGCTTTGTTTTCATAAAATTGAAAAAGTTATATGATTAACCTGTGTAACAGAACAAAAATTTGTACCAATTTTAAAAGAAAAAGTTAGCCAATAATTACAAGCATTTCACCATACAGTTTTTTGTTTGGATGTTTCTGTAAGATATGTGCTGCCCAAATGCTGTAGTGGAAAATGTATTGTTTTTCTTAAGTTGGATCTAATTTTTAAAAATAGAACTGATAAAAATATATCTTCTAGCTCTTTTTGCTGAAAAGGCCTAGAAGCAGTTGTATGCCATTAGCAATGAGCATATCTTGAGACCCAGATATTGGTTTCTAAAAACCATCTCCTTCTGAAAAGGCTCAGCACTTAGAAAAATGACTGATTCTGGGGGTGGTACGGAGAAAATTACAAAATGGAACATCTTATGCCAGAAAGCCAAGAAGTGCTCAGACAAATGGTGGGGATATGTCAGAAGGACATGTGAGTCAGCTTGAAGGAGCTCCCACTTAACGTATCTGGTGCTACTATATATCAAAATAACATGGATTATAAACCTATCGAATTAAATAAGAATCCATACTCAGTAGGTAAATACATAGGGTGTAAAGAAAAACGTCTGCTTACCATAGAATGTCAATTAGTAAATTTGCAAGGATGAAAGAGTTATAAAAATCATTTTGCACATATCACCATAACTGATTCAGGCAAGAATCATCACTAGCTAAAACTAGGGAGTGAATGTTGTATGAGGAATAGGATATTTACATAGTCTAAAAGTATTTCCTCATAAATTATTTATTAATCACAGTGAAGAAACAACCCCATACCCAAGTGATCAAGTTTAGTATTGCTAGTAATGGGACTTGCTGATATGCCGTACTTCCCAGGGTGATGCACTGAGGAGGATAAATAGCAGGCATACCCCAATGGAGGATCGTGCTGTGAAACAGCTGACTTGTAATTTACAAATGTGTTCGTGTCATAAAAGACAAAGGCTGAGAAACTATCTCTTCTAGATTAATATATTAGAGAGTCATGAAAACAAAATGCATAATATGATATTAGATTAGATCCTGGACCAGAAAAAAGTTGCTAAAAAGGATGTTATTGGGAGAATTGGCAACAATCAAGGTCTGTAAATTAGGTAATTGTATTTTTTTCAGTATTAAGTTTCCTAATTTTTATAATTTGCTCTGTGATTGTGTAAGTAAATATCTTTGCTCTTAGGAAGTATATCTTGAAGTGTTTAGGAGTGAAAGGGTGTGTCTGTGACTTTTAAAAAGTTTAGGGAAAATAGAAAGAGTGATAAAGGAAATGGAGCAAAATGTTAACACTTGGTAAATCTGGATGAAGGATGTAAAGGAAGGAGTTCTTTGTGCTGTTCTTACAAATCCTAAGCTTTTAATTCAGAATTTAAAAATTACATACTAAATACTATATAGGTGTTTAAATAAAATATTAAAAGATATATTTAAAAAGTTTTTAGTGAAATGATACTCAAGCATGTTGAAGCTAGCCATGAAGAATTTCAAAAGAGACCTGTCAGCTCTCCTCACCTTATTTAGTGTCATATGATCGATCATGTGAGGTCAGTCAAGATCAGCTTCCTGAAGAGTACACTTTGAGTAATAGCCTTGTTTTCTGTTTTTATTTTAAAGACTTGGTGGTCTTAGGTATTTTCTTTCAGATTCTGGGCTTTTAAGCTCATATCATTCGTTTTCCATGTCTCTTAATTTATAGAACCTATCCATGCTCACACTAGCAAATCTTTAATTCAGTAGATCATCAATTCAGCAAATCTTCAAATACCTATCATGTTGGGAGGAAGGTATGCAGAATTATAAATGGCATGCCCCAACTACGTTCTTGACTACTTCCTTCCTCTTCCGTACTTCACATCCTGGTAGTCATCTCTCACTCTTACTTATTGTGAACCAACAACTTTTCTTCTTTTTTTTTTTTAAAAAAATAACTTTTACTTAGACATGCTGAAGCCCTGAACACCTGCAGTATTGCAGAGGCCTCTAATGAGTTTCTCTGCCTCCAATTGTGTTGGCTACCAGTCTGTCTGGAGTCCAGAAATCATGACAGAGAAAGAATATGTTGTTACTTTCCTGATTCTTAGAACTAATAAAAAAGGAATAGCATTAAAAGGACAGAAAAGGAAACTTTATTTTTACTGAGATTAGGGAATGTTCACAGTTCTGTGTCAAGGAATTTTTCAAACAATATGTGCAAGATAAAGTGAAATTTGGACCAAATTATAAAGGATGTTAATTTGACCTGTCTTCTCTTATCAAAGCATGCGACAGGGTAAGGGAGTTCAGACCTACCAGTAGCTGACCACAGGAGAAATTTCTGGTGTTTAACTTGGAGTTTATCCCATTACCTTGCAACAGTAGGAAAGGCAGCGTGGTTATAGTTGTTAAAATAACGTATTTCATGTCAGATCCAACCTTGTACCTTTGCTTTGGCACTTGCTTGCATGTGGTCCTGGGAAAATGACCTAACTTCTTTAAGGTTCAGTTTTATCTGTGGTGTTTGGAAAGCAGTAGCGTTGACCTCATTGAATTGCTGGGATCGTTGTTAGCTTGGTAGTTAGCACATAGGAAATGTTCAGTAAATGTTAGCTACTATTATTCCTTTGGAGGCTAACCTAAGAATGAAGACCAGTGTTTTTTGTATTCTTTGGTGCATGTACTCATATGATTTCTAAGATTTTTTTTTCTCCTTTCTTGTCTACAGAAGCTCAAAGGTCAGGTGCCTCTTTATTAATTTTAAAGCACAATTTTTGTAGTCTTCTAAGCAGAGATAATGCTTTTGAGTTCATGAGTTCATGTTATATTAGGAGTTGTGAAATTAGATACTTATATTAAACATGATTTAGTCTTGATACTTTTTTTCCCACATGACATTAAAGTCATAATTGCCAAACTTTCTTTTTGCCTTGAATTTAAACTTAAAAAAATTTTAAATTATGCAATTATAAGTGCATAATGATAAAAATGTTGAATCTTAAAATGTGATTGTGGAGTATATGACATTGTAATGAAATTCAAACAGTAAAAGTAGGATGCAAAGGTAAAGTCTTACTTGTACTCCTTATCCCGCTATCCAGTTTTTATTTGTTCTGGTGCTTATTTCTCTATCTCAGAATGAGTGCTAAAATATATTTTTAAATTGCGACTTGTCACTTATTAACAGTTAATTTATCTATAAAATTATGAAATGTATTGTTTACTTCTCGTACTGCACCGTTCTCTGCTAGTAATATACTTAGTTTTAGTTCTTCTGTTGGTAAACTTTGCAGCATATGCTTTACATAACATACTTCAACCTTTATTCTTGATCTGTTATTTATACTTGTCAAGGTTTGTAGCATTTGCATTTATGTTTGCTAGCTATAATGTGGTCTGAGCTTTGCCTATAGCAGAGATTATAAACCGAGGCCTCTTACAGCAAGTTCAGCCCATAGAGGTATTTTATTGGGCTCATATAACATTTTTTTTTTTTAATTTTTTCATAGAGCTAGGGTCTTGTTCTGTCTCCTAGGCTGGAGTGCGGTGACACGATCATAGCTCACTGTAACCTTTATCTCCTGGACTTAAGAGATCCTCCCATCTCAGCCTACCAAGCAGCTACGATTACAGGTATGCACCACCACGCCCAGCTAATTTTTAAGTTTTTTTTGTAGAGATGGAGGGGTCTCACGATGTTGCCCCAGCTGGCCTTGAACTCCTGGCCTCAAGCAGTCCTCCCACCTCCACCCCTCAAAGGGCTGGAATTAAAAGGCGTGAACCACCACTGCTGACAGTATGTTATTTTTTAATTAGTTGATAGTGTGTAATTATTGGGAGATTTTATATAAGTCCAGATTTTAGCTTTTCTTAAATCAGATGACTCCATAACAATTGGCATATTCTTCCATAGGCAACCAGTTTACAGGAGTATCAGCCTTCTCCTTGATTGAACACACATCTTCAGTTCACCATCGTCTTTACCTGGCCCGTTGTACTCATTTACATTTCCTGTCTAGCCCTTGTCGGTATTTGAGCTTGTAATCCAAGGTCTGCTGGAAAATATTTAACCAGCATTCGTAGTATCATGAGTGTGTAAGTAGTGTGTTTGCACCTGTAAAGAAGTAGAGATAATTCTGTATCATTAAATCAATGCCACTTGAGAGAGAAGTGTTACCACAAACAACAGAAAAGCTGAGAAGTGGTGGTAAGGGTGGCAGTGTATTATAATCACTATTTTTTAAAATGGAATCTGTTTTCACTTTCTAATTCAGACAGTTTAGGTCATTTAACCATATCATCATATGATTTTTTTTAAAAGGTAAATTAGTTTTTTCTTGAAGATATATTCTTGGAGCCCTCTGGCTTTCTGTTCTCATTCGGATTACTTGTGTGCTCCCTCCATTCCTTTCTCCTTTATTCCATTTCATCTTTCCTTCCTTTTATTCAGTAGAGACTTAACTAAGCTTCTACTAGGTACGGGTTGCTGTTCTGGGTGCTTCTGATATAGCGGTAAACAAGACAGAAAAGAGTACCCTCATGGAGCATGCGTTATGATGGAGGAGATACACAGTAGATAAAATGCCATGTAGAAAAATAAAGCACGGTAAAGGATCCTATTGGGATGGGAAATAAAGACAGGGGATGGGGCAGAAACCTAAGTGAAGTGAGGGAGCAAGCCACATGAAGAGTTCTTCCGCTAGAGCAAGTGCAGAGACACAGGTGAAACTGGGGTTTTCACGTTCAAGGAACAGTGTTCTGCTCAGTGTGACTAGAACAGTGTAAGCAGGAGGAGGAGAAGGTAAATTGTAGAGGGAGGCAATGGCAGGAAGTGTGGATTGTATTAAGTGAGATGGGACGCTTTAGTGTTTTGATCAGGTTTGTAGCATAGTCTGGTTTGCATTTTTAAAGTACACACCAGCTTCTGGTGAAGAAGAGAAGAAAGTGTGGAAACTGGAAGGCCAGTTAAGAGACAGATGGAATTGTCTACATGAGAAATAATAATGTGAATAGGGTGGGGTGGTGGAAATGTCGAGAAGTGTTCTGATTTCGGATGTGCCTGAACGTGGTCAGCACGCCGACGATGTCGAAAGCTGTAATGAGATTGTATGACTGAGTATAGACAGGAGAGAACATGTATAAGTGAGTATAGACAGGAGGGAACAATCACTGGAGTTCAGAACCCTGCAGCACTTTGTCAGTGAGAGGTCAGGAAGAGGAAGATCCAACAAATAGTCAGAGGAGCAGCCTTTAAGGCAGGAGAAAAACCAGGGGGGAGTGATGTTCCAGAAGCCAAATGAAGAAAGCATTTGAGAAATGACCGTTTGCAATCCCAGTAAGCTTTTTTAATTTTAAGTCATCTATACATCTGTCCTTTTGTTTCTTTTCATTATACTCCTAGCTTGGGTCCTTAAATTCCTCTTCCTCCTTAAATATGATCTTAAATCCCTCTTTTTCATCTCCCCCATCTTTTTTTTTTTTTTTGAGATGGAGTTTCACTCTGTCACCCAGGCTGGAGTGCAGTGGTGTAATCTTGGTCCACTACAACCTCCAGCTCCCAGGTTCAGGCGATCCTCCTACCTCAGCCTCCCGAGTAGCTGGTATTACAGGCACATGCCACCATGTCTGGCTAATTTTTTGTATTTTCAGTAGAGATGGAGTTTGACCATGTTGGCCAGGCAGGTCTCAAACTCCTAACGTCAAGTGATCCACCTGCCTCAGCCTCTCCAGGTACTGGGATTACAGGCATGAGCCACTGCAGCTGGCTCCCCTTTTTTATAGATAAATTTTTTTGCATTGTTGGAGTATATCCTCAAATTTTTTCTGGAAGAGTCAATGGATAGTAAACTTTCTGAGTCCTTGCTTGCCTGAAAATGTCCTAAAACTCTGAAAACTCTGAAGATGGGCTCAGGAATCTTTATGTATGACAAGCTCTCTAGGGTAGTTTTATATATACCACCATTCTTTTGTTTTAATGAGGATGCTCTCTTTATTTGACATGAAGATGGAGAAGAAGATTATGAGGTCACAGGAATATCTCAAGAGGGATTACTCAAAGCTGGTATCACCAGGCCCTCTGCCAGGAGGACTTTCTGGAAGGAGCAGCCAGCTCACAGATACCCTGGATCCCTCCGTACCAGTCATAAAAAAGTCATGACCATCCCTTTCTTGCCAATCTACCAGAGCTCCAGGGGAGAAAAGTGGAAAATTGTTTGGTTTTGGCCCAGGGCCAGCTCCTCAGTGAGTAACTTGAAGAAGTGGGTGCTGTGGCTGTGGTTCTCCTCAGTGGTGTCCATTACGCCTGTGGAGGAGATGCACAGCCGCACACAGGGCTCAGTGGACCTGCTCAGCACCATGGACAGTCCCGCCGCACCCGTTGTGTTCACGTGCTTCCTTCATCCAGTGCTCCACCGCTCATGCTCACATCCTTGGGTTTGCCTAGGATGGAGGCAGTGGCGCAGAGCCATTTCTCCAGCCCCACAGGCCCTTGGTTGTTGGGTAAGTTCGTGTCTAGCTCTAGGAAGGACATGGGCCGCAGAAAGTGAGAACCATTCTTTTAGAGAGTATTTTTCTAGCCTCATCTGAAGGCAGAACAAAGGCCTGGTACTTTTGTGAGTTGCACGGTAATTCTGCAGATGAATTTTTTTCAGTCACGCACTTTGATTTTGATACCCTTTCTTTGCTGGAGCACTTCTGAAGGGGTGGCAAAAATATTAATATCAGCTTTGGCTTTTTCCTCTTTGTTTTATCTTAACAATGTCATCACATCCATCTTTCATCTTCCAGAGGTTCATGGCAGTTCTTAGTCCACTAATGCACTAGTCTGTCGTTTTTCAGCACTGCTTTGAATGTGTTCTGTTTTATACCTTTTTACTGCCATTACATATATATATTTATGTGTATATATATGGATATCCATAAATATATATTATATAGATATTTAAATAAAATATTAAAAGATATATTAAATAGTTTATCAGTGAAACTATTTTATATATATCCATAAATAGATATATTTTTTATATATAAGATAAAATCCATATATGGAAATTATATATATATATATATATATTTCTTTTTAATTTGCAGAGGAGCAGACCAAAAACATGTGTTCAGTTTGCCTTTTTTAACTGGAAACCCTGCTTTAATCTCTATTTATTAGTTTTTGCAAAGCAGGTTAATTTTTTTTTTTTGTCTTTTGCTTTTAGCAGGTTAATATTTCTTAATGTTTTATTTGGAAATAATTTCAAATTTATAGAAAGGTTATAAGAATAATAAAAAGAACTTCCCTGTATTTTCACCTAGATTTACTAATTGTTAACATTTTGCCACATTGTACTCCCCCATATTATGCATACCCCTGTTTTTATTTTCTGACCCATTTGAGTTAGCTGCAGATATCTTGTCACTTTCCTTCTAAGTGTTCTGTCATGTAACCACAGAATAATTATCAAATTCATGAAACAATGTGTAGAACTATTATCTAATGTTTAGTCCATATTCAAATTTTACCACTTACCCCAATCATATCCTTTATATTTTTTTCTGATTTGGTATCCAACCAGGATTGAGCATTGCATTTAGTTATGTCTCGATAGTCTCCTTTAATCTGAAGTAGCTTCTGACTCAGCCTTTTGTCTTTAATGACTTGGGTATTTTTGAAGAGTATGGGCCCGTTGTTTCACAGTGTGTCCCTCCTTCGGGTTTGTCTGTTGTTTGCTCATGATTAGTTATGTTTTGGCAGAATGTGGCATGACCTTGTGTCCTGCTCAGTGCCTGACATCCAGGGGTGCATAATGTCAGTTTGTCTGATTATTGATGATTCTAACTTTACTTGGTTAAGGTGGCGTTACCAGGTTTCTTTACCATTTCTCCTTTTGGAATTTGTAAGTAATCTGTGGAAATACTTAAGCATCTTTTTCCTCTTCAAACTTTCACTCAGTAGTTTTATCATCCAGTGATATGTCTTGCCTGAATTAGTTATTACTATGATAGTTGCTAAAGGATGACTTTCTAATTCTTACTCCTTCATTTATTAGTTGACTTTCTACTGTTAGAGCTTTTCCTTGTTATCAGTGTAAACTCATGGATTTATTCTTATTCAATGAGTTTCAATGTTTACTGTGATTGTTCATTTGGATGCTCACATTGCCCCAGATTTGGCCAGTGGGAGCTCCTTCAGGTGTCTCCTGTGCCCTTTTGATGCAGTCTCATCGTTTTTTAACATTTCCTACTTTCTAGTGTAAGGCTATGTTCCAGGCTCATCTTGGCCATCAGCCATTTCTCCAAGGAGCACTGGATCCTTTTAGTGGGGATTGATGTTTAGAAACCAAGATCTGGACAGCAGTTCAGATTGATTCTTGAGTGCTCATTCTGCTGTTTGGTTTGTCAGGTGTGTTAACCACATTTACTTTTAGCCTTTTATAGTGGGTGGTGAGAGCCCCACAGCTCATAGTACATGAATTCTATTGCCTTTAATGGTTCACTGTTGAGAAGGCCTTTCTTCTTTGCTTTCTGTGTTCTAGTATTTCTTTCTTTCTTTCTTTCTTTCTTTCTTTCTTTCTTTCTTTCTTTTTTTTTTTTTGAGATGGAGTCTCGCTCTGTCGCCAGGCTAGACTGAGTGGTGTGATCTCACTTCCCTGCAACCTCTGCCTCCCGGGTTCAAGCAATTCCCCTGCCTCAGCCTCCCAAGTAGCTGGGACTGCTGACACATGCCACCATGCCTGGCTAAGTTTTTGTATTTTAGTAGAGGTGGGGTTTCACCATGTTGGCCAGGATGATCTCGATCTTCTGACCTTGTGATCCATCTGCCTCAGTCTCCCAAAATGCTGGGATTACAGATGTGAGCCACCGCACCCAACCCATGTTTTTATATTTTAAAACAGAGATTGACAGACACTGGAGGAAAGCAGTCACTGTGTTTGTGTGTTATGTATGTGTACATAAAGTTGAATATTGACTCCAAGAATCCCTATTTCTGGAGAAGCATGGTTTTTCAGTTTTCTCAGAAGCATATCAAACTGACTTCTACTTTTATGTATTTATGCTTTTTACTAACAAATATCTTCGCAATAATACTGTTTTTATTAGATTTGGCATTATATTTCAAATCAAACTTTATTTCAGATAGAATTTTAAACCTAAAAACCTTTGGTGTATCTATTAGATGAAAGCAAAATACGGTTTGTTAGAAAAATAAATTGGAAAAATTATCTTGAAATTCTTGCCAGTTTAAGAATTTAGTTGGGCCAAATTTTTATATGGGTGCACACACACGTGTATCTATAAACTAGAGAGAATTTGGTTAAGAAATACAGACGTGTGAGATCTACCTAGGCAAGGTGAAGAGATGAGAAGAGATAGGATACCTGCTGAGAAAACAGCCAACTTAGGGCATTCATATAGGGAAGGAGACAAAAATGAAAGGAAAGGCTGGGGCCTGGTGGCAGAAACGTCAAGGGACCAGGTAAAAAGTTCAGGCAAGAATTTCAAGATAATTTTCTAGCAGGCAAGGCCTTTGAAAAGTAGGCAACTGGCCGGGCATGGTGGCTCATGCCTGCAATCCCACACTTGGGAGGCTGAGGAGGGTGGATCACGAAGTCAAGAGACCAAGACCATCCTGGCGAACATGGTGAAACCCTGTCTCTACTAAAAATACAAAAATTAGCCAGGCATGGTGGTACATGCCTGTATTCCTAGCTACTCAGGAGGCTGAGGCAGGAGAATTGCCTGAACTCAGGAGGCAGAGGTTTCAGTGAGCCGAGATCACGCCACTGCGCTCCAGCCTGAAAACAGAGCAAGATTCTGTC
>NW_016107706.1:1584501-1670321 GCF_001604975.1 Cebus imitator | reverse complement strand
AAAAAAAAAAAAAAAAAAAGAGAGAAAGAAAAATAGGCAATTTATTATATAACAAATGATGTGGATAAAATGATGTCCTTTAATGATTCTGGGAATGGGGACACAGCCTTGCCCAATGTTAAGAGACTGATCTGTTTCTGTCAAGCAATGAATAATTTGAATCATGAATTCTCAGTTCCAAGGGAATGTCTTGCAGTTATGTATGGCAATTCAGAATGCTTGGAAAGTGTTTTGTTTTTTTCAGATCTAGCCATTTAACATTTACTGCTTGCTTACAACTATACTCTGAAACTTATTTTAGGAGGTTGTACCCAGTAAAAGGGTTTATTTAGTTTTCTCTCCAGGCAATGAAGTATAGATGTGTTTTTACTTTGGAGGAAGTAAAGCAAACGAACTAGCATTTATTGAGGGCCAGGTATACCAGGCTGTATGTAAGTAGCTTTATATATGCGTCTCCTTCAGTCTGCACTACAGTCCTTACAAAAAAATAGTGGTTATTCTCTTTAATAGACAAGGAAATCAAGACTTTAAGGATCGAGTCTGAGGCATATAGCTTGTAATTGTCAAAGAGGACATCCAAACGTGAATCTGTCTGACAATTGCCAGTTATTCATAGTGCTATTCTCTGAAGCTCTCAAGTTTATAGTAAACGAATTGCTGTGCTGTTCATATACAAAAGCTTAAGGTTAGCAGATCATAAAAGGTGGTGTGGATAAAGAGCAGTTACAAGTGATATTTGCTGGCATGCAAAAATAACAGAAAATGGGCCAAGAGGAGGATTCCTTATAGCCAGGCAGAAATGTCTGTTAGAATATGTAGGAAAGGATCACATCATCATAGAACTTGAGTGAATGTGAGCCTGAGGGAAGATTCGTAGCAGTGATTTTATCAGAAGTGAGTCATCTGACAGCTCTAATCAGAATCACCCCCTTTATTATAGCTGAGGTCATCCATGTGCTTTCTCTGATGTTCCTGTTTCAAGAAGAGATTGATTCCAGACAAGTGAGACATACCTGAAGATTCTGGTGTGGACATTATAAATGGCCTGACAAGAAAGTGAGCTTCAGATTTTAGAACTTGGTGGTGGTGGTAATGTTCGAAATATTTAACAATCTGTGTTGTTCTATAGCAGCACTTTGCAAACTTCCACTGTACTAACCCTAAGGGGAGGAAATTAAAGGCGCCCTCAGGAGTCTTGAGACATCACCTGAAGAGATACAGGAGTAATATGTATATTTTTAAGTCTCTTGCTTTATATTTAGGGAACGCTTTTGTTCATTTCCGTATCTATTTGTTTTAATGAAAGTTAAATTATTTTACTGATTGTCTCCCTACCCTTACCTTAAATCTTCAAGTACCACTGACAGCCTAGAAAGAGGGTGCTTGTTCTACCGTGACGTAGCAGGCTCCTACCCTTTAGCCCGGAGCAGGTACCGCAGCGTGAGACGTACCGTCTTCCAGGGCTTCTGCTGCCGCACAAGCATCTCCTGAGGATTTACAGAAAACAGCGGGCACCACATTCTTGTTGACTTTACCACACCTTGTGACTCCCTCACTTTTCTTGTTCCTTCTCCCCCTCCAGTTCGGATTTGTTGTTTATCAAACTCGCGTGTTTTCTTTCTTTCACTTGATTGGCATGACTTTTTAAGGGCTTGGTCTCTTGATCTGTCCCTCTAGTTTTATTTTTGGAGTTTCTTTTTTTGTCTTACCAGGGGAATGTAACCAAATATATCTGTCTGATTCTAGCAGGTACATATTTTTCCCTCTTGATGCTGCTTAATAGTTTATTGGAGGCACAGTTACTGTATGTAGGACCTTACAAATGGCAGGCTTAATGTGGTATTGTTTGTTGTGGGTCTCTTCTGGGGCTGGTGGCACAGGTGGTGGTGGCAAAGTGTCATTTCTGTCTCTTGGATGGAAGGGAACAAGCCCAGGCCAGCGTATAAGAAAACTAGCTTCAGGCTGCGAATGAGTGCCAGCTTATGCATTGTATTTTCTGGTTAACTCCCAGTTGACTTCCAGTTTTTGCTACAGTCTTGAGTAGGGAGGGTTCAGGGCGTCTTGGTAATTCAACAGCAGCAAGGATTTCCTTTGCATTATATTTTCATACCTAAATCTTACATGAAAAGGGTTGTTTACTGACTCTCTGATTAACTAGGCTTGGTTTATGTGAAGCCTTTGAGACCTGTTTTGGACATGATTTGTGCCCAAGTTGCTTTCTCTCCTGAAACCTAATTGTTGACTTGTAACTAGTCTAATCTTGCTTCATTATACGTTTCCCCACTATCCCCCTGTAAAACCGTCTTTTGTACCAAATGCAGTTGTATCTTTTGAATGATGTTCATTACAATAGCTTTTTACATAGGTCTTGTAGATTTTGAAAATTTTTTTAGCTAACATGTCATCATATCTTCATAATAATTCCATGGGAGAGGCATTTATAAAACAGAAAATAGCAGTCCACCCATGGAGATAGCTATTCTGTGTTTTATAAATGAAGAAACAGGAAATGGTGGACGTGACTTGCAGCTTAGTGGCAAAGCCAGGTCTGACCAGCTCTCTGGGCTCCCAGTCTGCCTAACCTCTATTAGTGTTTAGAAACATTTCTGGAAGTCTCCCAAGTTTTCCAAAAGTAGAAAAAAATTATTATGTAGGTTGAGTTGTCTTTAAAGAAGACAGCTCTAAAATATTTTAAGATCGCTTTTTTTTTTTTTTTTAAGTGTCTTAAATTCAAGGAAGAAACAGTGTTTTTTTCTGAATATCCGACTAGGACCTGTCCCTGTATTAGACAGATTAAGGATGTTTGCTTCCTAAGAACAAAGCAGGCTGAATCAGAAAAGAGATGAGTGGTGGCTAAGTTTTTATTTTTCTCCGTAGTTCTAGGGATAGTATTTTACCCCTTTGAAATATTGTGAGGTGGTCATGGATAGAAGGATCACACCTGTGGTTCCTAATAGGAATTTCTGTGTCCATGACATTTCTCAAAAGTAGAATTGAGGCCCCCTAGCAATCGTAAGAGTTTTTAAACACCTGTAGAAATGATACATTTCCATAAAGTAAAGCTGTAGAACTTAAAATGTCAAACGTCTTTACTTTTGGCTGGAATTTAATGAGCCTGATTAGAAGCTCTAGTTTGCAGCAATGGGCATGCTAATTATTTTTGAAAATTGCCGTTTGTTTGTAGACAAGGAGTAGTTCATGAGGAGAGAAAATCAACTCAGTGTTCTTGAAGGCTTCTTACGGTTAGAATCTGAGATGAGCTGTGCTGCAGTGATAGGGATTATCCACGAGGTGGCACCAAGACTTTGTTTAACTGTTAGATCCGTAGCTAGCGCCTAGAATACTTGAAGCCCCTTTCACCTTCTCCCTTTGCAAACTATGGCTCAGCTGCATCTGTGCCCTCAGTTCTGGTCCCCAGCCTCCCCCCAGTCCCCTTAGTGCTGTTATTTGTGCTTTGTATTGGCACCTAACCTCATTCTACCTGTAGTGAAAGCTGTAGGTCTTGGTTCCCACTCTAGATGGTAGGCTTCCTGAGTGGAGGTACTAGCTGCATATACTTTAAAGCATATTCTTTTCTGTATTTCCAGCAGTGCCAGGCACAGGACCTCTGAGTTGTATTGTTGAATTAACATCTTTTGGTGATTTATGGGTTAATTGTAGACTTCATAGGGTTCTCAGAGTATTTTCTGCTTTGAAGAGTGTGTTTATCTTCCCAGCTGCATAAATGAATTTTTGGGGTAAGGACTGGGATTTTGTGTCTGTAGTTTGTATAGTTTCATAGACTTAACTCTGCAGCACACTCTGACCAACCACTTTCAGTAACTTCAAAGACACTTGGTTAAGGAACTCATTCCTGTGCATAGGTCTTCCCTGATGCTCTGCAGTTGGTCTTGGCAGTGGGACCTTCCTGTGTGACAGACAGCAGATGGCCATGGAGTTCCCAGGCTGTGTGCCATGTAGGTAGGAGCTTGGAAAAAAGCAGAAAAGAAACTTCCTTTGTAGCTGTCTTGTCTCTGCCTTATTTGGGCTCCCAGCAAGGACTCTTGCTGCAGGCAGACCTGTGTGATCAGGAAAGAAAACTGACTCTTACCAGGGAAGGGCCCGGGAGGGGCAGTAATACCATGAGCATATTTTAGTTGAATTATGTCATTTTATTGGGGACCATTAAGTAAATAGCTGTTGAGATTTTTCTTTTTCAGAAAACAGATAAGGCTTTTAAGCCAATTGGGAGGAAATTTGAAAAGATTTTGTAATAATGTTATTTCATTAATTTCACCCAACCCACACAACTAGGTTACGTTTTCTAGGCCTCACACTGACTCTGGCTTCTTCATTGTGTGGGTACCTTTTCAAAGTGTTTGATTGGACAACATGTTTAGAAGTTCTTTGGTTACAAGCCCAAAAATGCAAAACTTTGAGCAAACAGCATTTACACTTACGTAATTTAATTTTAGAAATTAGCCCTAATTGAAGTGATCCTGGAGATGGTAATGTTGGTGTGGCACCTGGCTACTTCTCTAAACGCTGTTTAGTTCCCTGATGAATTTCATCAACTAAGGCCGTGTTTTTATTTCTAGAGCTGGGAGTACCAAGCTAGCAGCTGTGACCTTTGAATGTGTAGAGCACCAGAAGTTCTGATTATGAGATGAAGAGAAAATGACAGCTTTTCTTGTCGATTAAAAAACTAGTACTCACTCATGGTATTCCTTTGTCCTTTGCCCTACAAACAGAGCAGAGACTGTGACCCCTTATCTTTGGGGTGACATTATTTTATTTTTATTTTTTGAGACGGAGTCTTGCTCCATTGGCCAGGCTGGAGCGCAGTGGTGCAATCTCAGCTCTCTGCAACCTCTGCCTCCTGGGTTTAAACGATTCTCTGCCTTAGCTTCCCAGGTAGCTGGGATTACAGGCACCCACCACCGTGCCCACCTAATTTTTGTATTTTTTTTTAGTAGAGATGGGGTTTCACCATGTTGATCAGGCTGGTCTTGAAGTCCTGACCTCAAGTGGTCCACCCACCTTGGCCTTCCACAGTGCTGGGATTATAGGCGTGAGCCACCATGCCTGGCCTGGGGTTGTGTTATTTTAAAGAATGTGATCAGAATTGACCTGTTAGCTACTTGACTTCTCTGTGAATTTCTGTGTCAGTTTATTGTCTTTGGCAGTGGAATTTAGATTCATTAGACCAGAGTGGGATGGTTTATAAGTACATTTCAGCAATGCATTAAATAAGTTTTTTTGGAAAAAATTTGTGAACTGCTAGCACAAATTGGCATCACTAACATGGCTGCTTTGTTTTTAGGTGATTGGTGCGGACAACGTGGCAGTCCCCTCACACCTTTATAAGGTGATCCTGGCCCGCAGAAGCCCAGTCTCTACTGAACCACTGGCACTAGGGGCCTTTGTGGTACCCAATGAAGCCATCGGCTTCCAACCCCAGTTAACTGAGTTCCAAGTGAGCCTCCAGGACCTAGAGAAGTTGTCAGGACTGGTGTTTTTTCCTCATTTGGATAGAACTAGTGACATCCGGAATATCTGCTCTGTGGACACCTGTAAGCTCCTGGATTTCCAGGAGTTCACCTTGTACTTGAGCACAAGAAAGATTGAGGGAGCCCGATCAGTGCTCAGACTGGAAAAGATCTTGGAAAACTTGAAGAATGCAGGGATTGAACCAGATGATTACTTCATGAGTCGCTATGAGAAGAAGCTAGAAGAACTCAAAGCAAGGGAGCAGTCAGGAACCCAGACAAGAAAGCCTTCCTAGTTTTTACTCTCAAGATGTGTGATACCGTCTGTAATGGAGCAGGCATGCCCTCTTTAGGCTAACATATTTTAGTGGCTTTGCTTTTTGCTTTAAAAAATTTTTTTTCTTTAAGACATCGGATCTCGCTATGTCATCCAGGCTGGACTCCAGTGGTGCAATCATAGCTCACTACAGCCTCGAACTTCTGGGCTTAAGCAATCCTCCTGCCTCTGCCCCCTGAGCAGCTGGGACTACAGACACATACCATAACCCTCAGCTACCAGTGGCTTTGCTTTAAACAAATGATGGAATCCTAAATTTACGACTAAAAATTCCCCCAAAAGACGAAAGATCTACAATCTTTAGTTTGACTCAGGAACTAATTATTGAGGGAGCTGTGACACCTGCAGATGGAGGGGTGATCTTGTGTCAAGATGACACGCATTTGTGTCCCTCTGGGTGTAGAGTATTGGGAAGGCATTGTTTGGTTTCATGCCTCCAAACCATATGTTGTCTTTGATGTATCTGCTCAGCCTTCTTAGAACTCAGTGTTGTACATTTTTCCCCACTAGGACCTGAATTGTTCCTGGAGGCGGCTTTTAGAAATCTTCTATGTAGTTCCTGTCCACATGCACTGTGTATTTGTTTCTTCTTTCTCCTCTCATGAACCTGCTGTTTCTGTACTTGTATGTAGAAGCACTCACCTGCTCACTAAATGTTTCTGTATGTTAGGCTCAGTGCTTTACATGTGTTATCTCACAATGACCCTCTGAGATAAATACCACTATCCCCATTTTACCTGTGAGAAAATTGAGGCTTGGAGAGCTTATATCTTACCCAGGTTTCACTTTTCCAAAGTAGTCATCCACAAAGTATGAGGCAGACAGATGTAAGAGAAGAAACACAGCTGAGGCAGATTCAGATCTTTCCTAGCATGGATGGTGGCTTTTGACGCAGAAATATTTACCTATTTTTGTGGGTATTTGTGGGCCTGAGGCGTGCTTGGTAAGAAGAGTCTGGTTTCTCGTCTGCTATGCAAGCCAAATGGACTTTAATGTCCTTTGAATTGAACCCTCCTTAGCTCTTTGGAAAGAGATAGAGTGGGTACTTGGGAATTAGAGGGTAATACTTTGTGCAATTTGTTAGAGCCCATACGTGCCTCCAGAGATACACTTCTTTCAGTGACCAGATACTGCCAAATTGATGTGTTCTTGTTTTCCAGGTGAGCTGTAGACTCTAAGAAGGGTCTACAGCCATGCACTGTGGCTCAGGCCTATACTTAGTACTTTGGGAAATTGAGGTGGGTGGATCGCTTGAGCCCAGGAGTTTGAGACCAGCCTGGGCAACATAATGAAACCCTGTCTCTACAAAAAATACAAAAATTAGCTGGGTGTGGTGGTTCACACCTGTAATCTCAGCTACTTGGGAGGTTGAGATGGAAGGATCACTTGAGCCCAGCAGGTCGAGGCTGTGACGGGCCATGATTGTGCCACTGCACTCCAGCCTGGGTGATAGAGGGAGACGCTGTCTCAAAAAAAAACAACAAAAAAAGAAAAAGGTCTGCCCACAAAGTCACCAGCTTATGATTTGCTTGACTCTGCGTCTGCTTGTCTACCTAGCATAGGGCAGGTGGTACTTTGGGCCAAAGGTCCGAAGGCATTTTGCATGCCTAGGGGAAATCGTGGCTGCTTTTCTGAGCCAGATCTCTTTATTTGGGTTTAAATGGAGTCCTTTCATGGACCATCCTGAATATTGTCAGTCAGAAGTCTTGGGGCTTAAGAACTTGTCTGAATCCATCATACCACTGCTGTCTTCCAAGCGGTATTACAAGAAAGAGTTTGTGGTGTGTGTGTTCTAAGAGAAATGCCAAGGCTTCCAGATAAAGGTAAGATGGTAATGATTGGCTTTGTTCTGCTCTTTTGTTTGGGTGAAAAAGAAAAGTTGACGGGTCAGAACACAGTAGCCTGATTAGTGCCATTCTGTTTTATCACACTGTTCCCATTAAGTTGTGCCAGTTCTCCTCTCCCCAGGAATGTAGAGCCAAAATGTCACTGTGACCAAACAATGTGTTACTTTCTCTTCTCAATGGAGAGGTGATTGTGGGGCCTGGTTGTTTCTCCAGGAGTGTAAGGGGCAGCTCTGTGGCATCAGTCTTGCTGCCCATCTCTAGAGGCGGGCTCCCAGCGCCCCTGTGGCTGTGCTCTGTGCTGAGCCACATTGCTGGCAGCCTTGGAGTTGCTGCTCCTGCTCTTCTTGCTCCTGTCTCTTCACCTAGTTGGTAGAATCTCTATTTTTAGATTAATAAAGTTTCTTAGGGTTTTATTTCTTTTGAAAGATGCCACCCAGTCATTGTGATAAATGGAGGTAAGAGCTTGTAATACAAAGTTGCAGTCTGCCAGTCCTCACTTTTAAAAATTTATTTATTTATTTAAACGATTTGCAAATCAGGGAGACTTTGAAAAAATTTGTTAGTATGTAACGGTGCTTGAATTGTCTCAACACTTTCATTAAGAGTTCCCCCAGCCCAGTGCGGTGGCTCACGCCTGTAATCCCAACACTTTGGGAGGCCGAGGCGGGTGGATCACGGGGTCAGGAGATTGAGACCATCCTGGCCAACATGGTGAAACCCCATCTCTACTAAATTACAAAAAAATAGCTGGGTGTGGTGGTGCATGTCTGTAGTCCCAGCTACTCAGGAAACGGAGGCAGGAGAATTGCTTGAACCTGGGAGGCAGAGGCTGCAGTGAGCCAAGATTGTGCCACTGCACTCCAGCCTGGGCAACAGGCCAAGACTCTGTCCAAAAAAGAAAAAAAAGGAGTTCCCCAAACAAACTTGTAATAATTGGTTAGAGGTCAGAATTCTCCTCCTGTCATATCGCCTCAGCCCCCGCAGTGTGGCTGTCGATCACCCTGGACTCGGAATCAGCGTAGGCTGAGCCTGCGTGTCTGCCTGTGTTCTCATTACCCTCAGTCCCTGGTCTGAGGGAAAGGCTGCGGTAGAGGAAGTGCCAGTCTGGGGAGGCTCTTCTGCTGGAAACACACATCCCAAGTTTCTCTTCTCCCTCAGTGATACCTTCATTGTGAAATTCCGAACTCTGGTCTCTGAATTGAGGCTGTTTCACCACTATTGTGTGTAGCAATACAAAAAATTGCAAAGGTTAGGAGAACGGGTGCCAGCCCCCTAATTAAATACCTGTGAATATTTCTGCCCCTCGTACCTTGACCTTCAAGCAATGGAAAACTTTTGTCTTTTCTTCAAACCTTTGATTAGAGCTATAGGCTGTGCTCTGTCCTTGGAATGACCGAAGGTTGCCATGTCACCTACCTGTGTCCTCTGGCCTCATCCTTGTGAGTACGTAAGTGTCATTGACATCAGCTCCAGGAGTCCCGAACTTCCCATTAGCAGCCCGTCCCTGAAGCTAACCTGTACTGAGGCTCTGCTGTTTGTTCCCAGCTCACTCCATTCGCCTCACCCATCTGTCCTTCCACCACCTGGCACAGCTCCATGTGCCTCCTGTATGCTCACTCTAGTTCGTTCTGGTGGATTTGGTCAGGGCTGGGCTCACATCAGGTGTGAAACTCCTGCTCCTGCCGGTCTCCATGGCTAACCTCCATCTGGCATGCTGTCCTGGGTGTTGTCATTCTTAGCGATTGTCTATCAGGGATCCAGCGTTCCTTTTTTTAGTGTAGTTCCACTGTCAGGGAGCAAACCTCAGGTCATGAGGGCCGAACAAGATGGACTGCGTTGACATGGGCCCCATGCAGTTCATGACAGTGGGGGTGCCGATGGGCTTCTCTTTCCTGCTCCTCAATGTGCCACCTGTGGCCAAGGAGTGGACTGCCCCTGAGTGTGCCAGGTCCTTCTGGGGGTCACTGTGGCCTAGTGTCACTGCAAGGCTTAGCCTCAGCTGTGGCACCACCCCAGTATCGAACTTCCAGCTCTTTAAGCCACAAAGAACGCAGACCGCTTCAGACATCAGGCACCTGGCTGTCAGGCTGGATGGATAGCAGAGGTTATCTTGTCCAGTGAGTCTCATGTTTGGCTCACATTAGAATAGTGTAGAAGCGTAGTCCCCCCCACAACTTTATTTTGAGAAATTTCAAGCCCACAAAAAACGTTGAAAGAGTGAGTGATTTCCCCCCACCCCAAATTTTGTCTCATGTGCTTTCTCTTTTTTCAAAATTATTAAAAGTAATTTGCTGGTTTTTAAAAAAAATAGTAAATTATAGACATGGCACGCTTCACCTTTTTAATACTTCAGCTTGTATCACCTAAGAATAAGGACATTCCCCAATAATTCTAAAATATCATATCTAAGAAAATTACCGGAATGCAATATCATCTAATAAACAGTGCCTATTAAAATTTGCCTGGGCGTTCCAAAATGTCATTTAAACAGTTTTTTTCCTCCTAAATGTACGTTTCAATCAAGGTTCATATTGTTATAACTAGTCTCAATCTACAATAATCTGCCTCAAAAAATAAATTCTCCAACTGTTCTTGAGGTTTTGATTCTATAGATTTGATGTGAGGCTGGAATCAGTATTTTCTTTTCTTTTCTTTTTTTTGAAAGAGTCTTGCTGTGTCACCCAGGCTGGAGTGCAGTGATGTGATCTTGGCTCACTGCCACCTGTGCCACCTGGGCTCAAGCAATTCTCCTGTCTTAGCCTCCTGAGTAGCTGAGACTACAGGTGTGTGCCACCACACCTGGATAACTTTTATAGTTTTAGTAGAGATGGGGTTTCACCATGTTGGCCAGGTTGGTCTTGAACTGGCCTCAAGTAATTTGAGGCCACCTCGGCCTCCCAAGGTGCTGGGATTAGGCGTGAGCCACTGCACTCAGCCTGGAATGTGTATTTTCTAGATGGTCAACACTAGTAATTCTACTGATCAACCAGGGTTTGGAGCCAGACTGGCCTTTACTATACCTCCACCCTCTCCCAGTACATACAGCCACTGGACAGGAGTCCTTTGTCAGATAAGTGGTCTTCGAGCTTCCAAGTATCTCTAAGGGAGTATTTTCTATCCCTTTGGGGCCCTACGATGCAATTTTCTTTATAGTAGATCTTCGTAAGATGAAGTTGAAACCTTCCCTTGTAATTCCTACCCATCAATGACAGGCCCAAACTGCCATTCCAGGCCACGCAAAACTGGCTGGCACCTCCTTTCACCTGAGAGTCCTTCTGAGATATTCAGCTTATAAGGACACGTGGCATCTCATTTCGCGTTCAGGTGCTCATGAATTTCAGACCTTTCACCATCGTGATTTTATATGGCTTCATGATGTGGCAAGGCATTCAGGACGCAGTGATAGCAGTCCTCAATTGAGTCCAGGAGACTGGCCGCTTTTCTCAGGGACACTCCACTTTTCACACCGTATTCCATTGATTCCTGTGAAACTTGGTCCGACTAACTGCCTCCAGTCTTTTCACATGATAGATCTGCTGTCAGATCACTTTCCCATTATGCACTTACATAGCCAATTTTTGGAGCACAAATGTGAGATTTTATGTATGCCCAACTGTTAAGATTTCATCTTGTTACAGTTTCTACCCGTCTTCAAGTGAGTTCATATTCTTGGTGATCCTGATTTGGCCATCTGACATGTTGGCTATGCATCCCAGCTTTGAGATAGCAGATTGGATAAACAAGCCTTCAATGTGTTTGTTAAAAACATTGAACAAGACAGAGCCACGGAAGATCCCTTTGGTAAAAAACTCATTTTACATGGCAACCCACTTCATATGCCCAGCAAGTTTCATGTGATCATGTGCTCTGATATTTTCTATTAACTTCATTTCTGTTTCTTTGTTTATTTATTTATAGAGACAGGGTATCACTTTGTCACCCAAGCTGGAGTGCAGTGGTGTGATGGTAGTTCACTCTAACCTTGAACTCCTGAGCTCAAGTGATCCTCCTGCCTCAGCCTCCTGAGTAGCTAGGACTACAGGCATGTACCAGCATGCCTGCCTAATTAAAATTTTTTTTTCTGAAGATGAGTTCTTGCTCTGTTGCCCAGGCTGGTCTTGAACTCCTGGCCTCAAGCAATCCTCTACCTTTGGCCTACCTCAGCGCTGGGATTTTGGGCTTGAGCCAAGTTGCTCAGCCCATTTCTGTTTCTTTAGAAAGAAAAACACGGAACTGATTGCCCTGTGCAGAAGTGGGTCTCCATCACGATTTGCCTGTGAGTCACACTGGGAGAGGGAGAGCGCCTGCCGCATCTCTGGGTCCACATGGCATGGCTGGGTCAATGCTTTGGACACCAGCAGTGGGTGGGGAGGCTGCTGTGGGGACTTGGGGTCCCGCTTAATCATCTTTCTATTCACCAGTGCAGGGTGATTGAGGACAACTGACTTCATCCTTCTGAATCAGGTTGAGAAGGACCTGCAGCATTGGTTGAGGATTGAATAAGGTAATATATGCAGTTTGGCAAGCTCTTAAATGGTAGCCAGTTACTGTGGATTCTTGAGAATGATTATTGGTGACTGATGAATGTCATCCTGATCTGAGAGAGTGAAGGACAGAGCCAGACCTCAGTATGGTGTTGACCTCTGGACGGTGGAAATGGTTCAGTCTCTTCCCAAATCCTCAGACTGATGTGTTGCTACCAGCCCTTTGAGCCTATCAGTGCTTTGCAGTTTGCAAAGCGCTTTCCAATCAGAGCTTATGCACGCCACCATTTGAATCGGTGCAATTCATCTCATTTCAGAAACAAAGAAACAAACTCTAGGAATTTACCAAGATTTTCCAGCTTCCAATCTAATGTTTACCCTCACCTCCCCCCTCAAGATTGTTGCAGTTATTTTAATTTGCCTTATAATTCGGTCATTCATGCATTTACTCATTTTAGCCCTACAGTGCCCTGCTAACTCTTTAGAGGCAGGCACATAATGGAGTTGACTCTTTTCTGAGGCCCCTGCAGGGTTTTGCAAATAGTAAGTGTTCAAGAAACGTTTTGCAGTTATGCAACAAGTCAGAAATGTTGAGCGTATCCTGCTTGAGTCCTAATGTGCTCAGTCACTCGGGGCAGGGGGCTCGGGGACACAGAAGGGTGGAGACCTGGGAGCTGCTCGGAGGCTGTGGGCAAGCCTGTGTCTTCAAAGTGCCCTGGAGTTCAGGCATGCTTTTCGAGGGCACCCTATGTTAGGCTCTGCAGTATGGTCTCTGGTCTGAGGCAGTCACCCTGGTGGGAAGATGGAAGCGTGGAGGTGGCTGTCAGAGTGTGTGTGTTTGACCCTGGGAGAAGCAGAGCTGAAATTAAGTCTTCCAGCTGCATGCAGGTGTGAAGCCCCACCCCCTTACCGACCCCCGAACAGGATCTCAGAATTATTTCCATTCTCTCCCTCCTCCAGCCCCAGATACTCCACAGGCACAGGATGAAATGTCCCAGCTCTGGTGATGCCCGGAGAGAAAGATCTACCCAAATGTCCTCCAAAGCTGAAGGGGTGGGGACAGTGGCAGGCAGTGGCCTTAAGTTTGCTGAGCCTTCCTAGCACCTTTGAGGCCTCGGTGCAAATGGGGCCCATCTGACTCCTTCTTAGACCACCAGAAAGGACGGTGTTCAGGTTCCATCCCCGCACCCGTGAAAGCCCCTGGCTTCCCCCCAAGCCTCTTGATTGACGTGCTCTGTGTCCCTACCCTGCCCAGCACTTCAGAGTGAGTCTTTGACCCCTTGCCTCCCATCACCATTCAGACACAGGTGGGGGAGAGCTAATCTGGGGGCAGAGATGAAAGAGCCCTGCCCTGGGGGGTCCTACCCAAGGCAGACGGAGCCCGGGATGATCCAATGTGGTTGTGCTCTCCCTCCCTGCATGAGGCTCAAGTGTGAAGAGACCAGCCCTCCTCAGGATAATGTGCCCCCTCAGTCTTCCTTCATTATGGCCCTTGGGACCCTGCTCTCAGGGGTCCCCCAGCTAAGGCTCAGACTCTTTTGTGTTCTTGTCTGGGGTGAGAGCCTGCCCTCTGGTTCTGGCTCCTCGGTGTCCTTGCCGTAGGATTTCAGGTAAGTGGCAGGTCCTCACTCCCCAGTTTCTCTATCTGTAAAGTGAGGAGCTGGGGCTAGACAGGTGTCCAGGGTCCCTCCCCTTCGGTCTCTTAATTGTCCAGGGCACAACAATCCTTGGAGCAAGGCAGTCTGCTGGGGTGGTTTGTAGAGAAGGCACAGTGGGGCGGGCTGGAGGCCGCAGGGGCAAAGTGGGCCGAGGGCCTCTGAGGAGGTGTGAATGAGGGAGGCAGAGCAGGGCTGGTGTGGACAGCCCTGTCCCAGCCCTATCTCCCGTCTGTGACACCCTCTCCACACCCCGGCGCTGATAAGCAGGTGCGAGCCACGGCCGCCTTGTGACAGGCCCTGCGGCAGGGAGGGTGATGGTGGGGGTCCACTCCACTTCTGAATTCAGACGTCAGCATCTTTTCCCCCCAACCCCCATTGCCCTGTCAGACTAGGCAGGCCCTAGCAAGCAGGCACCGTCACTGGCAGCCCCTGGCTGGAGATTTGTTTCTGCTCCACATGACCTCAGCCTTCTCAGAGATGGTAGGAGACAGACCTCCCTCAGTCCTTTCTGGCAAAGTGCCAAGGAGGATGACCGCCTCCCACCCGCACCAGGCCTGTTCCTGCGGTGACTGCTGATGCTGGGGCCTGGCACACACAGTGCTTCTTATCACTGGGCAGACTTCAATGGCTGGTCCTCTTGTCTCCTCTCCTCACCCCATCTCTAGCCCTGTGACCCTCAGCTTCCAGTCTTCCCCCTCCAGCTCCCTGGGTTTTGGGCCTCTTCTCTGTCTGGGCCCACCTCTTTCCTCTAAGGCCGCTGTTCACCAGAAGGCCCAGCCAGAAACTCCTTATTTCTGGGTTCACTGGGAGGAGAAAAGTCTTGGAGAATGAGACAGAAACTTGGAGCTCTACGGAAGGGGAAGGAAAAGACGAATAGGACAAAGCCAGAGGCTATAGGAAACCCTTCAGGGTGGAAGGTCTTGGTTTGGGTGTCCAGCCCCCTGCACATCAGGCCCCCAGGCTCTATGGCCCTGAACTCTGATCTAAAAGGCTCTCTTCTGTGTTCAGATCTGAAGACTATTTTGATGAGCAGGCTGCAGCCGCGGTGCTCCAGGCAGCCCCATTGTGTGTGGTCTGTGGGTGAGGGTGTGCGTGTCCTCCTCTGTGTGATTCCTGTCTATGGCTTCCATTCTCAGCCTCTACCTGGCTTAGGAGGCATCAGAGCATGCTGAGAGCACATTCTTGAGCCAGGTTGATGGACCTGGGGCCAAATCTCAGCTCTGCCATGTTAACCAGGTCCGGGAGCCCGAGCAAGTGATACAACTGCCCCGTGCCTTGATTTCCCCATTTGTAAAATGAAAACAATGATGTGAATGATAGATCATACTATATACCTTGTAGAACTGTTGTAAGTACCAAATAAGCCAAAATATGTAACATGTTTTAAACCATATTGGGCACAATGTAATCGTTGGCCATTAGTAATATTTTTGTAAATTTAATTCCAAACTTGGATACAGAAAAGTTGCAAGAAATTCCCATACACCCTTTATGCAGATTCAGCAATTGTTTATATTTTGCACATTTATTTTATCATTCTCTCTTTTCTCATATATGTGTATGTCTATGATGTACTCTATATTACATAAATATTATGCATAGTATATATACACATATGCACATGCACACAATTTTTTCAGAATCACGTGAGAAGAAGTTGAAGACATCATCCTTTTTTAGCCCTAGCTACTTGTGTGTACTGGTAAGGACAAGGTTATTCTCTTATAAAACCACAGTACAGTTATCAAAATCAGAAAATCTAACATTGATCTAATGCTATTATGGAACCCACAGTCCGTAAGTACATTTCATCAGTTCTCTCATCACATCTTCTTTCTTTCTATTTCTTTTTCCTGTTCTCGGGTCACTCATTGTATTCAGTTTTCATGTCTCTTTCACCTCCTTTAATCTGGGAGAGTTCCTCAGCCTTTCTTTCTGCTTCTTAAATTTGACAGTTTTGAAGAGTGCAGGCCAGTGATTTGAAGAGTAATGTTGCTGAAATTCTGTTGGATGTGTCCTCACTGTTACTTTCAGGTGACACGCTTTGGGCATGATTACTCTGAAGGTGACGCTGTATCTTTCTACAGCCTTACCTCAGGAGGCCCACTATGTCAGCTTTTCCATTTGTTAGAGATATAATTTTTGACCACTTAGCTTAAGTGGTGTCTGTTAAGTCCCCCCTCCTGTAGAATTACCATTTTCTCTTTCTAAATAATAAGTAATTGTGGGGAGATAGTTTGAGACTATATTGCTCATCAAACTTCTACCCACTAGTTTTTGCCTACTAATCATTTTTTACACCATCATTACTTCTAAACTTACGAGTTGGCCCATTCATACTGGCTCCTGTCTCTTTTGACATTTATCTTCATCAGTCTTGGAGCACTTTTTTGCTTTCTGGCACAATAACATGTTCCAGGTTTTCAGATATTTTCCTGGCTCTAGCCCGGAATCAGCCATTTCACCCAGGAGCCCTGGTTCCTTTTAACAGAGAATGATGATATTTAGAAACCAAGATTTGGGTGCTGTGTGTGCTCATGGATACTGCTGTGTTATTGCTTCCAGTTGGCCCTTTTTATTAACCGTTCACTTGGATGCGATGGTGAGGCCGCCACTGAAGGAAGTGTGGCTTAGGGATGGAAAGGGGAAAGGAGCCAGATGACCTAGGTAGAGACTCCCCTCTCCCCTTCTAGCTGTCCAGACCTTTCCCACCTTCTCTTTCCGCCCTTTCTCTATTCATCATGACCTCGTTTCTCTTTTCTTCATCAAAATTCCTCTGGAGATTCCAGCTGTGGGAACCTCTGAAACCATCTCTACAGCGACCCATGTGATACCAGAGGCAGGCAACTATGTGACCTTTGTGTGTGAACAGCCAAAGGCAAAGATAATTTATGAAAAAATTTTGCTGAGAACAATCCGGTGACAAGGTGATTGGGGAAGACACATTTGGAAGATTTCCACCTGGACGTGTTCCTTTTCCCTGCCTGAGAAGCACTCAGAGCAGAGCCTGTGTGGAGGCTGGGATAGGGTGCTGTGGGAGGTCCGTTCTCAGATAAGCCTCTTCAAGGCTCTGGGGACCATCGAGGAGGATTTAAATGCCTGGTGAAGTCCACTTTCTGTGCCCACAAGTCACAGGGACAGTTTAAAATGAAATAACTGGAGTTCAGTGAAAGCCACTTAAATAGCCTTCTTAGTTATACAAATGTAGGGTGATGGCCTTGGTCCCCCACTTGGAGTTAGTTTATTGTTTTGAGACTAGATCCAAAGCCTCCTCTCCCTGAGATCTCTGGTATGCAAAGCTGGTTCCTGGAGGAAGCTCATCAGTTGACATAGGGAGCCCAGAACGTCTGCGAAGGAAGAAAACACTGTCCAACCGCCGCTCCTGGGATGTGAATTGAAGGGCATTTGTTGGGTTGGAGTGAGGTGGCCACAAAAAAGGCCTTGGGCCATGGGGCTTCTGAAATGAGATTAATATGAGGAATACGTGAGTCTAGGGAGGTGACTGGGGCTTACAACAAGGACTCACCTGTGTTTCCTGGGATGAGGCTGTCCTTGGCATGGCGTGAGGCTAACTGCTGGGAGCTCTGGAGACTCAGCCGTGCTGACATTGTGCCTGTGTTCCTGGCCAGGGACTGTGGTTATCGACAGGAGTGCCACCTACATATGCATCATAGTGGGGGGCCCCCGGGATCCAGTTGGCTTTGAGTAGTGATACTGTCCCTGTGAGGATGCTATGCGTGTCCTCAATAGTGACGTGGTACAGCTGGTCAGACCCCCAATTCCTATTTTGCTTGTTTTTTTTTTTTTTTTTTTAACAACTCAGAAGGTGAAAATCCCTTAAGGGAGGGACTGGACATGCCATGTAAATTCTTGATGGGTTAACAGAAAAAATTAAAAGTGGATTGAGGCCACCTTTGTGCTCTGTGCCCAAGGGACAGTTCAAACAGCTGCATCCACAGATGCCGGAGAAGCCAGTGTCACCATCACCAGCAACAAATGGGCGCTGCCTCGGCAGGTGTTGGGAACTTGCTCTTTTTGCAGCTTGGCTCCCGTGGTTGCTGTAAGAGGCAGGATCTGGGTGGACGGGAGCTGGAATTCATTCTTGGGCAGAACAGGTCCCCAAGTGGTTGTCCATTCTGCTTGCCAAGGGTTCATGAGGCAGATGTAGGAGGCCTGAGGGCTGCCTGGGAGGTGATCTTAGGAAGCCTCTTGTGGCACGTTCATGGCTGTCCTAGCCAGAGGCCAGAGACACCTCCTCTCCCACTTCCGAGTGCTCTGTCTACTGATTTTGCATCCAGAATGGCTCCCAAGTTTCTAATTCTCTACTGTCCCCATCCAGGTCCAAGTCACCCTCATCTCTCTCTATAGATCACCTGATTAGTTTCTCCTCATCAGAGCAGAAAGGGATGTTTCTAAAGCACAAACCTGATGAGCATCCATACCCCCATCCCCAAATAATACAAAGTATGTGGAACAGCGACCCCTCCAGCAGCTCCACGGTGCCTCGGAGTCACGTCCTCACTCTTTTCCTGGACCTCACTGGGCTGGACTTCCCCTCACTCTCTTGGTCCAGCCATGTGGGCCTTTTCTTTCCCTCTGGAGTGGGCCACGTCCCTTCCACCTCAGGGCCTCTGCGTCTGCTCTTCCCTCTACCTGGAAATACGTGCCATGGGGGGACTCAAATGCCACATCTTCAACAGAGGCTTTCCCGCCCCTGCTCCCTCATTGCTCCCGAGATTCTCCCTCATTGCTCTTTGTACTTCCCACCCCACTATATAGTTTTGTAACTATAAACAGCCTTGTTTGTGGATTTGGAGGCTAATATCTGTTTTCCTAACTTGACTGTGAGCTATGTGAGGACAGGGATCCTGCCTGGTTTTGCTCATTATTGTAATTCCGTTATCTCTAAGATGCTCATATGTTGTTGCTAAACAGAGTGGACAGATGCCTCGGTTTCCCCAGCGGGTCCCATATGTAGGCTGATCTCACTTGGTGGGAGTGAGTGAGTGAGGAAGGGGACCCTTTGGTTCTGGGGCCTCCAGTTGGCTCCACTGCTCAGTATTCATTCATCCTTCAAATGTTAGCCTGTCCACAAGAGAGAGGGTGGCAGGTAGGGCTGGCAGGGGGAGACGTGTGGCTTTATAGTGAATCTATGCTTGGGGGTGGGTGCGTTTCAGCCAGGGTGCGGGAGCATAGAAATTGGCTTTGGGGGGTTCTGTGGTGGGGACCCTGCAGCAGGCGGGTGGTGAGGGCGGCACTGAGGTGGTGACTGGCCTGGAGGGGAGGAGGACATTGGGTGGCCAGGGTGCCAAGTGGGTCCTGGCGGGGGCTGGAGGCTAGGAAGGCTGGGTAGGGCTGCCCACAGTCAAGGAGGTGACAATGAGCATGAAGAGCATGCTTAGTGGAAGTGAAGGGCTGGGAGGCTGGGAGGACCAGAGGTTCGTCTCCTCCAACCTCACCCCTGCTCCTTGCTCTCATCTTCCTCACCCCTCTTGCACCCTGGCCACTCAGGACCTCCTCTCCTCCCTGATCTGGTCTTTCAGAAATCTCTGGCCTCTACCCTCTGTAACCCGCTTGTTCTCCCAGCCTCCCGGCCCCTCCGCTGCCCCAGTCTCATCCCCACCGCTCCTCCTGCCCTGCCTGCGGCCTGGGCCCTGCCGAGCTGCCATACCCTTCTCTCATCACCTCCTCCTCGCTCCCTGTGGCACCCTGGCACCAGCCCCAGATCTGTGTGCACTGATTTCCCAACATTTCTGTCCTCCTCCTCACCCCACGGGCTGCAAGGGAGGGGCTCAGGGACTTGAGATGCTTCCCTCGGGGGCCCAGCTTTCCCTCCGAGTCAGGGAGGGGTGAAGACAGGGCTGCTGGAGGCCTGGCCTGCAGACCTGTGGAGCTGCCTAGCGGCAGGTAGAGGCTGGAGTGGAAGAGCACGTGGAGCCACTGCGGCAGCAGGACATGCAGCCCTGCACGGCCACACTGCCCTCCCCAGCTTTCCGCCATCTCTTGGTCTTGTCTGGTGTCACCTGCCCTTCCCAGCTCTGCCTCTGACTTCTCCATCTCCCTTATCCTTTCAGTGTCTCATGGTCCTTCTGTTGGATGATTGAGGGGCTGGGCCTAGGCCATTTCTGGGGGTTAGGAGTTGGAGGTGAGCTTCCTGTTGCCTTGTGTGTATAACTCTAGAGTCCCGTCGGTGGCTGGCTGTTGGGCATGCCCTGGGAGGGGAAAGGACCTGTAAGTGTGTGTCCATAAACAGAGCGATTCTAGACCTCAGGGCTGCTGCTGTGGACAGGACTTAGAGATTATCCAGCCCCCAGCCTCTCCTGCAGCCATTTATAGATTAAAACATTGGGCTTGAAGAGGGAAATGGGATTGACATGAATGAGTCACATAGGGGTTAGTAATCATCATCACCGTCATCATACTAGACATTTATTCAGTGCTTGCTATATTTTGGGGATCATCGTAAATTCTTTACAAATCTTAATTTCCTCAGCCCTCACACGACCCTGAGAAGCAGCTGTTGTTATTTTCCCCATTTTATAGACGAGGGAACAGAGATTGGAGCAGTGAGTTCAGTTTCCCCAGATCACAGGGAAAGCCCCTGTCAGAGCAGGGGAAGTTTATCACACACAGGGAGGCTTGCTCCTTCCAGTGATGATGTAAGCATAGAAGCATTGTTGAGATCTCGTTAAAACAGTGGCAGACATTTCACCAAAGAAGATAGAGGAATAGCCGATAAGCACATGGAAGGATGCCCATGTTATGGGGACGGTGGCGCATGCCTGTAATCCTAGACTTTGGGAGGCCGAGGCAGGAGGACTGTTTGAGCCCAGGAGTTTGAGACCAGCCTGGGCAACATAGGGAGACCCCATCTCTACAAAATTAAAGCAAAAAAAAATAGCTTATGCCTGTAGTCCCAGTTAGGAGCCTGAGGTGGGAGGATCACTTGAGTCTGGGAGTTTAAATTACAATGAGCTATGATTGTGCCACTGCACTCCAGCCTGGGTGACAGAGTAAGACCCTGTCCCTTGAAGGAAAAAAAAGACATGCTCAACATCATTGGTCATCAGGGAAATGCAAATTAAAATGACAAGTTACATCCACTCAAATGGCTAAAGTTAAAGGTAAAATAAGGCTGGCAACACTAAATGCTGGCGTGGAGATACAGCAAGCGGTGCTCTCACTGCTGAATGCAAAGCCAACAAATGCTTCGGAAAACATTTGACAATTTCATGTAAAGTTAAACGTATACTCCTCACGTAACTCTAAAATTCAATTCTTAGGTATTTACTCAAGAGATAAGAACATAGCCAGGTGTGGTGGCTCACACCTGTCATCCCAGCATGCCTGGGAGGCTGAGGCGGGCAGATCACTTGAGCTCCAGGGTTTGAGACTAGCCTGTGCAGTATGGTAAAACCCTGTCTCTACCAGATATACAAAAAGCCTAGCTGGGTATGTTGGTGCATGTCTGTAGTCCCAGCTACTTGGGAGGCTGAGGTGGGAGGATTGTTTGAACCTGGGAGGATGAGGTGGCAGTGAGCTGAGGTCGTGCCAATGCACTCTAGTCTGAGTGACAGAGTGAGACTCCATCTCAAAAAAAAAAAAACAAAAACCGGCCGGGCGCGGTGGCTCAAGCCTGTAATCCCAGCACTTTGGGAGGCCGAGGCAGGTGGATCACGAGGTCAAGAGATCGAGACCATCCTGGTCAACATGGTGAAACCCCGTCTCTACTAAAAATACAAAAAATTAGCTGGGCATGGTGGCGCGTGCCTGTAATCCCAGCTCCTCAGGAGGCTGAGGCAGGAGAATTGCCTGATCCCAGGAGGCGGAGGTTGCGGTGAGCCGAGATCGCGCCATTGCACTCCAGCCTGGGTAACAAGAGCGAAACTCCGTCTCAAAAAAACAAAAACAAAAACAAAAAGACCAGAAACCAAAAAACCCAAAACATATAAGCCCACACAGACACCTATATACATATGTTCATGGCAGCTTTATTCACAATAGCAAAAAATGGTAAACAACTCAAATGCCCATCAACTATTGAATGGAAACAAACTGTGGTACATTTATTGAACAATAAAAAGGAGCAAACTGATACAGACAATGACATGGATGGATCTCTCATGCATTGTGCTAAGGGCAAGCAGCCAGGCACACAAGGCTGCATACAAAAATTACTCCACTTACGTGAACTCTCCAGAAAAGGCAAATCTATAGGAACAGAAAACCAATCAGTGATTGCCAGGAATGGGATTGACCATGAAGGAGGTGAGACAACTTCTTGATGTGATGGAATTGTTCCATATCTTAATGATGGTGGCTGTGCTGCTTACATATTTGCCCAAACTCATCAAACTGTGCATTTCACGAGGGTGCCTTTTATTGTTTATAAATTATACTTTCCTAAAACTGATTAAAAAATAAAAACAGTGGGCTGGAAAAGGGAAGAAAATAGGGTGGTCATGGATGGCCTTGTTGCAAAAGTGACCTCTGAGACTTGGAAGAAGAAGGAGGGGAGCTAAGGCTGATCCCTGGGGGAAGAGCGCTCCAGGCAGGAGGGAACAGCCAGTGCTCCTGTGCCAGGCCAGGAATGCTCAGCCTGCTCAGGAACCAGGAAGGAGCCGCTGTGGCTGGAGTGGAGCAAGAGGTCAGGCCATAGAGGGGCTCTAAGGGCACGGGGGTGAGGGATGGATCAGGGCTGGGTAAAGGCTTTTCCTCTGGGTGAGATGGGGCCGCTGGATGGCTCTCGGTGACCGTGATCTGACTCAATTTTAACAGGACCCTGCTGGCTGCTGTGTGGGGGACAAGGGCCAGGGAGGAGGCCAGTACAAGAATCCAAGAGAGAGATGATGGCGGCTCAGACCAGCGCAGTGGCAGTGGAGAGGCTGAGAAGTGGTTGAACTTGGGATATGTTTCCAAGGCAGAGCCAACAGGATTTCCGGCCGGATTGGATGTGGGGTGTGAGAAAAAGCGAGGAGGCAAGGATGACGTCAAGCGTTTTGGCCTGAGCAGCTGGAAATCCAGCTGGGCACCCCCGTGGGGGCTGGTGAGTGGTTTTAACTGTCTCCCGGGGCCTGTGGGTGAAGCTGAGACAGAGCCCGAAGGGAGGGGCTGAGCCCTGCTCCTGGCCCTGCCCCTCGGGGAACAGGCTGCACACACTGATGATTCCATTACCCTTTACTTATTGGCTTTATTGGCTTTTGTCATTTCCTTGTTGTCCCCTGTCTGGAGTGAAGGCTATAAATGTGATAGATTGATACAGGATACAGGAGCCCCAATTATCTCTCTTAAACCGGCTTCTCTTGGGCAAGCCCTCCCTGCCCTCTGCCTTCCTTGCCACAACTCCTACAGCCTTCCGTACAGAAGCGGCCTGGTCCTGCCAGGGAGGGGGTGATGCCTGGGAGGATGAGTGGCAGACATGGGCCCCAAGGAGAGACGGTTCCCAGGACACATACTGGAGGCGAGCTCGCACCTCGGATCCCAGTGCTCACTCCGTGATGCTCTGCCTCACACTGAGGCCGGCACGGAGTCAGGCAGGCAGAAGGACAGGACGTACTGCCAGCTGCTCAGCCCACACCCGGGAAGGGGGCTCCACGCTGACCTTGCACGCCTTTCTGGAATCCGAGCTGGCCTGTCTGTCCACAAAGGCTGAGATGATGGGGCTTTTCTCTCCGACAGCAGGTGCCTGGCAGCTGCTTGGGGATGCCAGCTCCGTGAGTTGGCATGGGAGGAAATGCTTGTCAGGATGGTCATTACACGTGCTGGGCTCAGGCTGGCCTGGCCCCGACCCCTGCCACTCAGGCTGGCTTGGGATACCCACATGAGGTGGTGCTTCCTGAAGGGACCCTGGGGTCCCCCTGGGATGCCCTCAGATGGAGCTTGGCAGCTGCCGCCTTTCAGCATCATTTCTGAACTAAGTTCCTCGCCCATCCCCTCTCCTTGACTCTTCTCCAGCCTGTCTGTCTGCCTCTGTCCCTGGGAACGTCCTGGGGGCCCTGGCCTGAGGGGTTTTGGGACAGGAAGCCTGCCCTTCCTTCCTGGGGTTTCAGGTATCTCCCTGTGCCCCTGCGCCTCGTCCCTGACGCAGCCTCTGTGCCTTGCATGTACACGAGTGCATGGTGAATCCACACGTGTTTCTCCATCTGGTGAGAATTTCAAATGGTCCTGTGTCTGACCTGTTTCCAGAAAAACAAAGAGTGGAAGGTGAGACTGCTGGTGAGAAAAGGGGCAGGAGACTTGAGGGAACAAGAAGGGTTCAAATGGAGGAGCAGGTCCGGGGGAACTCAGCAGAGAGTGAATCGGCTGACTGATCCGTCTGTTTCTTCGGCAAACATTCCCAGCTCCTCGTCTGTGCCAGGTGCTGGGGCAGGGGCTGGAGACTGTGTTATGAACAAACAGCCCTGAGACCCACAGGTGGCCTGCACAGTAACAGTGTGCTTAGAGCAATGGCGGTGTGCAGAGGCACCGTGCCGGCACACACAGACTCAGAAGCAGCCAGCGGCAGGGGACACTAGTCCCTGCGGCTTCTCTGAGCCCATCACTGGCTGCCCTTTGGCGTTGTTGCCATAACACCCTTGCCTCACTCTCAGTCGCTGTCCCCATTGCTGTCTCTGCCTATAGGAGTGCCTGGGCCTCTGTCTCCCTGACCCTCCCAACCTCCTGGGCTCTGAGTCTCGTGGCCATCAGGGCTGATGGCAGAGGAGCTGCTGGCACGGGGGATAGGGAAGCTGCCAGTGTTGCCGTGGCCCCCAGGGTGAGAGCTGACGTCTGTCCAGGAGCATCTCTCTCCCTGCCAAGGGCTGAGATCTCTGGGCTGCATGCTTTCCTGCTGACACAGGAGCCGGCATCCATCATCCACAGAGCCACCCGCTGCCTGGACCCCAGCCTCACCCCAGAGTGACCCAGTGACAGCTGCAGCCTTGTAGCAAGCACAGGCCCCCTCTCTCAGCCTCAGCCATGTCCCAGCCTCACTCACTCCTCCTGCCCGGTGAGCCCGCCCATGTCCCAGGCCAAGTGAGGGCCCACCTCAGGCAGCCAGGGAAACCCCACCCAAGGGGCCGAGAAGTCTGGGCTCCAAGCCGTGGTTTCAAGAACAATGCGGGAAGCTGCCCGCTGGCCCAGACCAAGGCGGTAGTCAGGACCCCCGGAGCTTGTGAGAGAGACCTGACCACCTTCATGGCCTCACAGCGGGGTCGCAGCCTCACACGCGCAGTAGTCAGTTCCCGCCATGTGCCAGCCGCTAAGCTAGTCCCGGGATGCAGCGCTGCGTAAAGCAGACGTGGGCTCTTCTTGTGCTGCTCTTAAGTCCTTCTCACTGAGGCTCCTCATAAGAAGTTTGTTTTCTATCACTCACCAGGATACGCACATGGGCACTCACCCAAGTTTTATATAGAGCTGAAACTACAGTTTCGCAAAACACTCACCCTTCCCATATGGGATACACCGCTATTTTATATTCTGATATTCTTTAAAAAAAAAAAAAAATTGGATGTAGTCTGCTGTTTGAAAAGCTCTTGTCTGGTTGGGGAAAGATGATTAACCCAGCGGTGAATGGACTATCCCTGCCCCAGTTTTGACCAAAGAACCAATATCGGAGGTTTCAGGCCACCAAACCACATGCCTGTCACGTGAAGTTGGTTTACAAGGGTAACAAATGGCGTCACCCACTTGGACCCCTACTCACATCAAGGATGTAAAAAGGGGTCAGAGAGTGGGGGCCGCTGGGCCCGGGAACCGGTTTCTTTGGGGAGAGCTGCTGCTGTGCCGCTTCCTGGACCCCAGCCTGCCTTGCAGGAGGTTCTGGGAAGGCCCATGGCAGGTATACCCATCTTCTGACCACAGGTAGGCCGAGGGGCTTCCAGAGCTGCACACAGTGCTTTGAGATGTTGGAGACATGGAGAACCGGGCCTCCAGGATCCAGGAAAGCTCAAGTGGATGAGCAGATGTGGTCTGACTCCCACCCTGGGAACCCGGAGGAAGGGCTGCAGGTCAGTGTGCCGGGCGTGGCTGCAGAGGACACTGCTGTCAGAATGAGTGGGACAAGCACGCCACGTGTTTCCTGTGGGCCAGAGGTGGGCAAGTAGAGAGACAGCCAGTGTGCACCACTATGGCAGGGCCGAGGGGCCTTGCCAGGAAGGGCTAGGCTCACAGTGACCATGGGCAAAGGAAGACATCCCCAGGGGCACCCAGAAGAGAGATCCCACAATGCCCTGTGTGAGAGCATCCCTAACCATCTGCCTGGCCTGGGGAGGACAGGCCATCAGGCACCCTGTCTCTGACAAGTCACGGGATCAGATGCTCTCCTGGCCTGGCTGAGCCTGTATTTACAACACAAACTCACTGATTAGACTGAGAGCTTCAAAGCTACAGGATCTGCCTGGGTTTTCTCCAGGGCCAGGGAAGATGATTGCCACTGAATAAAGCTGAAAGGGACAGGAAGGGACAGAGACTGCGGCTGGGTTCTGTTACATCCGGGGTTGTGTTTGTTCACATAATGGCTTTGCAGTGTTTGTGAGAAGCATGGAGGGCTGTGGCAGGGAAGCATCAAGAGTGGGCACATTGTGGGGAGGGGGCCCGGCAGTGTCAGGGGAGCTTCCCAGAGGAAGGGGCATTCAGGGAGGCCTGAAGGCTGAGTGGAAAGGAGAAGAGTGTTCTGGCAAGGCTGGGAGGAGGAAGAGCCTGAGCCTTTGGGGGTTGGAAGAGATGCTGTTACAGAGGTTGGCAGGGCTGGGGGGAACTTTGAGGGGCTTGCCTTGGTCCTGAGGCAATAGAAAGCCACTGTGAGGTCTTATCCAGAGGGTAATTATCTTGGATGAAAATATCACTCTGGTAGCTGAGTGCAGAAGAGTTTGGAATGGATGAAGTTAGAGGAAGGAGCTTCTTGGTGGCCTCCATGAGGTGCGATGCTGGCCTCACACAAGGAACAGACAATAAGGTGGAGCCAAAAGGTGGGATTTGAAAGATACAAAGGATGTGCAGCCAGCGGGACTTGGAGCAGGTGAGGGGTGAGGAGTGAGGGCTGCATGTGGCTGGGGATGGATTTGTGGGAGCACCTTCACAGACAGGCTTGCGGGGAGGCGGAGGAGCTCAGAGTTGGCTGGGCTGGGCCTAAAAGCTTTGGAGATGTCCAAAGTAAGCAGCTGGACCTGCTGACCTGGGGCTCCAGGGAGAGGCCTGGCCTCAGGAAAAGATCAAGACTCTTCAAAGGGGAAGAGAATGTGTTTTCCACTCTTTTTGGTAGAGAGCATAGGGCCTAAAGAACTTGAACATTAGACACCAGAGGCTGTTCTGCCAAAGGAGGCTGAGAAGGCACAGTCAACAAAAGAAAACGTAGACAATGGACTTCATGAAAACTAAACTTTTGTGCATCCAAAGACAACCTCAACAGAGTAAAAAGGCACCCACAGAATGGGGAAAAATGTGTGCAAATCATATATCTGATAAAGAATCCAGAATATATAGAGAACTTCTAAAAGTCAATAACGACAAAGAAAACAACTTCAAAGGACTTGAGTAGACATTTCTCCAAAGAAGAAATACAAATGACCAACAGCACATGAAAAGATATTCAACATAACTGATCATTAGAAAAATGCAGATCAAAACTACAATGAGGCAGGACGCAGTGGCTCACACTTGTAATCCCAGTACTTTGGAAGGCCAAGGCAGGTGGATCAACCAAGGTCAGGAGTTCGAGACCAGCCTGGCCAACATTGTGAAAACCCATCTCTATTAAACATACAAAAATTAGCCAGGCATGGTGGTGGGCACCTGTAGTTCTGGCTACTCGGGAGGAGCGGGGAGAATCATTTGAACCCAGGAGGTGGAGGTTAAGGTGAGCTGAGATCGCACCATTGCACTCCAGCCTGGCTGACAGACCAGGACTCCGTCTCAAAAAACAAAAAGCAAACAAACAAAAAAACTGCAATGAGATACCACCTCAGACACTTTAGGATAACTGCTATTTAAAAAAAAAAACCAGAAAATAAAAGGTGGTGAGGATGTGGACAAACTAGAACCCCTGGCTGTGGGAGACAGTATGGCAGTTCCTAAAAACGTTAAAAATGACATTGCCGTATGATGCAGCAATTCCACTTCTGGGCACCTACCCAAAGGAATGGAAGGCAAGGTCCCAGATATTTGTGCACCCATGTTCACAGCAGCATTATTTACAATAGCTAAAATGTGGAAGCCACCCAAGTGTCCCCCAGTGCGTGAGAGGATAAGCAAAATACATACAGTGGAATATTATTCAGCCTTAACAAGGATGGAAATTCTGAACATTTATGAAAAAAAGAAAATTCTGAAAATCCTGAAAAAAACTCCTAAAAAAGGAAGGAGCTATGCTGTAATGTATATACACCTTGAGGACATCATGCTAAGTGAAATAAGCCAGTCACAAAAGGACAAATATTGTGTGGTTCCACTTACAGAAGGCACTTATTCGAATTCGTAGGGATGGAAAGTAGAATGGCATTTCCCCAGGGCTGGGGGAAGGGAGGAGTGGGGCGTTAGTGTTTAACGGGTTCGGGGTAATTTGGGCTGATACGAACGTTCTGGACACGGGTGGTGGTGACGGTGGTACCGCAGTGTGCACGTACTTACGCCGCAGACTGTGCACTTAGACCGTGGTTACTATGCTCTGTGTTACGCTCTCAGCAGGTTCCCCAGACTTGCTCAGGACGAGGCCATCTCCTAGGCCCTCAGGCCTCTGCTACCACTCTCGTCAAGTCTCAGCACAAGGACAGAGCCGAGACCAGGTCATGTAAGCCATTTATTGGTTTGTTTTAAAAATATGTATTTTATTTATACATCAAGTTTGGTGAGAAGTGCTTGATTTGTTCAGACAACATCTGGCACTTGATGTCTGCCCCTCCCTCCTTTTTCCTACTCTCTTCTCCCCTCCTGCTGGTCATTGTGCAGTTCTGGAAATCAAAACAGTGACAGCCAGGCTAAAAGCTAAAGGGTTGGGTCTAGCTCCCCCCGCCCCCAGCCACACCGTCTGCAGCCAGCCCCAGGCACCTGTCTCAAGGATCCGGGGCTGTCCACACACACAAAACCACAGTCTCCTTCCGGCCAGCTGGGCTGGCAGCCCGGCCTGCCTCTCAATTGCATTCCTGCCTGTCCCTCGGGCGGTGAGCGCACAGGAGGGGCACACACCTCTCCAAGCCTTGAGAGCAAAGCACAGAGATCTACAAAAATAGGATTTCCACTTGGAGAAACGTCGCTGGGACAGTTAAACTATGTCCCACACTGGACTCAAAGGGAACACGGGAGAAGAGAAATAGACCTCTCGGGGGCATGGGTTGGGTCTGGGGTTGCCACCAAGTGAACTGGGGTGACAAGAAGAAACTTAATACTTTACTCGCCGGCAATGCCCCCTTCAGCACTGCCATGGGTGTCACAAATGCCCAGTTCTCCGACAGCTCGGCGAGGTAGGTTAGGAGCAGCCAGCCCAGAGCGGGCAGGTGAGACTGAGGTGGCCTGGGAGGCAATGCCCGCTGGAGGGGGCTCTGAAGGAGAGCTGGAATCGGGCAGCCAAGCCCCTGCCTGCTCAGGCTCCGCCAATTGACCCTGTGACCTCAGGGTGACAGTTCTCTACCTTAAAAGATTTGCATATGCTAAATAGGATTGTCAGCAGCTGAAGAGGTCCTGGGGGTAACTGGACTAGTAAAATATTTTTCCCTGAAAAAGCCTTCTGACGAGACCTATGGGACCACCTGGACCTCGCCCCAAAGAGGTCCTGTGTGTGGGTCCATCAGGATCCCGGGCTGAGCCACAGAGGCTGGACCTGACCACAGGGCCCTCTCTCCCAAAGGGGCCACGAGTCATTCCCCTCTAAGGCAGGAGAACTGGGCCTGACCACGCCTTTCCCTGCACAGGGCGCAGGGCCAAGTTCCTCTCCTCACTCCCATGTCTCTGCGTCTTGAGAGGAGCTGGGGACCACACAGAAAGCTCCTCCATGTATGGTCAGAGGCAGAAAGGTCCAGAGAGCCCCGGGAGATGGCAGAAATTTCCTGTCTTCATGCAGGCGGAGGGGCCACGTGGCTGAGGGATGCTGAGCCTCTTAGCCCCAAACCCACATGCCTCAGCCTTCTCTTCCCTTGGCCTGTTGGGCAAGGCCTGCCAGGTTCCAGGAGCAAGGACAGGCTGTATGCCAGGCCACGAGTGGGGCTGGCACCCTCGTGCCCTTTGGTTTCAAGGTTAATACTCTTATGGGAGGGGAGAAGAGGCAGTATCAGTGCCTGGGGCCAGCCCTGGGACCCAGGCCACTCTCCTCCGGAAGTCGTATTTTTGTAGGACTGACCCCATGTGACCTGTGTAAAAACACAGGGAAAATGGGACCATGGAGATAACAGAAGGCCAGACGGAACCACGCAGACAAGAACCCCATCCTTGGGGCCACCAGGGAAAGGCCTGTCTCCCTTAGGCTGGGAGCTTGGGTCCCGGGGCCTGTGTCTGGCCTCCATGTGTGAGGACTGTGTGTGCTAGTGTGAGTGGGAGTTCAGCCCTCCCAGCATCTCAGCTCAAGTGGGAGAGGGACCCCATTCTACCCCTGGGCAGTGAAGGCCCCTGAGAACCACGCTGGAGTCCACTTCGGCTTTGAGAACAGAGTTCTGGCTGCTCCATAGACACTCTTGTTCAGAGTTAAGAGACAGCGTGAATTGCTGCCCACGTCCATGGAAAAATCTTTAGTTCTTTGCTCAAGTAAAAAAATATCAAATATAATAAATTTATGAAAGCCCATTCACAACATATACAGTCTCAGTTTTCTATTTCGCCTCCGCAGCTGGGGTGAAGTTGCTTTTCAGAGCCCCAGGGCGCTGCCTGACCAGACCAGGCCACGGGTCTGCCTGAGGCCTCCAGGCACAGGCCAGCTGCTCCGGGTGTCCACGCGGTGCCACGGAACTCTGGCTGGCTGAGCCACGGGGCCGAGGCCCATTTCTCACCCCCAAAGCCAGGAAGGCCCCAGGCTGGTTTGCGACTGACTGCATTTAGGTTTTCCACGGTGCAACAGGCTGCTTTTCGGTATGGCCGAGGCTCACACGATGGACTCACGGTCCCTGTCCGGAGATGGGGGGAAGTCGGCGAGATCTTCGCTGTGGCTGTCGTCAGACCCCCGCACCTGGAGGTTATCGCTGGTGGCTCTAGTGACACTGTCATAGGAGGGTGGGAAGGAAGTGGAGGAGATGGAGGAGCTGGAGGGCGGGCCAGGGGGCCGGGAGAAGTTTTCATTCATCATGTAGGCAATGAGGCCCTCTCGCTCAGGGGCGTCCTCTTCGGAGAGGCCGCTGCCCGCCTGCTGACGGAAGAGGAAGGAGGCGTGCTTCATGGAGCGCTGCAGCAGGTGCCTGCGAAAGGCCCTCTGGATGACGGTGGCCGACACCTCCTCGTGCTTGCGCCGGAGTGTGGTGGTGATGGGCTCGTAGGAGATCTTGGATGGATTGGCTGCCATGAACTTCTCCTCCATCTGGATCTTCAGGGCGTCCATCTCCCCAGACTCCCCCAGGACCCTTTTGGTGAAGGCGAAGAGGATGTCCATGCAGTGGATGCGGTCCCCGCTCACCATGGGCAGGTCCATGTTGATGAGGCTTATCTGGTTGGGCTTGGCGATACGGAGCGGTTCAGACAGGGCATCGGCAAAGTCAGACAGGGCCGAGTACTCGATAAACTGAGTGGCCTCTGGGTCGAACTTCTCCCAGGTCTCATAGAACATGTCAAAGTCGTCCTCACTCAGGGGCTCAGTGCTCTCCTCCGTGGCCACGCTGAAGTTCTCCAGGATGATGGCAATGTACATGTTGACCACGATGAGGAAGGAGATGATGATGTAGGTGGTGAAGAAGAGGATGCCCACGGCTGGGCTCCCACAGTCCCCCCGAGAGCCATTGCTGTTGAGCAGATTGGGGTCGCAGTAGGGGGGCCCCGTGTTGAGGATGGGGCTGAGGAGGCCGTCCCAGCCGGCAGACGTGGTGATCTGGAAGAGGCACAGCATGCTGTTGGCGAAGGTCTGGAAGTTGAACATGTCGTCGATGCCGGCCTCCCACTTGACATGGGGGAAGTTGGCCATGCCGAAGATGGAGTAGATGAACATGACGAGGAAGAGCAGCAGCCCGATGTTGAAGAGGGCAGGCAGGGACATCATGAGGGCGAAGAGCAGCGTGCGGATCCCCTTGGCCCCTCGGATCAGTCTGAGGATGCGGCCGATTCGGGCCAGGCGGATGACTCGGAAGAGCGTCGGGGAGAAGAAGTATTTCTGGATGATGTCCGAGAGAACAGTGCCTGTGGAAAACGACAGAGACTGTGGTTCCTGGTGGTACTTCTTCCTCAAGCCAGCATCACTGTGCAGGGGTGGGGGGCCTCTGTACAGCAAGGAGCCCAGGAGAGGCGGCCCTTCCGGGAGGACTGGGTCCCCTGAGCATGCTAGGACCCTGTCTGCTCCTGCCTGAGTCTCCATGTCTGCATCTGTGACCCAGAAAAATGGGTCCATCGCAGGGTGCCTTCTCAGCACCCTCGTTCCTTAATCTTCAGGGTATACCTGCACAATAAAGCTGTCCTAGGCCCGTTTTCTACATCTTGGGTTCTGAGGCCAGAAAGGGGATCTGCTTAGCAGCCTGCTGGCCCAGCTTGGACCAGAACTCAGGCCTTTTAGCTCCTTGCTATTTAAAGTATGGTTTGAGGACCAGCAGCCTTGGGATCTCCTGGGTGGTTATTAGAAATGCAGAATCTCAGCTCCACCCCAGCCCTTTGCATCTTAATAAGCCCAGGTGATTTATGTGCACATCAGAGGGAATGAAACACTGGCCCAGAAATCAGTGCTCCCGACGCCACGCACGGCCAGTGTTTCCTCTCAGCCTCTCTGTGACGGTTCTTATCACCCTCCTAACCATGCCTCCTTTTAGGGCTTCACTACCCCTGGGTCTCCAGTGACTACCTGGGTTTGGAGTTTTAAGGGGGATGGATATAAATGATAGAATAAAGAGTGAAATAAGTTTGTCTTATATTGGCCCAGGTGCCCCTTCCAGACTCCTTATGTAACATCACTGACTGGCATGTGTCCAGTGTTGACAGTCAGTGGGGCCATGGGCCAAGTGCTTTACAGCCATCATTTCATTTCGTCCTTCCTGTTATCCCAGGAAGTGAGCAGATGCTATCATGCTCATATCCAGAAGAGGAAATGGAGGTGAGGTAACTTACCCAGTTGCCACCTCGTGAGAGAGAAGCTGGGATTTGACTCAGACATTCTGTCTTCAAGTTGATCTCTTAACCACTGCTCTCTGATATCGCCCAAACACTGGGTCAGGAGATGATCTCAATGAGCACGCTGCACCTTCCAAAGCCTCTGAGACTGTCCCTCAGTGGTTCCATTGCTGCTGCCATCCTGCATCCTCTAAAGCTCCTCCCCAGTCCATGAAGCACACTCTCACCCTCACCCTGCTTGAGACTCCCCTGGAGATTCCTGACCCTACTCCATGCTTCCACCTGGCCATCAGTGTAGCCACAGCAGCACCTGCCTTAGCCCCTGCATTACCCTTTACATTCACCAGAGCCAGAGGCTATATATGAAACAAAGATGAAAGTCACAGTCATCCCAAGGCAGAGCCCCATGGGGGTAGAGTTAAGAGTTTGGGCTCTGAGCACAAGTGACAAAAGAAAAAATATATAACTAAACTGGACTTCATTAACATTTAAAACTTTTGTGCTTTAATAGACACTACTAGGAAATGAAAAAACTCACAGACTAGGAGAAAACATTTACAAATCATATATCTGATAAAGGACCATGACCCAGCATATGTAAAGAACTCTTACAACTCAACAATAAAAAGAGAACCCAACTAAAAAATGAGCCAAGTATCTGAATAGTGATTTCTCCAAGGAAGATATACAAATGACTAACACACACATGGAGAGATGGCCAGCATTGTCAGTCATCAGCCATTTGCTTTTGCAAACCAAAACCTCAATGAGATATCACTTCATACCCACTAGGAGGACTGCCATAAAAAGAATGCAGGCAATAACAAGTGCTGGTGGTGGGGAAGTAACTGGAGTTCTCATACATTGATGGTGAGAATGTAAAAAGCTGCAGCCAATTGGAAAACCAGTTTGGCAGTCCCTCAAAATTTTAGATAAGTGGTTTTCAGGGGCTGGGGGAGAGGAGAAATGGGGAGTGACTATTACATGGGTAGAGTTTCCTTTGAGGAAAGGAAAATATTCTAAAATTAGATACTGATGATCATTGCAAAGCTCTGTCCATATACTAAAAAACACTGAATTGTATACTGTAAAGTGACTTTAAAATTAACTGTGAATTTTATGGTATGTGAGTTATGTCTCAGTAAAGCTGTTATATATAAAAAAAGATCTGGGCTCCGAGGTGAAACAGACACGGGTTAGGACTGGGTCTCTGCTGCTCCCTGTCTGTACGATCTCCCTCCTTTGATGCTGAATTGACTAGGTGAATTGCATGAGGCAGGTGATGTCTAAAGGAGCCTGGTGTACACTTTGGCAGTTAGCTCCAGAATTTTCCATCTTCAAGGGATAACTTCTACTCTGAGGGGCCCCCTACCCCCCATCCCTGGGGGCCCACCTCATTCTGATTGAGCTTCCTTCTCCTTCAACCTAGAGTGCAGGCAGAACTAGCCTCCACAGCACCTGCTTCCTTTCCCAGATTCATCCTTGAAGCTCTCTAAACAGTTAGAGAACTGTGTTCCCAGGTTCCTCTGGAGGGTGGGACCAGGAGGGAGTGCTGGGTCCTCTGCCAGGTTGGTCTCCTTGGCCTGAGTGGGCCCTCTCAGATAAATTCTCTCTGGAGGGGTGTGTGTGTGTGTTTGTGGGGGTGGGTGGGTTAGAAATGCACCAGAAAAGGAAGAAAGAACCTAGGGTTGGACTTGCCATTCATCAGAGACCCAGGGGCTGGAGGAGAGGCCTGGCTGGGAAGGGCTCTCTGTCCAGCTGACTTGGATACCCACCCACGATGGAGAGGATGACAACCACGAAGTCGAAGATATTCCAGCTGTTGGTGAAGTAATAGTGGCGCAGGGCAGCCATCTTGAAAATACACTCGCCTGTGAAGATGGCCACAAAGAGCAGGTTGATCTTGGTCAAGATGTTGACTTTCTCAGGACTTTGGTCATCTGTCTCCACCATCATGGTCACCATATTCAAGCAGATCAGAAACATGATGGTGACATCAAAGGCCTGCTTGGTCACAATGTCGAATATGAAGCCCTGGTACTTGTTCTGAAAGGAGAGGCAAATGGAAAGTGCTCAGCAGGGCCCTCGGGCAGGCTGGCAAACTGCCCATTGCTGCCTCTCATCCCACACCACCCACCTTCCCACTCTACCCTCTGGTGAGCCCAAAGCCCCTGCCTCACTGCCACAGAGAGTGTAGAGGAAAAAGTCCTGGGGGCTAACGCTGCTGGCTCTCCTGCTGAAATGCTTCTTGAGCTTCAAGACCCCACCCCAGGGCTCCATCCTTCATGAGGCCTTCCATGACGGATCTTCACGGAGAGGTTTCTCCTTCCCTGAGCATCCTTAGCACACTGTTCATTGTGTTGTCATTTAGTTCCCACAGTCTGAAGGCTCGAGGGGAAATTTAAACTTCAACACTAATACTTATGTCAATACTTAGATCAATATATTTTCTCTACTCCTATGAAATTGATTTTATTTTATTTATTCTTCTAACCATATTTATATGTGTCTTTAATTGTAAATCAGCCTAGATTATTTGGGGGAAGAAATTATAAATATATTTATATGTATATATGTGTATATATATGTGTAATATATATTTCTGTTCTTCCATTTGTTAAAGATTATAAATAAGTGAAACACACACACACACACACACACATAAACACACACACACACCTTTTTTGGATAGTGGCTTGATTGGGCTAAGGGAGTCAGACTTGGAGAGGACACAGCTCTCCAGAGTTCCTGGCCCTCCCAACCAGGTGACTCAGGAATCCGGCTCCCTGACTGTTCTGGGGGTCCAAGGATGAGGCTGTGAGTGGGGGTGGGACAGGGATTTGAAGACTCCCCTGCTTTTCCTGAGGAAAGCCTGGATCCTTGAGAGGAAGGAGGGGACTTGCTCAGAGACAGAAGGGTTCCTGTGGGTGGGGAGTATCCCCAGGATGCTACATCCTTCTCATAACTTCTTCCCTATTTGTTTGAGGCTGGGACCTCTCTTCATGATCAGATATCTGATAGTGCCCCTCAGGCTGGGCTGAAAGAAGTGGCCCTGAGGGGTGGCTACGTGGCATGAAGGCTTCCCAGGGACCCCCAGAATATCCACCCCACTCCCACAGAACCAGAAGCCTAGCTCACCAGGGGCCGTGGGATGGGCTTCTGGGGCTTCTTGGAGCCCAGCTTCTTCATGGCATTGTAGTACTTCTTCTGCTCCTCTGTCATGAAGATGTCCTGGCCCCCTAAGTGCAGAGAGAAGGCGCCAACTTCATTCTGGGGTTCTCAGAGGTCCCAGCATGAGGGCACCGGGATCTTGCCTCCTTGATTAGGATACCAGGGTCAGCCGACTGCTCTTTCCACAAGCCCTTTCCCCCTGCCAGCTCAGCCAGCCTGTGGGTTCTCTCTGTTCACTTGGTTTGCTTACAACTCAGTCAAAGTCCCTCTGATGAAGCTCTGGAAAGACCAAGGGCCTGCACATAGACCTTACCCAGGACTTCTGATTATGGCCTAGGTGAACAGTTGCAGCCCTCACCCCAGCTTCTCCCAGAAGCCTCATCTCTCAGGTGGATTAGGGCAGGCACGGGGCCTCCCACCAAAGCCCCTTCTTGTGTTCTTACAGGCATAGGCATGCTACATCCCTGCCCACACCCTTCTCCCCACCTCATTCCCACAGGAGCAAGAAGAGGACCATCCCCAACAGGGATGGTGAGAGGGGCCTGGAGCCCGAATGGCTCCTCAATCCCCTGGCACCTGCCCTTCCCTGCCCAGCCCAGTGGAGAGCTGGTGCTCTACGTATCTTTTTCTTCTGTTGGTTGAAGTTGTCAATGATGACACCGATAAAGAGGTTCAGGGTGAAGAAAGACCCGAAGATGATGAAAACGACAAAGTAGATATACATGTAGAGGTTGTACTCCCACTGGGGCTGCTCTTCGTACTGCGAAGGAGAAATCACACAGGGAGATCAGACAGGCTGGGGGCTTGGGTATTGCATGGGGAAGGGCGGGGGGCAGGGCAGAGGGATGGCTAGGGGTGTCCATTCTGTGGGAGAGAAGGTGTATCTAGAGGTAGGTCACCAGCCTAGTTATGTGAGTCTGTGAGCCAGAGGTGGGTGGGGATAGAGGCTGGAGGAGTGGATGGTGGCAGGGGAGGACAGCAGACATGCTGGGCTCAGGGCTGGCTTAGTGTCAGTGTCTATTCCAGTCCCGGGCCAATGGGAGGCTGCAGTACATGAGGACCTCTCTCAGTCTTGACTGAGCTGTCAGTGTGACTGGGTGGGGTGCAGGACATAGAAGAAACCTGATTTGCATCTCTGTTGCTTCCACCCCATCCTCCTGGGGTAAAAGTCCGCAAACTACAATGAGTTTAATTTGAAAGACATTTGAGAATTTGGGGACTTCTTAGGAGACCAAGCAACCAGGCCTGGGCATTCCAGAGAGGCTGACCTCCAGTGACATGAGACCTTGCCCTGGTGGGCTAGGCTTTCAGATACAGACACTGATTCCCTGGTGGCCAAGCAATGAGGAGCCTCCAGTGCCTGACTTGGCAGGAGAGGCCACTGTGGCAACCTACCCCCCTGGAGTCCACAGCTGCATACATAATGTCCATCCAGCCTTTAAATGTTGCCTGGGAGGAAAAGATAAGATTAAGACAATCATTTAATTCTGCATCTCGCTTGAGCTATTTAGGGCTCTGGTCTAGAGAGATGAAGCAAGCTCCTTATGAAAAGCAAACCACCCACCCCACCCCTTCAGTAGCATCCTGGGTGGTCAGAGAAAAACCTTGTTTAGGGCTGGGGGTGGAGGGGAAGCAGCTGAGAGGACACCCCAAGAAGGCCATGCAGCAAGGAATAAAGCTTCTTGATTAAGCCAAGAGTCTGAGGGTGCTTGCAGGAGGACTGCCCTTCAGATCCATACTCATTTCCATTTCTAAAACGTCACAGAATCCTGCCAGTGATTCTGTCAGGGAGACAGAGGTCGAGCTTAAACTCTGTGTTCTAGACTCTAGGGCTGACCTAGTCCCCCTTGTCCTACGTCTCAGAGAACCATGTGGCTTCTGCTCCACGGACTTCCAAGGTGAGTTCCCGAAGAATCTCAACCTTCCCTTGTACTTCAGGGGGCTCTTTTGCCAATGGTGTGTTGTAAATGGTTAACAGCTGACTTCCCAGAAGGAAAGAAAAAAACCCTGATTGTTGGTTTGCCGATTTCTCTTGTGTAAATATTCCCATGGCATGGTCGATTTCAGGTTACCAATGTGAAGTTACTCAACGGAGTTGAGAAGAGATGTATAGGAGCTTAGCATTACGGCACTTCCGCTGTACAGACACAATAGATGTGGGATACCTCAAGAGCATAGAGGATAATACTAAAAGGTAATGATGAATTTTGAGTATTTATTACCTTGTTTTAATATCATTTAATTTTATAAGTTTATAGAATTTGATTTTTTATCATGGCTGTTTAATAAACAGCTTGCAAAATTTCTGAAAATGTAACAGCGAGCTCTTGTGAGCCGGCACCAGCCGGCTCCAGTGCACCACACCAAGGGAGTAAAGAGGGAGGCTGAGCCACAGAGGGCCCTGGTGCTGGCTGCATTGTCTGCCCTAGTCTGGGCTGCTATGCAGAAAGAGCCCAGGAGACATGCTCGGTGGTGAGGCTGGCTCTCCAGTGAAGTCTCACTTGTGTTTCTGGCCAAATCCAGTCCTGCCCTGAGCCTCCTTTCTCAGCACCAGCCCAGCTAGACAAACTTCCTGTGCCTTATGAATTCTCATGAGGCAGGCAGGGCAGATGGGGAAGCTGAGGCCACCCACAGTAGGCAAGCTACTTCAGCTCCGTGTACCAAGAGGCCCTTGCCTATAAAGACAGGTCTGGAAATAATTTGGAAACTGCTGGGGACCACCCAAGGGTATGAGATACTTATGACTGAATTCTTCCCAAACACCGAGGGGCTTTGCCTGAAAAGGTGAGCAGTTCTTAGTCTACAAAGGAGGCCTTTTCTTCCAAAGTTCCGACATTCCGAGGGACAGCTGCAGGAAGAGACAGCTCTTTGTGTTTGGTGCTAATCTACCATTGTCCACTAGGCAGTGCAGGTCTCTGTGGGACTACCACTGGGGCTTAAGGGATAGTGGAGGTGTGAGTGAATGCATAAAAAGTTTTCAGGTGAGAGTCTGCTGAGTTTTCCTCTGCTTTGGGGACCAGAGGCAGGTGTCTGGGCTTAAGATTGGGATAGCAAGACAAGCAAGCAGCTTTATGCATTGTGGTTCTGTTTGCATATCTGTTGTCCATGCTAATGGTAAATTAATTTTATGGAATGTATTATAATCACTGAAGCCACCATACTCACAAAATCAGTGGAAACTCTAGAAGGATTGTGTGTGCTTAAACATTGCACATCAAAGATGGAAATATGTCCTTTTAAACAACACAAGAGCTATCACTATCTTTTATAACAGAGTGGCCACAGTCACAACCTTGCTAATAGTTCAGTTCCTGGGTAGTCTAGTCTTTCATTTTTCAGCCTGTGCCATCACACTGCCTCACTTAGAGCCTGAAGAGGCCAACTTGACTGCTGGCTGGGGAGTCGGTTCTACGGCAGCACTGACCTGTCCCCATACTCTGCAATTTGGAGAATGTGGTATTGGTTCTAGAACTGAAAGTCTGGGGATCTCCCAAGGAGCCAAATCCCTGGAGAGCCCTGAGCCTCCTTTGGGCACCGTGATCCTCCTATGAGGATCCAGCATGGCCCCAAGCTCCCCCTCCTGCCCACTTCGTGGGTGATGGCCATGCTGCTTGACAGCCAGTGGGAGGAAGGAAGTGCCTTCTCTCCAGGACTTACCACCTGCAGAAGGGCCAGGTACCCAGCCCCCACGTTGTCAAAGTTGACTTTCACCTTGGTCCAGTACAATTCGCCGGTCATGTTCAAGGACTCACACTGGCTCTTGTTGTTCACGATGGTGTAGTTCAAAGGCAAGTCTCCCTCCGTCTGGTTGATGCACCTCCCAAACTTCCCCGCGAAGAGGTTCACACCCATGATGCTGAAGATGAGCCAGAAGATGAGGCAGACGAGGAGGACGTTCATGATGGATGGGATGGCGCCCACCAGCGCATTGACTACCACCTCAAGTGGACAGAGAGGTGGCTCAGTGCCTGGGGGGCTCAGAGCTCATGCCCTTTTCAAGACCCCCCTCCCCCACCGGCTGAACTCCCTGGCTGCAGGGGCTGTGCAGGTGGGTGTGCAGGTCCCATCATGGGAGAGGCCAGCTCCATGGCCTGCAGCCCTGGTGGGGAGTGAGGGGAGCACACCGTAGGGTCTGGTGTGGCCTCAGAACGTCTGCTTTCCTTCTTGCCCTGAATCTGTGATCTCCAAAACTTGTTTTTCACCAAGGTGTGTGCTGGTTGAGGATGCCAGCAACTTGACGGGAAAGGATCCCTCAAAACATGTCCCCAAGGAAGATTTTCGGGCTTCCTAAAAATCTCACGCGTCCTTACATTCTCAGAACTAAATTCTGGTTTATTTTAGATTGTTGCCATTGGATGGATGGGTGTTCTCCCCTGAAGTAGCCCAGGAGACCTCAGTGCAGTGTCTGGAGGGTGCTGTGGCAGTTCTCCAGTGCTCCCGTAAGAGCAGAGCCAGAGAGCAGGTGGCATGGGCACTCCCGTGACACCTGCTGCCCAGTGAGGGGCTCTCAGATCCCATGGAGTCACGGCCTCACGCTCTGCATCTAAACTCACAGCACCCTGGAGAGGATTCCCTAGTAGAGGCATTTGGGACCCTCCACCCCACTCAAGGACAAGTTCCCAGCTGTCCACACACCAGGAACATGTGTGCCACACTGACTGGAGGTGAAGCTGCTGTGGACTGTGTGGTGTGGCCCAGATGCCAGGTTGGGGCCGCCGCTGTTCCCCAGCAGGCACGCTGAACCCCGGAACAGGGTGGGAAACTCAGCTCGTAGGGCACCAAACATCAGGGTGCAGAGTGAGGTGTGGAAGCCTTGGGAGTTTGGCCTTGGCTGGCTTTGTGGCCAGTGGCCACCGCAGAGGCATGCCTGGCACCTAGTGTCTCCTCGTGTCCCTCTGGAATCAAATGTCCTTGCTCCCAAAGAGACACTTAACTCTGAATAATAACTTGTGGACGGTTTCCCACCAGGAACGAGCTATCTGTTTCTCCATGGATTGGGGGTGTGGGCAAGGTTCAAACCCATCAACCAGCTGGTAAGCTGAGCGGTGTGATGGTGCCTGCTGGGTCAGTGAGAGACAAATATGTCTTCTGAAGTCACACAGAGCTGTGTATGTTTTGCTAAAAAAAAAAAATACCCCACACAAATACACGCAAACACACACGTGTATTCATTTTCTTGCTACATGTCATAACTGATGTTTTTCTTGGTGGGTTTTCAAGTCTGCCTTATTTGCTCACATTCTTTGGTAGAATGTGGTGACTTGGAAAATGCAAAGGGATCTGCACGAGGAAAACAGTGTGAAGGAGATCACTCATCACACGGTTACCTCCTCTCCAGCCTGATCCTGGGAATGCAGCTTGCTCTGTGCCTCTTCCCTCACCCTCCCGACCACAGCCCCACTGCCCATCACAGACGGCTGGCAGCCTGTGTCTGTCAGGAGGCAGGGCATGCAGAGGGGCACACAGAGTGGGCACACAGGGGTGCAGCCCAGCAGGACAGGAGAGGCACAGGGGTCCTGGTGACAGTGGCCCGGGGTGCAGCTGAGACCCCCGTGCCCAGTGAGTCCTGCTTCCTCTCCTTTGTCTGGTGCTCTCCCAGCCCTCACGGGAGCCCACAGGGCAGGAGGGTGGTGAGCCCTGGGGGTGGGTGAGCCCTGGGGGTGGGTGAGCCCTGGGGGTGGGTGAGCCCTGGGGGTGGGCTTTCACAGCCATCTTCCCTCAGGGTGCCTCCATGCCTAGCTGTGCCTCTCCTGGAGGTTCGGGGCCATGCTCCTACCAAGTCAGCTATAGCCACAGGACAGCAGAAACACAGGGAGGGGCCCTGGGTGCGTCCCTCCGTGGGACTGCCTCCCACTCCCTGGTGGGAAGGCAGTCACCTCCCTTACCCTCATGCCTTCAAATCGTGACAGGGCTCTCAGGGGGCGGAGTGCCCGCAGCGTCCGCAGTGACTTGATGGGGCCCATCTCAGCAAAGCCCAGGGTGTTGGCCACCAGGCTGATCAGAGAGACCTGTGGGAGGCAAAGTGGAAGTGGGGAGGATGGGGACAGCTCCCCACCATTGGGGACAGACGGTAGGGCTTCTGATGCCCCTAAGACAGTGCTGGGTCCACTCTTTATTAGTCCTGGGTTGGACTGTCATCACAGGCCAGCTACACATTGGGCTAGGCTTCCCGGAGCCCAAGCTGGGGCGAGCCCAAGAGTGTCCTGGCTTCTGGGCCTTTACTGAGAGGCTGAGGTGTGTACTTCACACACATGCTCTGTAATAGCCCCACTAACCCTGCGATGCTGGGATACAACTCCCCTATTCTACAGATGGGAAAACAATTCCAGAGGTGCCCTGCTGCTGTGGCAGAGCGGGGACACAAAGACTGGGCTTTTGGTCTCCACATTCTTTCCTTCAGTTCAAATTCTTGGACCTGTCTCTTTCTTCCCCAAAGAAGCCCTTTTTTGGGAAGGAGAGGCAGTCCTGGGGTGAGTGGGAACAGACAGATAATCGTGGGGCATTTCCCCAAAACCAGACTGTGTGACATTTCAGCATCTTCAAAGGAGAAAAGCAAATGTGGGGACTTGGTGGCACCAGGAGCCTCAGGCCTCTGTTTCCACTGCCCTGCCCTCCCAGGGCACTTCCACTCTGTGGATTTTATCCTTCTAAAGCTCCCTGGGCATCTGCTCCCTTCTTACTTCACCGCTGGCCTGTGATCACAGGCTGAAGATGGCCCCCTGCCTGACCTCCCCTGCAGTCACCATTAACACTGCCCTGGCGCCCAGGCCAGCCTGGGGTTAGGAGACGCTGGGGGCAGGGACCTGACTCCCACAGCCTCCTCCCAGGCTTGGCAGCACCAGGTGGGAGGGAGCTGGGCAGAGGCCTGGGGGAGAAAGAGGCTCCTAACTGACTTCTGTGTTGCCCCCACTCACCACTCAAGGATGCTGGGCTGTGGGCCCCCAATCCTGGAGAGGCGGGGGCATCTCTCAGGGACCTCTCCTCGAGGGCGGGGCCTCCAGAGCGCCAGCCAGGCCCATGGTGTGCCCGCCAGTTCCTAACAGGCCACCTTACAGTCTTTGTTCTTTCTAAAGCTTGCCCCATCCCGTCTCAGGTGATGGCAACTCCCTCTCTCCAGCTGTGCAGGCCACGGTGCTTGCTGTCATCCCTGCCTCCTCTGTCTCTGACACCCTGTGTCTAACCCGTCAGGATTTCCTGTTGGCTCTGCCTTCAGAATACATCTGAAGTCCAAACATTTCTCACCACTTCTACGGCCACCGTCCTGGCCCAGCCGCCACCGCCACCATGTCTCCCTGGATCACTGCCTGAGCCTCCCAGCTCTTCTCCTTGTTTCTACTCACGGGCTCTCTACCCCCGCCCCCGTGACTAAGTGACCCCTTAAGAAAACCAGTCAGCTCACGGCAGTCTTCCGTCCAGAGCCCTCCGATTCCGCCCTGCTACCCCACATCATTCCAAATCAAAGCCCATTTTTTTTCGGAGGCTGCAGTCTGGCCTCATCTCCTGCGCTTCCTTCTGCTCCGTCGCCGTAGCCTCCCCGCCTTCCCTCCAGGACGCCAGGCGCGCTCCGGCCACACGGGCCTTGCGCTGCTTTTCCAGCCTCCGCTAGGAGCGTCTGCCAGACATCAGCCTGGCTAACCCCAACTTCAAACGCACTCAAACGTCACCAAAGAGAAAGAGGGCCGACTGTGATCCTCCTATTTAAAGTGTAACCTGGCCGGGCGCGGTGGCTCACGCCTGTAATCCCAGCACTTTGGGAGGTCGAGGCGGATGGATCACGAGGTCAAGAGATCAAGACCGTCCTGGTCATCATGGTGAAACCCCGTCTCTACTAAAAATACAAAAATTCAGCTGGGCGTGGTGGCGCGTGCCTGTAATCCCAGCTACTCAGGAGGCTGAGGCAGGAGAATTGCCTGAACCCAGGAGGCGGAGGTTGCGGTGAGCCGAGATAGCGCCATTGCACTCCAGCCTGGGTAACAAGAGCGAAACTCCGTCTCAAAAAAAAAAAAAAAAAAAAAAAAAAAAAAAAAAAAAAAAAAAAAAAGTGTAACCTGCGCCTTCCCCCGCCCCCCGCTTCCCTTCCCGGGTTCTCTTTGCTCCATGGCAGATTCCGCTTCCTCACATAGTGTGTCAGCAGCTGACTGGTCATGCTGATCGCAGCCACTTCCCCGATGTGGGGAAGAGCTTCTATTTTGTTCCTGAGATCCCCAGCACCGCAACAGTGCTTGCAGACAGTAGAGACCCAGTAGCAATTACTGAGAAATAATGCAGAATTCATCTTCCTTCCCTAGACTCTGAGGCCTGAGACACACTTTCCTGTGAAGCCTGCAGATAGGGTGGGGTGCAGCGGCGTGGCCAGTCCTGCTCAGCCTGGGCACGGCTGCTCCCTGCTGTGAGCCTCGGCTGCTTTCCCCACAGGCTCCCTCTCCTCTCCTGGGCCTGGACAGGGAAGCACTGGTAGTTCCCTTTCTCTTGCCTTGGCTCTGAGCCCCCCAAGGTGGCTGGTGGCTGTGGGGGCTTCCCAGAAGTCTGTGCAGAGACCCCCTGGCCTGCCTTGCGGGAAACCCTCAGCAGGCCCAGCTGCCTAAGATGCTGGGGCAAGAGCGGGTCCGGGACCCTCCAGGCTGAGCTGCCAGGACTCCAGGCCCTCCCATGGTCCCTTCGCAGGGAGGCCTCAGGGGCCTCTCCTTCACCTCAGGGAGGTTCTGAGGGCTGGGCCGGGCAGTCCAGTGTGTCCAGAGCCCCCCTTCCATCACAGCACCCCTCACCCCAGCATTAGCAACCTCTCAGCTACCTGGGGCGATAGGAAGAGGCTGGACTGCAGGTCCAAGGACCTGGGTCTGCATCTCTGTGCCTCCTTTCTACCCAAGGCACCTCTGCCACCACGGCCACCCACAGTCTGACCTCCCACCCAGCCTTGGTAGCCTGAACCTGGACTCTGGCCAGGCTTGCTGGGGCCTGAGCCTCTGAGCAGGGGTCAGTGCAGGGCAGCCCTGGGTCTGCACTCACCAAGGGCAAAGGGAGTGAAGGCCAAGGGTCAGGTGGGGCAGCTGAGGCAGCTGCTCTCCCTCTTGACTGAGGTCAGGGCCCCTGTCAGACACTGTATTCATGCTGTCTGGCACCCAGCAGTCGTGGGGCCTGGGTAGCTGTGGGGCAGGGGCTTCACGTTCCATCTGCCAAGTGGGTGTTCAGAAGCCACAATGACCCCCTGCCCCAGACCCTCCTTGGACACAACCCGGGCAGGCAGCCCTCAGAGCCACCTGATCATCTAGGGCAGTGACCCAGAGCCCCTGTCCGGTGTCCATAGCTTCCTCTTCCTCCCGGGTGACTCCACCCCTCTCATCCTCCCCAGCTGGTACCTTCTCCCTGAGACAGAGGCTTTCCCGCGCCTGCCCAGCATCCCTTCAGCAGCCTTCTCCCCCTGGCCCGTGGCTCACTCTGCCCCCCTCGTGTGTGCGTGGAGGCTCTGAGCTGACCGTGTGTCGAGTGGGCCTGATGGGCACTCAGTCTGCTGTAGAGCACAAGCTTGTCTGCTCACTTCCCGGTCTGGACCCTGAGCCCCCAGCTCCTGCCCTGGCTCACGCCCTTGACTGCTCTCGAACTATCCCCCAGAAGCAGGGGCCTCCATCTCTCACTGCTGTGGCTCTGAATAGGGGGCTCTAGTAGCAGGACCCTGTCTCCTATTTCTTCTCTTCCTCTGAGACCGGGGCCCTGAGGACAAGGCCTGGGTCTCTCAGACTCATGTCCTCCTTCCCCTCTGCCTCCCCTTCAGCCTGCTGGCTCCCACTGGGACCTCTGCCTCAGCTCCTCCTTCTGCACCGGCACCAGCAGTGGGTCTCCCCGTCCTCTGTTCCCTTTGCGTGCCCACACTCACGTCCACGATGAGGAAGTCGAGCCAGCACCAGGCGTTGGTGAAGTACTTCTTGAAGCCGTAGGCCACCCACTTGAGCAGCATCTCCAGCACGAAGACGTAGGTGAACATCTTGTCGGCATACTCAAGCAGAACCTTGATGGTCTTCCGCTCCTCTAGGTAGATGTCCTCGAAGGCCTGCAGACAAGGCCGAACAAGGCGGACATGGAGCCTGTACCACTGCTGATCCCACCCTGCACGCGGTATCTCCTGCTGCCCAGGAGAGCGGGGACGGGGTGAGAAGTGCAGTGGACGGGGTTCCTCCCAGTCAGTGTTGGACTAGACGAGTGTGCCTTCCAGGCGGGCCTGTGCCACTGCCGGCCATGAGATGGCCTTACATGGTAGCTGGACAGCAAGGCAGAATGAAGGGGGCAACCCTCTCTCCCTTCGCAACGAAGATCAAGTCTGAGTTTTGGGCTAGGCCTTTCTAAAACTTGCCATTTTATCTCTTCTTCTTTTTTTCCTTTTCTTTTTTTTTTTTTTTTTTTTTTTTCTTTTTTTTTTCTTTTTTTTTTTTTTTTTTTTTTTTGGGACTGAGTCTCCTCTCGCACTGCCGCCTGGGCTAGTGTGCAGTGGTGCGATCTCGGCTCACTGCAACCTCCACCTCCCAAATTCAAGAGATTCTCCTGCCTCAGTCTCCTAGCAGCTGAGATTACAGGCGCCCACCACCATGCCCAGAGAGGTTTTTGTATTTTCAGTACAGATGGGGTTTCACCATGTTGGTCAGGCTAGTCTAGAACTCCTGACCTTGTGATTCACCCGCCTCAGCCTCCCAAAGTGCTGAGATTACAGGCCTGAGCCACCACACCCGGCCAAAACTTGCCATTTTAACAAGGAGAGAGGATATGCAGACTCAGCTCGCAGCTTTCTGTTGGAAACAACATAAAATATTTTTGTTTTCACTCCATTTTGCTTTAGCTTTATTTACTTTATACATTTACTTACTTTTCTTGGGAAAAATATTGGTTTCCAATTAATAATGATGAAGTTTCACTTTACAAAACATGTATTTAAATAAGCAAAAACCAGTGAGAGCAGATGTAAAGCTGAATTTTAAAGAAATGATAGTAAAAGTGGTTTGCAGATGGGATGTTTAGGAACCACAGGCATAGCGTCAAATCTCCTGCAGTTCTCACGCTCTAAAACTGAGAGTTTCCAACGTGCTAGGAGTTGTAAGTCTTTCTCCACCTCCTCATTTCTGCCTCAACCCAAATTCCTGAGCTAACAGAAACTCCAGTGGCTCCCAGAGGGTTTCTACCTCCAGCCCACTGACTTGTTCCTGTTTCTCTGTCCAGAGTGTGCTCTGAGGCACCCGTCTAGGCAACTGAACACGTCACTAGGGTCCTGGGGGAGCTGCCTCCACCTGCCACTACTGGGCCTCTCTGTCTGACTTCAGGGCCTCTTTGAGCGACTGTGACCCAGGAGACCAGAGACGTTGGCACTGCTGAGGCATACAGATGGCTCACTGGGCCAGTGTAGACGGAATGACAGGATCATTCAGGTCCCAAAATGGACTTTGGAAGTTGTTCAAGATTAAAAATAAAAAAGTAGTTGTATTGTATATTTTTTGAGTATAAAAATGTGTACATCTTATAAAAATTAAATAGTATAGAAAGTATGAAAAAGAAAGTGAAAGGCATCTCTAATTTCATGATGCCAAAGTAACCACTGCTAACATTTACATGAGCATTCTTTTTGACAGTGTGTATGTGTGTGCACACACACACAATCACAATTTTATTTGCTAAATATTTGCTTTGAAATTACTTTCTCCATTAAACAATATGTTGTGAACATTTATTCACTCAGTGACATGAATATATGCAATAATATCTAACACTCTTTTAAAAGGCTGCATGATTTCATTATTTGCACACACTACTATTTATTTAGCCAATAACCTTATTAATCATGCACATTTCAGTTATTTACAGTTTATCCCTAGTAGAAATAAAGTTGCAGCGGACAGAGGATTGTTGAGGATAAACTTGGTTTCCAGGCCCGAGGTGTGCTTTTGGTGCAGTCTGGGAATGGGCCCTTCGAAGGCAGCACCAACTGACACTCCATCTCTGGGGCAGGAAGGGGGCTCTTCTCCAGCACCCCCACCCAACATTGCTGTCATTTCTCCTTTTTCACTTTTCCCGGCCTAATGAAAGAAACTTGTATTTCATTACATGCTCATTTATTTTATTAGGAGCAATGCCGATATGTCTTCTTTGGATATCTGCAGTGTTCCTTTTGTGAATTATCTGTTCATATCCTTTGCTGGTTTTTGTATTTGAGTGTCTGGTTTATTTGGGGATATTAACTCTTTGGTAACACCATCTTGGTTTCTTGTGTGTCTTTAAATCTCAGTTACTTTTGTTTACCTTTAAATCTCATACTGAAGTTCTATATACTTCATTTTCCATTATTATTATATCATTTATTATAATTTTCATTTAGTAAAATTTTTGGTGTTGTGCTAAGAGAGCCCTATTTATTCCAAGTCTAGAAAAAAATGAGATTCTTAAAACATTTTTTGTGGTTTCATTCTTTTACATTACAATTTTAAAAATTAAATGTAGTTTGGTAAGGGGTAAATATCCATTTTAATACCTTTTTTCAGAATCTGGCTCATCAACTGCCCCAAGACTTTATTAAATAATCCACTTAAAATCCATTGATTAAAAGTCAAGTTTATCATATAGTACATTTCTTTATTTACTTAAATCTATTTCAGATCTCTTTATGTGGTTCTACTGTTCTGTGTCTATTCCTGAATTAGTATCACATGAATTTCTCTGGACATTTTAAATAATTTTCAAGATAAGCTTTACCAATGTTTTGTCATATTTTCTTAGAACTGTTGAAAACTTGTTATTGCACTGAATCTATTAATTACTTTAGGAACTAATATGAAGTCTTCCTATCCAAGATGAGGGTATGTTTATCTATTTGTTCTGTTTTATACTGCTCGGCAAAGTTTTACAGTTTTCTTCATGCATGTCTTATACATTTATTATTATATTTATTCCTAGTTATTTGATGCTTGCAGTACATGGCATGTAAGAAATATTTGAGAGCTGTGACTTGTGACCAAATAGCTTCTCTTAGGATAAAACATCAACGGCAACAATTCTTTGCATGTTCATTTCATAACTGGCTATATAATGTTTTAAAAATAGGTTTAAATTATTTTCTAGGCAATCATATTATCTATAAATAATGATATAGTTCTATCGTTTTTAACTCTTGCTCTTAAACTTGACTGGATTAACTTCAGTTATTTTATTTTCCAACTTTTATATAATATATTTAATTTTTAAAATTAATTACACTGGCTAGTAATTCAAGACTATTATTAAATAATGAGCAATAGCTAAAAAAGGCAGTTAAATCATCCTTTTCTTATTCTTGACTTTAATGAAAACGTTTCAAGTGGTTTCACTACTAATGATGACATAAGTTAATTTGAGAGCCAGCTTTTACTACATTAAGAAAATATATTTTCTTTTTTTTTTTTGTCCTTTGGATTCAATAGAAGAAAATACATTTTATTTCTTTTTAAAAAAATTGTTTTGAGACAGAGTCTAACTCTGTCATCCAGGCTGGATTGGAGTGGCTCAATCTCAGCTCACTGCAACCTCCTCCTCCCAGGTTCAAGCGATTCTCCTGCCTCAGCCTCCTGAGTAGCTGGGATTACAGGCGCCCACCACCACGCCCAGCTATTTTTTAGTAGAGACAGGGTTTCACTGTGTTGGCCAGGCTGGTCTTGAACTCCTGACCCCCTGATCTGCCCACCTTGGTCTCCCAAAGTGCTGGGATTACAAATCTGAGCCACCACGCCCAACTTTTTTTTTCTATTCTTACCAGAGTTTTTAAAATCAGGCACTCATTAAGATAATTATATGATTTTTCATCTTTGTCCTATTAATATAGTTTTCCTAATATGGTACTATTCTCACATTTTAGGCTATGACATATTTGCCATATGATGTACTCAATCTTTTAAATATATTTCTGGATCCTATCTGTATATGTTTTGTTTGAGATTTTTGCATCACTCTTCATAAGTATGGAGTATGAAGCATGAAAACTGGCCTACGTTTTCCTTTTGGTATACCTGAGGTTTTAAAAATCAGCACTATTTAGCTTTTAAAAAAATAATTAGACTTTCCATCCTTTTTCATGCACTAGAGTACTTTAAATAGCACTGAAATTATTTTCTTCCTTGAGAATGTGAAAGAATCTATTCTTGGAGGTGTGAGAAATTAGATTAGCTAGTGGTTATCAATTTGATTGCTTTAAATTTTCAAGGAATCAGCTTTGGAATTTTATATCAGTTTTACTATGTATTTTCTAATTTATTAATATGTGTTTTTATTACTGCAGATCATATGGGACAGAGGAAAAAATGTCTTTATTAATTACTTGCCATGGTTTCTTTAAGATTATTATATTTTTTATTTCTTGAGTTAAATAATTTATTTATGTTCTTTCTATTTAATAATAAAAATAAGCAATGAATTTTCCCTTTATTACAGCTTTGGCTGTACTCCACATGCAGTATTCTCAATACTGTTTTTTTCCAGTTTTTTTTCTACTAGTCACAGCTTTTTCTCTACCGCTACACTTTTCTTATTTTTCCAGATCTCACATGGACAGAATTAATTGAATCACAATCTTTGATTTATTGCACACTATCATCATCTTTGGTCCATGAATGGCCTTCTTTTGTTAATTAACTAATTAATCAACTGAACACCAATGAACTACCACCAAACTATTTTCTGTTTGATCCAAGGTTTATTTAAGAATGACTTTTACGGCCGGGCGTGGTGGCTCAAGCCTGTAATCCCAGCACTTTGGGAGGCCGAGGCAGGTGGATCACGAGGTCAAGAGATCGAGACCATCCTGGTCAACATGGTGAAACCCCGTCTCTACTAAAACTACAAAAAATTCGCTGGGCATGGTGGCACGTGCCTGTAATCCCAGCTACTCAGGAGGGTGAGGCAGGAGAATTGCCTGAACCCAGGAGGCGGAGGTTGCGGTGAGCCGAGATCGCGCCATTGCACTCCAGCCTGGGTAACAAGAGCGAAACTCCGTCTCAAAAAAAAAAAAAAAAAAGAATGACTTTTACATATTAGTTGTTTGTTTTTATCCTTCTATTTTTTCCATTTCCAGCACTTCCCATATCTGTAAAACAGGATGAATAATAGCACCTATCTTTGTAGGGTTATTATGAGAATTAGATGAATTAATGCTTATAAAATGCTTAAAACAGTATCTGGAATATAGTGAGTTCTATTTAAGAGTTAGTTATTATCTTTATTATTAAGTTAGGCCAAATTTATTATATATAAAAATATATATGTATTTAGATCACTTGTCTCATTCTTTCTACTTGAATGTCAAGAACTAATATAAATATGGTAAAGTTTCCCAGTTCCAGTGCACTACTGTCACTTTTTCCTGTTTTTTGTTTTACATATTTACGTGCTATGCAATCCCAAGCAAATGTATACATAATAATTATGTATAAAATAATATATAAATATGCATCTGTATTTATATGGGTATTTATAATTATGTATTATATTATATCAATATATAATTATATTTCTATAGGTTTATATAATTATATAAACATGTACATATAATTATATTTTTATAAATATATATCCATATATATTTATATATTAAATATATTATATAAAATATAATAGATATAAATATATTTATATATTTTGTATAAATATTCTTTTATATATATTTATATATTATATATGTGGTCACACATATATAATATGAATATATATATATATCACACACACACACACACACACACACACACTTTTTTTTTTTGAAACAGTGTTTTGCTCTGTCACCCAGGCTGGAATGCAGTGACATGGCTCACTGCAGCTTTCACCTCCTGGGCTCAATCAATCCTCCCGCTTCAGCATCCTGAGTATCTGGGACTACAGGCATGCGCCATCATGCCTGGTTAATTTTTCTTTTTTGTAGAGATGGGGTCTCACTATGCTAGGCTGGTCTTGAGTTCCTGGCTTCAAGCGATCTTCCTGCCTCAGCCTCTCAAAGTGTTAGGATTACAGGCATAAGCCACTGCACCCAGCCAATAGTTATATTTATACTATAGGTTGGACCCTCTGTGTCTCATCTCAAGCTTTTAATCTTGAATTCAACAAACAAAAAGCACTGTGAATTTGTTGTCATTATTTGCATTTGCCTGATCTACTTTATTAGTTCACTATCTCTCTCTCTATATAATATTTTTTATATATATATAAAATACATATATATATATATATTTTAGACAAGGTCTTGCTCTGTCACCGAGGCTGGAGAACATTGGTGTGAACAGGGCTCACTGCAGCCCTGACCTCTCAGGCTCAAGCAATCCTCTCCCCTCAGCCTCCCAAGTAGCTGGGACCACAGCTATATGCCACTGTGCCCAGTTAATTTTTAAAAATCATTTTGCAGGTTGGGTCAGGTGGCTCATGGTTGTAATCCCAGCACTTTGGGAGGCTGAAGCAGGTGGATCAAGATGTCAGGAGTTCGAGACCAGCGTGGCCAACACAATGAAACCTCGTCTCTACTAAAAATACAAAAATTAGCTGGGCTTGGTAGGGCGTGCCTGTAATCCCAGCTACTTGGGAGGCTGAGGCAGGAGAATCACTTGAACCTGGGAGGTGGAGGTTGCAGCGAGCCAAGATGGCACCACTGCATTCCAGCCTGGGTGACAGAGCTAGATTCTGTCTCAAAAAAATAAATAAATAAATCTTTTTGTAGAGGTGGGGTCTTGCTATGTTACTCAGCCTAGTCTTGAACTCCGGAGCTCAAGCCACCCTCCTGCCTTGGCCTCCCAAAGTGCTGAAATAACAGGTGTGAGCCGTCAAGCCTGGTGGCTTTTAATCTTTCCGAATCACATTGTTTTAGGTTTGAGGGGTTTGTCATTTGAAAGCAAATGGCTAAAAGGTTTTTTTTTTTTTTTTTTTTTTTTGGATCCGTTTTTTTTTTTTTTTTTTTTTTTTTTTTTTTTTTTTTTTTTTTTTTTTTTTTTTTTTTTTTTTTTTTTTTTTTTTTTTTTTGAGGTGGAGTCTAGCTCTGTCACCCAGGCTGGAGTACAGTGACGCCATCTCTGCTCACTGCAATCTCTGCCTCCTGGGCTCAAGCAATTCTCCTGCCTCAGCCTCCTGAGTAGCTGGGACTATAGGCATGTGCCACCATGCCTGGCTAATTTTTTTGTATTTTTAGTAGAGATGAGTTTTCACCATGTTGGCCAGGATGGTCTCGATCTCCTGACCTCGTGATCTGCCCATCTTGGCTTCCCAAAGTGCTGGGATTACAGGCATGAGCCACCGAGCCTGGCCAAGTCCTTTCATTCTAAAAGATGAATTTTATCCAGTTACATTTATTATTAAAACACATGTTTGATCTTGCCTTTATTACATTATTTTGTTTTCTGATTTTATGTTTTCTTGCTACTTCTTTTTTTCTTCTATCTTTTGCTGTGAGATTTTTTTTTTTTCTTAAAATTTCCCTCAGCAGTTTGGAAGGCATATAGTTTGCTTTCTGTAAAACAAGTTTACAACTTTAAATAACACACTTAGATTTCTCTTTTTCTCAATATATCATTGACGTGATTTTTTAACAACAGAGCTTGGCTGTCTACCCTGATTAGATTCACCAGATGCTTGCCAAAACTCCTCCTCACTTATGCCAGGCTGAGCTTCTCCTCCACAGCCCAGACGAAATGGCTCTAGCTGCCCTTGTTTGTGGCTGTTTAAAAACAAAACTCGTTAACATATTGTCAAACCATCTTTCTCTGAAACCTACAGAGATTTGGCTCTAGCTGCCAATGGTAAAACAGCAGACAAGCTGCAATCATGGCTCCAGGCCCATTCTGGAACAGGAGTGGGCAGCATGGGCTGGGGTGGGAGGCCCACAGTGCCTCCCCATGGCCTAACCCCACAGGAGGAGGCAGCATGGAGTGGAGGGACATAGCCTTGAATCAAAGTGCCCTTTCTCTCACTCTGTGGTCTAAAGCATTCTCTGTTAGCTGCTCATCTATGGAGTTCTCACCTTCCCAGCAATACAGGTTCTTACTTCCCCTGGTCCAGCAAAGTTTCCATGTCTTCTGCCTTCATCATCATCATCTTCTTTTTTTTTTTTGAGACAGAGTCTTACTCGATCTCCCAGGCTGGAGTGCAGTGGCATGATCTCAGCTCATTGCAACATCCGCCTCCTGGGTTCAAGTGATTCACATACCTCAGTCTCCCAACTAGCTGGGATTACAGGTGCCCACCACTACACCTGGCTAATTTTTGTATTTTAAGTAGAGATGGGGTTTTGCCATGTTGGCCAGGCTGGTCTCAAACTCCTGACCTCAGGTGATCTGCCTGCTGCAGACTCGCAAAGTGCTGGGATTACAGGCATGAGCCACTGCACCCAGCTGTCTTCTGCCTTCTTAATCACACCTCTCCCTGCTCACCAGCACCTTCCAGAACCCCCTCCAGGGCTGTTCCATCTCTTCCTGTAAGTGGTCTGAGAGATTAGAGTAGGTTCCTGGAGCGAGATGGGGCACCCTGGAGGGCCTCACTGCTCCTCCAGGTTTCAACCTGTTCTCCACAGTCCAGCTCTATTTGCTTCCTCCAGGGAGACTTCCCTGATTGCTCCACCCCCTCTGACCTCCCATCACCCTGAGTCCTCTACTCTGTTCTTGCTTCACTCTCTCCTGTGCTGATGTTTGGCTATCTCACACCTGCTGAATCTCGTTTCCCCCAACTAGACTGGGTGACCCTGAGGCCAGGGCTGGGGTCTCCTCCTCCTGTGGCTCACTCATGGTTGGATACACAGAGCTAGATACAAGGTGGGCTTAGTAGAAGACTGACAGAACAAATGAGAGGTGAAGACAAAGGACTCTGGAATCTGACTGCTTGGGTTCAAATGCCAGATCTGAGGTTCCTGAGTGTTGGGACGTTGGAAAAGTTACTTGCTGTTTCCACAAAGAGTTGTCAAGGGGATTAAATGTAATCATGTGTGAACTACAGGGCGCAGCCTCCAGCCTGTAGAAGACATGGACTAAGCGGAGCCAGCATGGTCACCCGCACTGTGACAGCGTGACAGAACACTGGTGCTGTGTGCCACTAGAGCTCAGGTGTGGGAGGCTGGTGATCTGGGGCAAATCATTTCCCTTTTGTGGCAAAAGAAGGCCTGGACACCTGCACCCTGTGAGCCCTTCCTGCTCTGGCCTCCATACGTGCTGTGGGTGTTGAGAGTTTGTGAGCTGTTCCCTGCTCTGGGGGCCTGAGGAGCTCATTTTCAGCAGAGGCTCTGCCCCAGTTTCTGACCTGACTTTCCAGCTGGAGACCTCCTTTCCCTGCCCTCCCCTCCTCCTCTGACCGTCCCTGCCCCAACCCTGCATCCCCAGGAGGGTACCAGCGCTCCACTGCTGAGCAGGATCATGAAGATGATGAACGTCTCGAACCAGCTGTGCTCCACAATGCGGTAGCAGGTCTTGCGCAGCTGCCACCAGACCTTCCCTGGGGCCTGTGTGGTGTCCACCGCACAGCAGGGACAGCGCCGGACACAGCCTGCGGGAGAGCGTGAGGGTCAGGCCCAGCTCAGGGACTGTGAATGCCCACGTCTAATGACAGAAGGTTGGATGGCTGAAGTGAAGACTGAGAGAAAGAGCCTACGATGGTGCGGGGGGCAGGAGGACGGGGCGATACGGCGGGCGAGGGCCGCGGGCACCGCCCGTGTGGGCCACACACTCCTCAGGCACTCTGAGGGGGATGGGTGGACCGAGCACTCAGCGACTGGGTGAACAGCCTGGCAGGTCTGGGCAGGGACAAGGCTGGGGCTGGGATGGGTTCTAGCTTGTCCTCTGCTCCTCTGGGAAACTATCCTCCTAGGGAAATGGCAGGAACTTCTGGGCCTTCTCCATGTTTGTAGTGTCTGAGCCTTGGGAAGGGCATACCCGTCAGCGAGAGCCCCTATGGATGTGTCACATGGAGGGCAAGCTCTCATTTTTTTTTTTTAGATGGGGTTTTGCTTTTGTTGCCCCGGTTGGAGTGCAATGGTGTAATCTTGGCTCACTGCAACCTCTGCCTTCTATGTTCAAGTGATTCTCCTGCCTCAGCCTCCTAAGTAGCTGGGATTATAAGTGCCCACCACCACACCTGGTTAATTTTTTGTATTTTTAGTAGAGATGGAGTTTTACCGTGTTGGCCAGGCTGATTCAAACTCCTGACCTCCAGTGATCCACCCGCCTCGGTCTCCCAAAGTGTGGGGATTATAGATGTGAGCCACTGCACCTGGCCACGCTCTCATTCTATCCCCAGCTACGCTCCAAATACACCACCAATCCATAAAACTACAGATGCCAGTCAACACAGGCACAAGTCACACCTGCCTCAAGGATTTAGAGAGGACCTACTCTGTGTCAGGAACCATGCCAGGGCCTGCTGGTACAGGAGTGAATTAGACCCAGACCCGACCGCTGTGGGGTGCACAGTGCTGCGACCACACCACAAACAGTCTCTCCAGTCTTTGGTGAGCTGTCCAGCCCAGCACTCCGGGGGCAGACAGGTCAGGCAGATGGAGGAACCCCCAGGGTCACAGAGGAATTGGGGGAGGCAGGCAGATATCTAAGGCAGGGTGTCGGTGCCATGTGGCCCTGGGGTCCAAGGAGCTGCTGGTCCTCCTGTCCCCTCTGGGTGGAACTGGGGCCGGGCAGAGGGCGGCCCGGGACATTACCTTCAGTGAAGCAGTCCTCTGGATCCTTGACATCCTGGCCGAGGTCGGGGATCTGCTCCAGGAGCTCGGCAGTGTTGGTCATGTCTGCTGTGCTGCCTTCGGAGTAACTGTCCTCTGGGGTCTGTGGACAGGGGTGTGGGCCAGGGTGGGCAAAGGTGTGAGTGTGGGCTGAGTAGCAGCCTTTGGCCTCGAGCCCAGAGTCTGCAGGAGCTTGGGGCGCCCTGAAGGGAGGCAGCCTCTTCATGACACACCCTGGGACCTGCCACGGAGCCACCATAGGCTGGTCAGGGCTGAGCCAAGGCTGGACCTTGGGGCTCCTGTGATCCTGGTCTATTGGAGTCTAGGGCTGGGGTATGGGGGCTGTGAAAGGGCTCTGGGAAGCCACTGGGGGTGGGGACTACATCTAGCTGGGGGCAAAACAGATACAGGGTAGCAACATGGACGCACAGTGGGACATGGATGCATGGTGGTGGCATGGCACACACAGTGGGAACAGCCATGGCACATCCAGAACAGAGTCAGAACCAGGATCCTGGGCACACAGGCAGCAAGGCCAGACCACAGAGAACAGACAGCAGCCCCACCCACAGCACAGCTGCTGGTGTGCTGGGCAAGCCGGGAGTAAGACCGAGAAGGTGCTGGAGCCCTCCTTTCCTGACCTTGATAACCTGATTACAGGGAGGCCACAGACAGGCATGTGCGTGCAGGTGTGCCCTCGTGAGTATCCGTGTGTGTCACCTGTGGGCGTGGGTATATCAGGGTGTTACAGGGGCCACTGTGGGTACCCTGCCCAATTGCACTTCATGAGACCAGTGCACCCATTCTCTGCCACTGTGAGTGCTGGCTGCTTAGCTGGCCCTCCTCCAGAAAATCATCTTCAGCTGGGGAACTGCCTTCCCAAGGGGTGCAGGTGCCCAGCAGCCATTGATACAAGAATACAGAAGGCCAGCTTCTAGCCTCAGTTGGGATGATGCTGTCATACTACTCAGGCCCCAGGTCTCTGCCTGGGACACGGTGAGGCTGTCCCAGCTGGAAAGCGTTTCCGTAGGCTCCCTCTTTGCCTCATCCTGCTTTCTCTTACTTCTTCATGGGTTTCTCCTGAGAACACCCCTCAACAAGTCATTTGCACAGGAATCCCTCTGCTTCTAGGGAATGAGGCCTGAAGACAGGTGTGTCAGGGGAGGAGTGTCGGTGAAGGAAGAGAATCTTCAGGCATTCGCTTCAGGTCAGGTCCAAAGCCCCCATCCCGGCTGCCCCACCTCACAGCAGCTCAGGCCCAGGCTCCATTTAGAGAGGGCTTGTCTGAATTCTTGGGTTTGGCTATGCTCTTACGGTTGCCTTCTTTCTTTTCTTTTCCTTAGATGAATCAATCTGCTGATGTCTCAGTGGCTTCTTTTCCATGTTTGCGATCTGTGATGGGAAAGGACTGGATTCTGGAGGGAAAACAGAGCCGACTGCTCAGTACAGGTGGTTCCTCAGCCAGAGAGGTGAGGCTCAGCCTTTTGTGGCCCGCCATGGCTTTTGTGGCCCGCCATGGCTTTGAGGGGTCCTTCTCCTCTCCTCCCAGCTCAGCCTGGCGATGAACGGAGTTGGGTGATGAAAGAGGCGGGCCTGAGGAGAGCAGCCTGCCTCTTTTTCCTTCCCAGACACTGGAGCTGTCTGAAGTCCACGAGAGGATAAGTTCTCAGGTCCTACTGCGGGTGAGACGAGGGAGTCCCTTTCCCAGGAGAACCCCAGCCTGTCTCTCCCTTATATAGCCTCCCCCATGAACTGATTTGAAGAAAGGAAGACTTACAAAACTCATTCAAAGCTTAGCATCTGCGAGAGAGAGCCCCTTCTCTCCCATGACATTCGGCCACTCCTGTCTTCCTGTTCCTACATGCCTTCGTGGGCCAGGCCACGCGGGGAGAACCATGGCCTGCACAAGGAAGATGACTCCAGCAGGCCCTTGCGCTCCAAAAACTGACGCTGCTTGCCAAGCTCACATGGGCCCATCTCACAGAAGAGGAAAAGGCACAAGTGCTGGACTGAGGTCAGGCTGCAGGACATGTTCACCCAGCACGCTGAACACCTGCCCTCCCCCTTCCAGGGCTAGATGTGAGTGAGGCTGGGCGGACTACTCAGCAATGCCACAAGCCTTTGCTCAGGGGCTTCAAACTCCAATGCTTACCGCATTAGGCAGTTAACAAAACGCAGACAGGCAGGTGGGTCTGTGGCAAACTAGAGACCTCTAGCTGGTGTCTGGGAGGTGGCTCTCTCTTGCCTCTGGCAGGGTGGCATGTCTTCTGAGTTTTAAAGAGAAGCCAGAAATGCAGATTTTTACTTAAAAGCTCCTAAGTTTTAAATAGCGGCAGCTAATTCAAAGTAAAACCTTTTTGTGGCCAGACCAAAATTCAGTGGTAGCCTGGGTGGTCTCCCACTTGCGGCCTCTGCTCTGGTGCAGGTAAGAAGCTGCTGGTGGCCGATGTGTCCAGAACTTGTTTTCAGAGCGCCCTGAAGTCTTTTTTGTTTTTTATTTGTTTTTCTTGAGACAGGAGCTTGCTCTGTCACCCCGGCTGGAGTACAGTGGTAGGATCTCGGCTTGCTGCAACCTCTGCCTCCAGGGTTCAAGTGATTCTTGTGCCTCGGCCTCCTGAGTAGCTGGGATTATCAGGCATGTGCCACCAGGCCTGGCTAATTTTTGTATTTTTAGCAGCGACGGGGTTTCACCATGTTGGCCAGGCTGGTCTCAAACTCCTGACACCAAGTGATCCACCCGCCTTGGCCTGCCAGAGTATTAGAATTACAGGCGTGCACCACCGCACCCAGCCTCCTGAAGTCTTCTTTGGATGGGGATATTCACAGGACAAACATTTGCCAAACAGGACCAAAACACAGGGATGGAGAGTGTGGAGAGGGTGGGTTAGTCCCTGCATCGGAGTTCTGGGCCAGAATTACCAGAATTTCCGCACGGCCCCGGGCCCTGCACCATCTCTCCCCTGTCAGGACTGGGATGCCCACCTTCCCCTCTGCAGACTGCTCTTCCACACTGCCTGTGATAGCGGCTGTGGCTCCCAGCAGCAAATGCAGGCGTGCACCTCTCACGGCCTGGCTCCAGCCCACGCAGCAGCGCCTAGCCGGCTTCAGGGACAAAGGCGTGCATTACCTCACTGCACCCTGGAGCCCGGGGTTCCACTTTCCGCTGCTGCTGCCAGTCGGCCTGAGATGCACTGGCCTCGGCCTCGGAGGAGGCAGTCGCTGACACTTGGCTCCAGGTCCTGGAATCCGGAGGGGCCTCTGGGCCACCGGACACAGGCTGGGATTCCTGCTGAAAAGACCCCAGCCCATGAGCTGAGTCCATGCACCCAGCTAGAGGGTCTCCAGGGCACTGACCCTGGGGGCTTCAGCCCCTGCCCATGCATCTGGAGCACTGCCTCCAGCCCTCTCCATGGAGCCTCCATCTCACTGAAGACTCCTCCCTCAGGGGCCCTGAGCAGGCAGGTGGGAGTCTCCTGGTATGTCCAGGCAAAAGATACAGAGCCAGACAATGCCCCAGCCAGCCTGGCATAACTCCCTCTGCCCAGACTCCCTGGAAGGAAAGGTGCAGCTGGGTTGTGAAGCCCAGCTCACAAATGCTGGCCACTGTACTTAGGACGGGCACACTGACTTCCCTTGTGAGTCCCTGTGGCACTCCCAGCTTGCCTACACATGCGCGTGCCCGTGCACACACACACACACACACACACACACATCCCAGGGAGCCAGAGTCAACAGGCTCAGGAGAAGGAAAGGAGAAGGGAAGGGAGAGGCAGCTGGACTTCCCCTCCTGTGCTGGAGATGATCGGATGCAGTGGTCCGGGCAACGCCGACACGCCCCCTCCCCGAGCAGACACTGCCACTGTCCCGCAACCTGACTGAAAGGGCCAAAGCTGGCCTCTGGGACCACAGGGAGGCAGGAGGACGTGAAACCAAGCTCAGAGCCTTAGATCCAGGTTCACACACAGGGAGCAGCTGCTCTCCATGGCCAGGCCCACCCAGTGCAGGCCCAAGGAAGCAGCCAAGATGGGCCCAACTCAACAGGCAGAACACTACTCAGGGCCTGACCTAAAGCCCTAAGGAGAAGTATCGGAGCCTGGCTCAGGCCAAGGGAGGGGAGGGAAGGGAAGGGGAGAGGAGGGGTGGGGAGGGGAGGGGAGGGGAGGGGAGAGGAACGGGGGCCCTGCCTACTTTGTGCAGACTCTGGTCCCAAGTGTTAAAAATAACAGGTTGGGAGATAAGATAGGGCTGTTCCTGACACCTCAGTCTTAGGGATGCTTATTTTTAAATCTCAGAATGAGCCCTGGGTATGGGAGGAGGGGAAGGGGCAGTCTGGAGGTCAGAAAACTGCATTCTTCCTTCACCAAGACACTCCACCTTGCCAGTCCTGGAGGAGAACAATGGTCAGTATGGGAGCTGGGGGCTAGAGGCTCTGTTCCAAACTCATGAGGAATGCCTAGCAAGTCTCTCTTGCCATGCCTCAGTTTCCCTTTCTGTACAATGAGCTCCCCCTACCCAGCCAGGGCATGAGTGATGGGCAGCAGACCCTCCCCAGGTCAGCTTCTGGGCTGCGTTAGGAAGACAGCGTTGAGGGCTGGTCTCAGCACCCCTCTGAGGCTGGCTGTTGTGGGAAGGGCCTGCCTTCTACCCCTCCCTTACCCACTGCTGAGGCAGTCTGGCAGGGGCAGCCACTTTGCGTGAGGCTGGGTCGCCTGGGCAGCAGAGTTCTGGGCCCTGTATAGCCAAGTGCCCCGTGCCTGCTGGGGTGCGCTCACCTGCTTGCTGGACTCCTCCTCCGTGCCCAGGCTGTTCTCCTCGTCCTCCTCTTGGTCGTCTGTGTCTGACTCGGCCACGGCAATGGGCACACACACGGTCTCCGGATATCTGGGGGTGCCCTGGCCTGGCCGCTCGCCTTCCTCAAACCGTGTTTCCTTGCGGGCGGGGGGCGCCTTCTCTGTCTCTGGGGGTGGTAGGGAGTGTGGGGTGGCAATGCAGCTGGGCAGCTGGCCCCGGGCGGCCAGGGCTGCGGGCTTCTGAGGCCGCTGCCGCAGGAGCCCACAGCAGAAGTCCCAGGTGGTCCTCTTGATGAAGCGCAGGCCCCGCTGGATGCGGGCCAGGGCCAGCTGGAGGTTGTTCAGCTCTCTGTCCTCGTCAGGGGCTGTGAGGTTGTCTGCGCTGAAAGAGCTGAGCAGCAAGGCCAGGAAGAGGTTCAGGACCTGCCGACATAATGGGTCAGGCTCACCAAGGCACTGCGCCATGCCAAGGCATCCAGTCCCAGTTCTATGATGGGGAAACTGAGGCCCAGAGACCTTCAAGACTGCCTGTGACAAACAGCCCTGAGGCTCGAATCCAGGGCCCTGAGCCCTCATCCTAACCCCTCATTTTAGAACAAAGTACAAAGTCTAATCCCTCTTTCCAAGGGCTCAGACACAGCATGAACTGAGGTGTCGCGTCCTGGCTCAGGTCCATGGGAGAACTGTGCGTGTACCCAGCGTCAGAGCGAGGGGCGAGCCCAAAGCCACACACACTCAGCCCTGTCCCAGCACCAGCGGCTTCTACGCACACCTCCCTTCACCTCTTCCTGCTGCCTTAGGAGTAGTGAGGGGCAGCGGGGTCGGGGTGGGCACAGGTCTCCTTCCTGGTGAGTGTGAGTCCAGGGACAAGACAGAATCCCACCCAGAAGCCACCCAGAGCTTTTGAGGCTTTCCTGGAAAGAGGAAGAGCAGTGACCTGCCTCTGAGTTCCGCACTGACGCAGCTCGGCGCTCAGAAGCCTGGGGCATGCACTGCCTGATGCCCAGGTCTGCCACGCATTCCAGGTGAGGGACGCTGGGACTCGGCAGAGAAAGGTGCAATGGCTGGAAAAGAGGTCAGGAGGGCACAGGCAGCCCTCAGGCACTTGACCTAACCATGGGGTCAGGCCATGGAGAGCCAACCGTGTCCAGGCTGTGAGGGGTGCCAGGAAGGGTGCTGTGTGCAGGAGAAGGGCTGCTATACTGCAGAGAGCCAGGGGAGGCGCTGCAGTGTCGGAGGTTCCAAGGGGCGCAGTATTTTATTGAGGTCATTCATCAGGGCTTAGGGACTAGAGACCCCTTAAGGGGGTTTGCATAACCCCTCTGCCTTTGGGTGGTTCTGGAGAGTTGCTTTTCGTTAAACACTCTGACAAGTGTGAGGCTTTAGCTTTTGTTTAAAAAGAAGGATTTTGCTGTGTGACAAGAGGCTGGGCTCACGTCCACTTCCAGGTCTGATGGAGGGTCAGTTAGGATGGCGGTGGGCTGATTACCACACGCATAGGTCAGACTGGCTCGTGCCTCACCAGGCCACCAGGCCAGCATGGGCTTGGTGTCTCCTCCCTCCCAGCACCTTCACAGCAGGGTGGTGTGTTAGGGTCGGTGCACAGTTCTTTTTGGAAATCCACTCTGAGACTCTGTTCTGGCTTCTCAAGAGCCTCTAAAAGACACCTCTACCAGAGACCCCAGACCTATCAGGAAGCTGGGAATAAGAATTCTGATACAAGCAGCCTCAGAAACATGCCTTTGGCTTAAAAGTAACACGGATTCATGCGGACAGTATGAAAGGAGCCATTGGACAGTCCAATCTCTACGGATAGAAGATCACTTTTGATACCTGACAGCTTTCTCTGTCATCACTAGGTGGGTGGGACATGTGATGGGATTCGGAGCTGCTGTCTGCACTGACCTCTGGCCTGGCCCCTGGCCTTTCTCCACAAGGACCCAGGCATGGCCCGCTTCCATTCCCAGGAAGTATGCCCACTGGGGGTCCTTCCCCCGCAGCCCTCATTTACTCCAGGCCCTGCATTCTCTAACCTCCGGGAGTCCTGGGCCTAGGCTGGGAGCAGGGTGGGGTACCTGGGCAGCCATGCGCACCCACACAGGAGTCTAGGCCCCCTTGCCACTGGCTTCAGAAGTTCAGCTCCTTCTAGTGCTTCCATCAATCATGCTGCTCCCAGCCCTGCCTGATCATCACTTCCCATTTCAATGGCAATCTTGCTTCCTCCCACGCCCGGCAGCGGCCCAGTTCCTGAGGCGGCCGGGGAGGGGGCTGTGTGGGCTGGCATTAGCTCCGTCCTCCAGCAGCCTCTAATTTTCTCATCCCCAGGCAGATCTGCTGGGAAATCGCAGGGCTCCATGTTTGAGGGGTGGCTCAGCCTGGCCCTGGGCTGAGTGCTCGGCAACTCTCATTCTCCTTGGAATGGGCAGTCTGGCAGGCCTGGGGGTTGGGACAGGCTGAGCAACCCTCCCCCTGCCAGGGACAGCTAGTCTGGGGGGATGTGAGGGGCTTGGGGCCAGCCAAAGAGCAGGGTTCTGTTGGCACCGTGCAGATGCCCTGGCTCGCCTATCTTTGGGCCCTCCATTCCTCTGGCCTCTGGGCTCATGGGCCGGCAGGGGACTGATCCCAAATTGGCCTGTCGTAACCTGGCCTGGTTAAGGCACATGGGAGAAGAGAGCAGGCGGTTTGGGGAAAGGCTCTGAGTCTACAGCCTACAGGACTTGCCCCACAGCAGGCTGAAAAAGAGAACGAAAACCTCTCTGTGAGCCCACGACAGAGACATACAGCTACGGGTGGGAGTCAGACAATGCAGGCATGGCGCCTGAGCATGTGTGGGCCACCAGGAAGGTGGCTTCATGTCCACAGTGGACACTGATTGCTGCCTGAACCACTGACTGACCCCAACCTTGCCTCTTCCTCACACTCCTTCTCTGGTATTTAAATTTTGACCTTTCTCAGTTCCAGAATTTCCCACATTGTAAAGACACAAGACAGGATGTACCTGCCCAAGGACATACAGGAACCCACAGGAACAAAGATATGGAGCCCTCACGATGGGACAGCAGAGACTCCTACCACGCCACTCAGGGTGACATATAAAGAAAGCTCCTATGGGTCCCACCTTACCTGGACCACCACCTGTCTGCACCTGTGCTTTGCCCATCCCGCTCCTTCCCTCTTCAGCATTACCTGTTCATCAGGTCAGCTCCAAAACCTCTTCCAGGAAGCTTTCTTTGATTTTCCTAGCTGAATGGGAACAGTACCCATGATCTCTTCCTTAATGGCTCTGATCACTCTGACCAGTCCGAGAGTTATTTCAGTCCTGTTTAACTCTCCACCTCCCCAGTAATCCCTCAAGCCGGCGAGTGATGTCAGGGCTGACGCTGGACCTCATTTGCCTCTGCATGCCCAACAGTATGTGGCACAAGGTTTTCCCAGCAACAAGGGCTTAGTACATGTTAAGATGAGTTGAAAAACCACGTGATAAGTCATGGAGAGTGACTGACAGAGAAATAATGGGTAGATGAACAGATAAGTAAATGAATGAAAACAAAATGAGTAAATAATGAATAAACAGGCAAGTAAGTGGGTAAATGAACGAATAAGCAAAATGCAGTGAAGAGGTTGGGTATGGTGGCTTGCACCTATAATCCCTGCACTTTGAGAGGCCGAGGTGGGCAGATCTCCTGACATCAGGAGTTCGAGACCAGCCTGGCCAACATGGTAAAAATCCATCTCTACTAAAAATACAAAAAATTAGTCAGGTGTGGTGGTGCATGCCTGTAATCCGAGCTACTTGGGAGGCTGAGGCAGGAGAATCACCTGAACCTGGTGATTCTGAACCTGGTGGCAGAGGTTGCAGTGAGTTGAAATGGTGCCATTGCACTCCAGCCTGGGTGACAAGAGTGAAACTCAGTCACAGAAAAAAAAAATGCGGTGAAGAGTGAGTGAATGGATGGATGGGTCAATGAGTGAGGAAGTAGACGACTGGAGAGACAGATGAGCAGACAGATGGATTGGTGAATGAGTGAGTGGATGGGTGAGTTGATAGATGGGAGATGAATGAGTAGAGAAATGAGTGGTTGGGTGAGTGGGTGGATGAAGGGAGGGATGGATCGCTGTGTAAGTGAATGGATGGGTGGATAGATGAATGGGCATATGGATGTGTAAGTGTCCATGGGTGTTGATGAATGGGTGACTGATAGGCAGATTAATGAATAGATGAGCGAATGAGGAAAATGGGGTTGATGGATGAAGGACAAGGTGAATAAGTGCATAAATGGATGGGTGCCTTGTTAATGGGGGGAGGATCTATGGATCCTTCAGATTGCTGGAGTGGTAAACGGATGGGTGGGTTGGTTGGTGGCTGGGTGATTGATAAGCGGACGATCAATAGACGGCTGCAGAGCATATATGTGGAGGAATAAACGGGTGCATGACTAGATGGTTTGTTGATGGTACATAGATGGACAGGCAAGTGAGTGCATGGGGGGATGGATGAAATAAACAAGATAGAAAGAAATGTGGGTAAATGAGTAGATGGATGGACAGGAGGGTAAGTAAATGGATAATTAGATGGGTAGGTAGCTGGGTAGATGAATGGATGGTGTGTGTGTGAGGCCCTCGGCCAACTTACCACAAGGTTTCCAATGACCATAACAAGCAAGAAGACCAGCAGGCACAGTGACTGCCCAGACACCTCCATGCAGTCCCACATGGTCTCGATCCACTCTCCGCAGAGGATGCGGAAGATGATGAGGAAGGCGTGGAAGAAATCCATCATGTGCCAGCGAGGCAGCAGGCCTGAGTCGCTGTGCCTCAGCTCTGAGTAGTTCTTGCCAAAGAGCTGCATGCCCACCACAGCAAAGATGAACACAATGATGGCTAGCACCAGCGTCAGGTTCCCCAGTGCCCCCACTGAGTTCCCGATGATCTTGATCAGTGTGTTCAGGGTGGGCCAGGATTTGGCCAGCTTGAAGACCCGAAGCTGGGGAAGGAGGAAGAGGAGGGGAGCTTATGAGGGCTCTGGCTCCTGCTGCCCATGGGCACCGTAATTCTCTCCAGCTCCTGCCCCCCATGGGTACCATCACTCTCTCCAGCTCCTGCCTGAAAGCCCAGAAAGCCCTTGCAGGGCACTGACACCTATTTTCCCCCCATCTCCCAGAGCACCTGCTACTGTTCCTCTCCGCAGCCTGAGGGCGGCTTCACTGGGCCCTGCACTAGGGGCAGGTCAACAGCTCCAGCCTCACCTCCCCAATCAGCCCTTCTCTTTGTCCCCACACCAGCCTTCTCTCTGCCTTGGCCTCACTTCCAGGAACTTCCCAGTAGATTCTCCCAGCAGGAAGTGTGCTTGCTCTTTCAGACCTGTCCTCATCAGGTGTCCTTTGGGGCGGCTCAGACCATCTCTGGCTTGTCCGGCCACCTCCGCCTTTCTCTCTGTCATCACAGAGAAAGAGGGCAGGTGCTTAATGCTTACTGAATGCCTCTGTGCCAGGCCTTGTGCTTAGAATTGATGAACCTATTCAGAACTCCCAATAACCATGAGGTTGGCACCAGCATTACCTCATTTAGGCAGACTAATTTGTCCAAGTCCCTTAGCTCATAGCAGTGGAGTCAGGATTAGAACCCACAGGCTTGGCTTTCCCTCCTGCCCCCATCATCCTGCCTTCCTACACATCCCGCCACCTCCCGACTCCCATCCACTGTATGTGCAGTGACCCACAGTGCTCAGGACCTCCTCCAGAAGCCTTTCCTGACTATACCGCCTACCCCACGTCTGGACCTCTCAAGCATTTCAAGCTCCAAGTGTGGTCCACAGACCAGCAGCTTTGACATCACCTGAGACCCACTGAATCAGCATCTGCATTTTAACAAGATCCCCAGGTGATTTGCATATGTGTTAATGTTTTAACGATGCTGATTCAGAAGCCAGCAGGCAGAACCTCAGACCAGCAGCCCAGCTCCCTCTGTTATCTGCCATGTGGCTGTGGGAATTCGTTTCACCTCTGTGAGTGTGAGTCTCCTCATCTGTGAAATGGGAATGAAGTAATACCGGCCCCACTCCTGATCCTGTGAGGGCTAAAGGGGTTACTGTGGACCACAACGGGCTTTGCACTCATCAGGATGGCCACCGCAATTGCTCCTCTGGAGGAATGTCTCCTGTCTTGCCTGCCCCTGCACCCCTCGCATCACCAGCAGGGGCCAGGCATCCAGGAATACCTAGCCAATGGCTGTTGGGTGAAGGCATGACAGACCAAAGTAGGGATGACCTCAGATTGGGTTGTGCCCCGCCCTCCACTCCACCCCTGCCCTCCCTGCAGTGGGTCCAGCCAGGTACCAGGCGGAAGGAGCGCAGCACCGACAAGTTGCTCATGCGGGACAGGCCCAGCTCCATGAGGCTAAGGATGACGATGATGCTGTCGAAGATGTTCCAGCCCTGCTGAAAGTAGTAGTAGGGGTCGAGGGCAATGATCTTGAAGGTCATCTCTGCTGTGAAAATCCCCGTGAAGACCTGAGAAGGGAGCAGGAATTGTTTGGGATGGAAAGACGCCTTGGCCAGCAGGGACGCCTGCCTCCTAACTGCTCTGATTGGCGCCAGGCTCCCAGTGGGGTTTGCTTGGTCATAGCCCAGCCCCTTGGGGACAGCTCTCTTCTCCAGCCTGCTCCCCCATCCCTTGCAGCTGCTCACCAAGCACACCAGGCACACCTGCCTGGCCTTCAGGAATGGCCTGGGCCCTTTGCAGGCTCCACAGAGACTCACAGCTCTAGGGGGAACCTGCAGTGGATGGTCACATGACCCAGTGCCAGACTCCTTTCGGTCTGTGTGTCCACAGAAGGGCTTTCTCCCGACACATGCCAAATCCACGCATCACCGCAGATGCTCATGGCTACCCTGACCCAGGGCCTCTGTCCTTGCTGTTCCTGCTCCCCAGGAGGCCCTTCCTCCTCATCCACATGCTGGACTGTGCCCGCTGCAATAATCAGCAGCCACTGCTTCCCAAGGGCTATGTGCCAAGTGCTGGCCAGAACACTCTGCATGTGTTTTTTTTTGATTCATCCAACCCCATGAGGAAGTATCATTGCCTGCAGTTTATATAGGTAAGGAAACTGAGGCACTGAGAGGTTAAGTAACTTGTCTGGGGTCACATAGCTATTAAGTTTGAGAATGAGGAGAAGAATCCAGTGCTGCCCTTTGGGATTTAGGGAAACCTCCTCTCTCTTCTGAAAACATGCCTGAGTGGGCAGAGGCTGAGCTTTGTCTGGTTCACTGATTTATGAGTCCCGAGCTGCCCAGCCTTGGCTGGCAGAACCCTGTGGTTAAGCATCCCATGGTGCAGGGGACTCGAGAGCCATGCCAGCTGCCCTGCGGTGTGCCAATGGATGGTTCCCGGAGGGGAGAATGTTCTATGACGGTGTGGATGGCAGGAAGTTGGGGTTCTGTATGCAGGGCCTCTTGACCATGCTGGGGAGCTGAGGCGCTGTCCTCAGGGCAGTGAGGAGGCACTCCAGGTCTTTTGGAGGGGAGGGCTAAAGCCAGAGGGAACAGTACCCGCAGAACAGTGCCAGGCCTGCAGCAGTTGTGAAGAGCTGGGGTCACAGACAGGGATGGCCGAGGCACCTCACTGGGGTTGGCAATCAGGAGGGGAGGTCACTCTGGTCTGGGCACCCACCCTGATGGGGCTCTGTGTTGGATGGAGAGAGAGGCATTTGCTGGTCATTCCAGTGCCATTCTCTCCCCACCAGCTCAGAATAGGCCCCATGGAGGTGGGCTGGAGAGCAGTGGGATGCTGTTGGCTCAGGGAGAGGCACCACGAGGGCAGGTGGGTGGGCTCCTCAGCACTGCCACACAGGGCACCACCCACCAGCCCAGCCCTCCTGACTTCGGTGGTCCCTTTAGTGCTTGTGCCCAGAGGGACCTGCTCCTCCACCAGCTGGGCTCTTGGGAAAGGGAGGGACCCTAAAATCCTCCAGCCTCAGTTCTCATTCCTGGGCTGCCCTCACACATAAAGAGACAGCCTTGGAACTTGCTTCTCTCCCCAGCACCCAAACCTGCTTCTGGAACTTTCCAACCTCCGGCCCCATTGCCTGTTGCTCTCCTGTTCCAGCCATACCTGCTTCTTTCTGTCCCCTCCTCAGGGCCTTTGTACTTGCTGCTCCCTTTCCCTGGGTCATGCCTCTCCCCAGCCGCACAACTCACTCCCTTCAGAGCTCCTGATCCATGGGCGTCCTGGCAACTGAGAATGTGCCTCCCTCCCACCACACTTCTTAGCCCCCATCCTGGCTTGATTTTTGTCTGCCTCACACCACCATCCAACAGCTATTTGTTTATCGAGCCTTATGTGTTTAGAAGGTAAGCTCTGTGATGGCAGGGACCTTTCCCTACTGCACCTGGAACGGTGCCCAGCCCATAGGTGGTCCACTAGTATCTGTTGAATAGATGTACAAATGTTTGAGCCTTTGAGTTCTGTGTGCCATGTCCTGCCTGTCCTGTGCTGCTCAGCTTGACTTCCAGGAGCCTTCCTTACCCAGCCTCAGACGCACACAGCTGTGCGTAGAGCCCTCACTCAGCAGCACACCCTGCACAGCTTCCCTGAGAGCCCCTACAGCTGGGGCCTGGGGAGTGCCTCCCTTGGACCCCATCTTTGGTCTTCCTCAGCACTGCCGGGGTGCACCAGGGTGGGTCTGACACCCATGAGCACCGACACACATTTCTAGAGAATGGAGCTCAGGAAAAGCCCTGCACCTCACTTTGTGCAGGCTCCCAGCTGTTTTGGTGCCAAGATGGCAGTTATCCGGTGGCGCTGACTCCGGAAGAAAAAGACAGAAGAGGCTCTGGGGGAATGCTCTTTGGGGAAATAAGAAAAGATTTTTCAGGGACCAACAGCATCACCCGGAAGCTCTTTGGAGATGCAGAATCTTACAAGGCCCCGGATCTGCTCAATCAGAATCTGCGTTTTGACCAGATTCCTGGGATTTCAAAGTTCAAGTGCTGTTTTTGACCATTTCTCAAACTTGATGCACTTTCTAATCACCCAGGGAGCTTTAAAAACATGGATGCCTGGGTTGCATCCTAGATTCTAGTTACATTGGACTGGAGAGTAGCCCAGGTATGGGGGTTAATAAAAAGCTTCCCAGGTGGTTATCATGTGCAGCTAAGCTTGAGAAGTACATACATTTTGGTAACAGACCTCTTCCTTCCACAGTCTCATGCCATGCTCTCTAAGGCCATGTGATCAAAGCTTGATGGTTTAGTATGTGCAGAGAATGGTGGCCAGGCCCGGGTTCCGGAGCAGGGGCTGCCTCTGTGTGATCTTGGGCCAGTTTCTTCATCTCTCTGAAACTTGCGGGTCCCCATATATAAAATGGGGATAATAATAACTTCGTAGGAGGTTTCTAGGAGTTACAGCTAATGGCTGTAAAGTGAGGACTCCGTATGAGAGGGCGATTATTTACTGTCAACAGCATTTATTATGATTGCTCAGAGTGGCCAAGAGCTCCAGACCCAGGCAGGGGCTGCCTTCAGATATAAACAACTCTGCCTGTTTTTCAGGCTCACTGAGATCTGGCAGACGGAGGCTCTGAGCATGGTGACCCACTTCCCCTAACTTCTGGAGGAGGTTCACTGAACAATGAATGCAAATGGCCGCTTTCCAGGAACTGGGGGGACTTATGGAGAACCCCAAACTCCCTTTGACTTTGGCATATGACTTTAATGGGAACATACTCCATGCACTGAAAACCTGTATTTAAAATGTAATACCTTGTGAACGTACTTCCATACCAATTAAACACAATCTACAGCATCATTTTCTTTTCTTTTCTTTTTTTTTTTTCATTTGTGGCACATTCTGCTGTAGAGATGTGCTGTGACTGGTTTAGCCATTTCCCGGTAACAGTCATTCCTTTCTCCCTACTAGAAACATTGCCCAGATAAATATCCTTTTACGTGCTTGTTTTAAAACAACTTGTCTAATTCTTTTCTTAGGAAAGATTTCTGGAGATGAAATTGTTTAGTCAATGAACATTTTTAGAGATTCTGACACATACTGCTAAATGATCCTCAGAGAAAGGTTTTAACCCATTCCATGAGCAGCCTGTGAGTAACTGCTTCTCTTCATGCAAATACTGGGTATTCCATTCCCATTACCTTTTCTAACCCAACAGGGCACTCTTGTTTTAGCGGACATTGCTTTTAATTTTTGTACTTCTTATTTGATGAAATTTCTCCTTCATATCCTTTGTTCTTAATTGTTCTATTAAGGTGTTTGCTTTTTTGTATGGTTTATAAATGTATTTTATATATTAAGGATGTTACCCCTTTGTCTATTAATACTGCTTGTATTGTCACAATTTTCCTGATTTGTCATTTACCTTTATTGTGTTTGTTTAAATTTTAAAATATTTCAGGATATATACTTTGTATAGGATAATAAAATGATTACCTGTGCACCCACCACCAAACTCAAATGAATATTAACATTCTGCCATATTTGTTTCAAATTTTGTTTTCTTTTTCCTTACTAAAAAACAAAACAAAACAACAGCAACAAAACAATAGCAAAGACTTAAATAGCATTTGATATATGCCAGGCACTGTTCTAGTGTTTTACATATATTAAATCATTTAAACCTCACAATAGCCCTATGAGATATTTAGTGTTTGTTATCCCCATTTTACAGGTAGGGAAACTGAGATACAAAGGAGTTAAACCAGCAATTCAAACGATGGTTTCCTCCATGAATTCTTACCCATCATGTGCCATTACAGATAAACCAGGAGTCACCCAGAGTACCATAATCACTCCAAGGTAATCACTACCCTAAATCTGATGTTTATCATGTCTACACATTTTTACATTTTTAATGTATATAATGACAACACATAGTATGTTGCTTTAATTTCCATTCCTCTGTTTCTCTTCATTTGTTTATAACCATCTGAATTTCCTCTTTCGTGATTTGCTTGTCATGTCCTTTGTCCATGGTTGTGGTTCTGTTTTTATCATTTTATCACTGTCCCTCTTTCCCTATTGATGTGTAAATCTTCAGTGTTGTCTGGATTCCATATCTTTCTAGTTAAACACTTATCATAATATCGATTTCCAGTTTGTGATAGTGATTTCAGTTGGTAGTATCCCTTGTTTTACAGAGATGATAAATTTTAACAATTTATAATTTAGCAATCTTTTCTTTCATGAAATAAGCTTTTCGGATTGTTGAAGGCCTTCCCAATCCTAATATCTTAAAGCTTTTTCTCCTGTTTTTATTCCAAAAAGCTTTAAAGTTTTGCTTTATCACATTAGGTGTTAAGTCCAATTCCCCTACATCTAATTTATGAATATGATGTGACATAGGGATCTAAACTGATTTTCTTCCATGTAGATATTCTCCCAGCATCATTTATTGAACAGTTCCGTCCTTCTCCTATGGATTTATTTATTTTATTTTATTTATTTTTGAGATAGAGTCCCACTCTGTTGCCCAGTCTGGAGTGCAGTGGTGTGATCTTGGCTCACTGTAACCTCTGCCTCCCGGGTTCAAGCAATTCTCCTGCCTCAGCCTCCTCAGTAGCTGGGACTACAGGTGCATACTACCATGCCTGGGTAATTTTTGTATTTTTAGTAGAGATAGGCTTTCACCATGTTGGCCAGGCTGGTCTCTAACTCCTGACCTCAGGTGATCTGCCCACCTTGGCCTCCCAAAATGCTGGGATTACAGGCATGAGCCACCGCACCCAGCCATTTCCTACTGATTTATAATGCCATCTCTGTTATTTATCAAGTCACAGAATATGGATTGTTCTATTTCTGTGGTCTCAATTCTGTAGCACAATCTGTTTTTCCATCCCTGCACCAATACTATAATATTTTTAGCTTTATAAGTTATCTTAACTACTATGGTAAATCCCCCACCTTAGTCCTTAATTTATCTTGATCTGTTTTACTTTTCCACATGAGTTTTAGGATTATCTTGTCAAGTTCCATTAAAAAAAGTTATTGAGATTTTGATTGGAATTACATTGAACTTATAGATTAATTTGGGAAGAACTGGTATCGCTACAATGTTCACACTTTCATTCATGAAAATGGCACACTCTCCACTTATGTGTCTTATGTTTTTTGGTAGTTTCATAATTTTTTCATATGAAATTTGCGTACCTTTTGTTATATTTATTACTAAATTTCTCATAGTTTTTATCGTGATTATAAGTGATAACTTTAACAATTTATTTTCTCCAATCGATTGTGGATGATGACTAGGAACACTATGTGGAATACTGAGGCTGTACGCACTAATATTGTGAAACTCTCATACTAGTTCTAACAGCCTCTCTAGATTTTCTCAAATGATGTATATAGACAACAACATAATCTGGAAAATAATGTCAGATATGTTTTTCCTCCTTCTTTCTTCTATTTCTCCTCTTCATATCTCTACATTACATTCTGGAAAACTTTATTAGATCTAAATTCACAATCATTTAATTATCTTCCCAACTGGATTAATATGCTATTTGATGTGTCCCTTGAAATTTTAATCTCAGTGGCTATATTTTTATTTCTAGAGATTTGGTTCTTTTCCAAAGTTGTATTATTTTCTTATATTTCAAATCCCTTCTTTTATGTCTTTAGTTATTATAAACATTTTTTTTTCCAGCAGGGTCTTGCTCTATTGCCCAGGCTGGAGTGCAGTGGTATGATCTCAGCTCACTGCAATCTTGGCCCTGTGGGGGAACCAAGTGATCCTCCCACCTCAGCCTCCCAAGTAGCTAGGACCACAGGTGCACACCCGGCTATTTTTTGTGTTTTTAGTAGACACAGGGTCTTGTCATGTTGCCCAGCTGGTCTCGAATTCCAGAGCTCAAGCAATCTGCCTGCCCTGGCCTCCCAATGTGCTGGGATTACAGGTGTGAGATACCATGCCTGGCCAATGATGAATATTTTTATCATCTCTATCAAGCAATTCTACTATGTGACATTTTTAAGGGGTAGCCTGATTGTGTGTGCATGTGTGTGTGTCTGCTGACTCTTCCTCATGGTGGAATATTTCCTTCTGTGTTTTATAATTTGGGGAATCCAGCTTGACCTGGACTAAAGGTGTGTCCTTCCAGAGAAGTTTTGTTCCCTTTTAGGGGCCCCAGGACATCATCATCAGGTCACTTTCTATGTTAATTTTTTAGATATAGGTTCCAGGACTACTCAGGTGTAAATCTGAACCCCAAATCTGTATAAGGCCAAATCCATAGTCACAAGCCTTCCAGGGTTTACTTTTTTTTCCTTTCCAGCCCTGGAGACAGGGCTTCTTTATCATTTCCCAGGGTCTGTGTGTAGGTTTTTTTTTGGTTCACCATTTTTCTGAATGTATGGTCATATTCTTATGGGGCTACTCAGTTTCCACCCCTACTCACACTATCCCAAGGTTGAGTGTCTTGCCTCTACGTGCTCATTAAAATCCAAGCCTCTAGATTATAGAAATCAACACCTCCCCACCCCACCCAGGGCAACTACAGAACCATTTTACATGTTTACTGCCATGGTTTTTAAGCCTCTGTTTTTGGAACTTGGGGTTTCTGTTATAGTAGCCCCTTCTTATCTATGGAGGATACATTCCAACAAGACTCCTAGTGAGGCCTGAAACAATGGATAAACTGAACCCTACACATGCTACACCTTTTCCTAAATCTACATACCTCTGATAAAGTTTGATTTATAAATTGGGCACAATGAGAGATTAACAACTTCTCTTTGGCATATATTTGGCTTCTCTTTGATATATCTGTATTGCCAGCCATTATTAAGTAAAATAAGGGTTACCTGAACACAAGTACTGTGATACCACAAGGGTCTATCTGATAACAGAAATAGCTAGTAAGTGACTAATGGGCAGGTTGCATATAGAGTCAGGATAGTCTGAATAAAGGGACAATTCATGTCCCAAGACAGAATGGAGCAGGACGGTGTGAGATTTCGTCATAATACTCAAAACAACGTGCCATTTAAAACGAATGAATTGTTTATTTCTGGAATTTTCTATTTAATATTTTCACATCACAGGTGACTGTGGGTAACTGAAACCATGGAAAACAAAATTGTGGATAAGAGGAACTACTGTACTTTCTCATGCACTTAGCTATCAATTCACAGAATGTTTGCTGTATTTTAAGTTGTTTATTAATAGGAGACTTCAGATTTTCTTGTGCAGAATGTTGCTGGAGACACAAGTTTCATTTGCCTTCTACCTTCATTTGTGTCATGGGCTAAAAAGTTAGTCAAATCTATTGATCTCTTCTTTTATGGAATTTGTCTTCAGAGACATGCCTAGAAAGGCTTTTCCCATACTGATTATTAACTCATGCTTATTTTTATGGTTTTATTTCTTAACACTTAATATTTAAACTACCTAGACTATATTAAGTGCAATAAAATCAAAACCTTACATACTAGCAATAAAGCTATTCAAACAGAACAAAATATAGTCATAACCCAGCTACACTGCCTGTTATCAGTGATTTAATCACAAGTTTAATATAACTGCAGTTCAGCCACAGCTTGCAGACCCAGTGAAGCCACCAGTGCTATGCTCACACCTAACTTGCTGCTCAGTCCAACCCAATTGTTCACAACCTGATAAACCACACTCATTGAAAGCCTGGACGACCACCATCCGAAGACCATCCAACAGTGCCGTAAGACTTCTACAGACTGAGACAGAGCTTTCCCTTCTGTGTACACATAGAAGGAAAGAAAAGGAAAACTACAGCAAGCGGACTCAAATTGGTGAAAAAATCTGAATAGGACCTGCAGAGAACTATCTAGAGTCCTGGGTTTGGAAAGCAAGAAGAAAAGAAAATCCTCAAATCCCACAGTGTGAGAGACCTACCTGCCTATGGGGGTCACTTGAACAGCTGGGCCTGAGACAGGCTGGGTCTGCAGTAAGAGCGAGCTTAGATCAAATGGGGCCAGAAGTCCCCCTACCACCCCTATACCAACCTCAATGATGATCTCAGAAGCTCCTTTTTGAGGCCAGTGGGCTCAGAAGCTCATGACAGCTCTGTCCTAGGATCTGCTAAAGATGGGCTGACTCTGTTTGCCTGGACTGATCCAATATGGCCCTGTCCCTGGGAGCTGAGAGATGCCCAACTCTGCCCCTGCCATGTCACCCCTCCTGTCTCTGGGCCTTGGTTTCCCCCTCTGTACAGTAAAGAGGGAGGACTTGATTTGGTCTCAAGGAAAAAAATCAGAATTAGAGCCCAGACATCTTGACTTCCAAGAGCAGTCTAACAACAACAACCACACAGCTGTCATTTCTTCTGAGTGCGTACTGTTTGTCTATCTATGAGCCAAGCATATTATACACATTATCTTATTCAGTCCTCATTACCTTCCTGTGAGGTTGATATTGTCAGACTAATTTCACATTTATTGAATTCAACAAATATTTATTGAGCCAATTACTGAGTAAATTGCTTGAGATCAGCTAGTTAGTAAGAGCTGAGTCAGAATTCAAATCTGGCTCTGCCTGATTTACTTACTACACCCAGTTATCCATGCATGTATTCCTCCCTCCCTCCCTCCCTCCTTCCCTCCTTCTATCCAACCATCCATCCACAATTTCCCTCTTCCAACAACACTGATGCTAGCTCCGTTCAGAAGAGAACTACCTCCTTCTGCACGCACTCTCCTCCATCTACAGATTACAAAATTTCAGGTCTCCACACATTTCAGGTTTAGCCACAACTCACTTTTGTTTTCTAGCCTCTGGGCATCTGCATAAGCTTTTCACTCCACCCTCCCACTCCACATTTACATTCCTCAGCTCCTTAGAAGCCAACTCAGATTCCCTCCCTTCTCCAAGGCGTCTTCCACAATGATTCCCACCCCCAAAAGATCCTTCTGTGTGCAGGATCCCTTCTCCCTTACTCATGAAGGCCGTGCCAGCTGCCCAAGAACCCCTCCTGCCAGGATGCCCATTTGAGAGCCAGCTGCAGGCGGCCCTTACCAGGTTTCCGACCTGCAGCATGTCCTCGAATTCACTTGTCATGTTGTAGTGCTCCAGCGCCATGAAGAGTGTGTTGAGCACGATGCACATAGTGATGGTGAGGTCAGTGAACGGGTCCATGACCACAAACTTCACTCCCTGCTTGATGGACATCCACAGCGGGCAGCACTCCCAGATCAGGTAGCGCTGGGCGAAGCGATTCCAGCATGGTGGACACTTGCGGTGAGACTCCTCCAGCTCTGAGGAGACAGCCAGTGAGTTAGTTTGATTCTGTTGACTGAGCCACATGTATCTGGAATACCTTCCAGGAAAGATTTGTGACTTGCTTTGGGAGATGACAGGGCTGCTATGTGACAGCGGGACAGTGGGGGCAGGGGAGGCTGAAGGAATGGGTGGCCTGTGTCCTAGCTCGTTAGTCTGGAAATATGAGAGAAGAGGGCCATCGGGACAGGAAGCCAAGATGGAGGTGGGGAAAACGGGGACATCAGGGCAAGCATGTGCTCGCTCAAGACAGTGGACCCGCAGAGACCTGGGGATCTTCAGGGGAGAGCAGGCTGAAAATGATGAGCCAATAATGGGGACAGGCAAGTTCGGACACAAGGACACCTGCAACAGAATGGGAGGGACAGATGTGGACACCTGCGACAGAATGGGAGGGACAGATGTGGACATCTGGGATGTGTCAGGATAAAGGGAGGGGGTGCCAAGGACAGGCTGGAAAAGATGAGAATTCATCTGGGACAGGAGGGAACACCAGGACGGGGGTGCAAGTTCAGACTGGAAGGGTGTGGAGTTGCCCATGGTGGGAATGGCTGGAATAGTCTGAAGTAGATATGGGAATAGCTTAGAACAGGCATGGGTGTGCTCAGGACAGGATGGTTCTAGACAGATGTGGTTATGGATGGGAGATGGTGGAATGAGACTGATAAGTGTCTAGGACAGGTCAGATGTGGGAGTGTTGGGGAGAAACACAGACATGGTAATTCCCAGGAAAGAACAAGCTGAAACAGATGAAAAGACACGGAAGGACAGGCAGGGCTGTGCAGGACAGAGAAGGCTGGGACAGTGTGGGGATGTCTAAGGCAGGCCAAGTCCAATGGCGGATGCCTGGGTCAGGCTGGGATAAAGGTGAGGGTGTCTGCAGCAGAAGTGGGGAGTGTTTAAATGACCTGGGGGTGCTGACCTTCCAGCGCGCTGGTGAGGACACTGACTGCGCTGAGGGCCCGCTGCCGTGCTTCTGGCTCCTCGAAGCCATCTACACACGGAGCCTGGGGGGTCAGCATCTGGGGCCCGCCTGGCTCCTCCGATGGCGTGGTCTGAGTACAATCAGGAGATGTGCGTCAGCCTGGGGAAACGGGGAAAGGGGTCCTACCCCAGCTCTAGTCCTGCTGGACCAGGGGTGGCCGGTCCACACTCAGGCTGGGGATGCCACAGGGATAGGATGCAGGTCTTGATGGGACACTGAATGCTGGGATTCTCTATTCCCAACTCCCTCCCAGTTAACAGCTCCCTCCACCCCTCCTGCCAGTCACTGTCTCCTTCATTCTCCTTTCTTCTTCACTGCCTCTCATCAGCAGTGATTCCTGAGCGTGGTCAGGAAGCTACACATCTCACAGGGCCTCCCTGAGCCAATGCTGTCATACACATTAGTACACGCAAAAATGATGTGGAAGTCTTAATTGACCACAAGCTTCTTAGAGTCAAGAGCATAAAGAAGCTGAAAAAAAAAAAAAAACCTAACATGTTCTAAGATGATGCTAATAGAAGAACAAAGCGCAATGCTTAGATGTGGCTGGTGGGAGGCTGTGTCTTCTGGGGAGGCAGCTGGGCTGGATTTACCAAGAAAAGTTTAAATTGGCCGTCCAAGTCCTCATCTAGCAATCTAACTTCATAAATAATTACACATGTGCATCAAAAATACACATAAATGATGTTCATTGCAGCACTGTTCCTAATACCATAAGAACAGAAAACAACCAATCAACAGCAACCATATTAAAATCAATTATAGACACACTCCAAGCCTGGGCTCAGATCGACTACAAAGAGAAAGAGGCAGTTCTGTGTATGCTCCCATGGGAACATCTCCAAGACAAACGTTTGATTAAAAAAAAAAAAAAACAAGAAAAAGATCTGGAAAACGCATGCCAAATAATTAAGGTGGACATATCTGGGGAACGGGACTGTGGGGGAGGGGAAAGAGAGGGAGGTGTTCCCTTTTCACTTCATGTGCTTCTGCACTGGGTGGGTTGTTTTCACCAAGCATGCACCATTTTTATCAGTAAAAAACCTGAGGTCTGGAAACAGCCCTGGTGAAGGGAGGTGGCAGGCAGGCATTCTCCAGACTTACCTGGAGCCTCCCACAAAACCAAGGAGGGCCCATAAAGTCTTCACTTCAGCAGGGCCCTGCATGACCACAGCCCAGCGCCAAGCTGTTCAGCATGCAATAGCAAGACTCTGTGATCTTCGTAGGGCAGAGGGAGGATGGGTCTAGACTACCCAGGTAGAAGAAACGGTGTGGGGTGGTACCAAATAGATCCGGGCTCAAGTTAAGGACATCCTGGCCATCGGCAGGACTGCTCTGAAATGTTGCCTAGGGAGATAGTGAGCTCCCGGTCATGGAAGTATTCAAGTGGAGGCCCCTGAGAGGGCAGAGGCGGCTGGTGCAATGGCACTGCCCTAGGTCCAACGCAACCATAAATTTGGCCAGCTTAACTCACAAGCATGTCTTAAATTTTCCCAACCTCTCCCCTCCTTCTTTGCCATCTGTGACGGTTTGATTATCACTTAGCATATACGCACTCTCTTTCCCCTCCCACCGGGGCTGAATTAAACTTCTGTGTCCTGGGCATGAACAACTTGCTTTGGAAAACAGAGTATTAGTGAACATGCTGTGAACAGAAACCTCAGCTGGGCTAGTACTGTTTATCTTGCTCTTGTGCTCCAGGAACCCTCCATGAAAAGAGCTTCCCAGATAGCGGTCACCCTTTCAGCCTGGGCCTCAGAACAAAGACTCATGGAGCAGCCCTGAGCCTAACTTACAACGTGGAACGAAGCCCAGCCAGGGTGCAGTCTGGAGCAGGGCTGCCCAGCTAACTAATCTACATGGGCCACATTGTAGTCAACCTGCAGAGGAATGAGCGTGAGAATAAAGTCTTGTTGCTAGAGATTGACTTCTGGGGTAGTTTGTTACACAGCATTATTGTGACAACAGCTGACTAATACACCATCCTAGTCCAGGTGGTCAGCTTCTCTTTCCCCAAACCCTGCAACAGCCTCCTAACTGGCTTCTTTTCTTCTCCTTGTCCCTCTGTTCTCTGCATAGTAGGAAGGGATTCCTTTACAAAGTAAATCAGATAATGTCACGCTCTGTTCAACAACTCCTTCTATCCTACTGCTCCCCATCTTACTGATAGTATATCCAAACTTTTCTATGATCTACGAAGTCCTGCACAGCCCAAGTCCTAACTCATGAAACTCATTTTAATGTTTGCACCACACGTGGCCCTGTTAGCCCCTCTCACCCCTTGGACGTGTCCCCCTCAGGGGCTTTGTGCTTGCTACTCCCTCTGCCTGAATACTATTCCTCTGCATTTTAGGGCTGGCTCCCTAAAATCTTTTGCCTGTCAATTTTAACCTAGCTCCTTGGGAAGGCCTTGCCCGAGTATTCTAAAAGCCTTATCCCCATCCTCCCCTTAGCAACTTTCCATCACACAACTTACTGCTACCTGAAAATACTGACCAGTTTACTGTTTTCCCAACTATGGTATAAACTCCAAGGGGAACAGGGATCTTGTCTTCTTTGTTCACTGCTATAACCCTGGAGTCTCAGCACTGCCTGGCACTCCACATGGCAGGCTGGCACTAGATAAATATTGGTCGGATAGGTAAATTCTTGGAATCAATCAGAATGCTTGGGTTAGAGTTCCAGCTCTGGTCCTAACTTGCTAGGTGACCAGAGGGAATGAGGATGAAGATCTGACATGTGGAGGGAGAAAAGGAATGGATATTCAGTGTGCTGCTTCTACCTCTATCTGGCCTTTGGAACCAGGCACTCTCATACTAGCAGAGGGCTAAGTAAGTCTGCAGCCCCTGCCTCCCAATCCCGATTGTCTGCTGGGCTGGCTCCTCCCCCCATCCTTGTTGATGAGGCACCCACAGTGTGCCCAACACGGTGCTTTGTTTTCAGACTAGAACTGGGCAGAAATGTCTCACTGGGGACCCAGTGGAAACCCAGAAGGCATTCCCAGGGGCCTGCAGCCTGCTAATCTCTTTGACTTTTCAAATGTCTCCATCTTGGTCTGTTAATTCCTTTAACTTTGCAAATGACCCTGTCTTGGCCTGCTAATCCCTTTAAGGTTACAAATGGGCCCCACAGAAGTGAGAATGGGTGAAGTCAGAATTCCTGGTAATGAAGTGCTTGAACTTAGATTCCTCCTGACATGTGCAGTACAATGAGATGATTTTCTCCTTAATGAGATTAGGAAATTCTATTAGCGCTCCCAGCTGCCGACCTGATTCCATGAGGCTGAGGCTCCAGGGCTGAACCTGCCTGGAAGCTAGACACCCCACCCTTCAGATGGGCCAGGGCCTCCCCGGCTCTATCTAAAGCTGTGGTCTGTCCCAAGGGGTGCCCAGTTTCCTTCCCTTCACACTGCATTCCAGAGGAGTGTGGGGCGCGGGCATTCTGCAGTGTGCCCCAGGAGCCTGACTCCTTCCGGCTCACTAATACCAATGACAGATCGTACTAAGGACTCCAACATGAGGGAAGTCCGGGTCTCGGCACGGGACCTAGCTGCACTCTTTCAGTTCTCACCACAACCCGCTGGCGTATTATTTCCACTTTACAGGTGAGAAAATAGAGGCACAAAGAGATTAATTAACCTGTACCAAGTCCCGCAGATTGAGCAAAAGTCTGAGTGGCACAAAATAAGCCATGCGGCTGGGAGTCCTGCATCTTCAGGCCATCCTCCACCTCCCTGGGTCCTAGCTTCCTCTCCAAGTGCACCCTGCAGACCTTGGGGGCTGAGCCACACATTCAGCTTTTTCCTGGGTGGGCTGCTCTGGTCACTGTGTTGGGGGCCCAGGGTCAGCAAGGACACCTAATGGCTGATTGGGCAGCCATCAGTCTGTCATAGGATTGACTAAGTGACCAATGCTCCGATTGGCCTTTCGTGATCTGGCCAGTCCCTTCCTATCACCTTAGTGACAGTAACTGCAGTCTTTCTCCCCTTCGCTCCCTCTGTTCCAGCCACACCAACCTCATGGCGTCTCCTCCAACAGGCTCGGCAGACTTCTGCCTTGGGGCCTTCACACTCACTGTCCCTCGTGCCTGGAAGAGTCTTCTCCAGATGATGGTAATGACGGCCTTACCAGTTGTGACATATTTAACTGTGATCCTTCTTTATCACCATGACACACCATATAGACATTTTTTTCTTCTTCTTTTTTGAGACAAGAGTCTCACTCTGTTGCCCAGGCTGAAGTGCAGTGGCGTGATCTTGGCTCACTGCAACCTCTGCTGCCCGAGTTCAAGTGATTCTCCTGCCTCAGCCTCCCAAGTAGCTGGGATTACAGGCACACGCCTCTATGCCTGGCTAATTTTTGCATTTTTAGTACAGATGGGGTTTCACCATGTTTGCCAGGTTGGTCTCGAACTCCTGACCTCAAGTGATCTGCCCACCTTGGCCTCCCAAAGTGCTGGGATTACAGGTGTGAGCCACCACGCGTGGCTTTCTTTTGATTTTCGTCTCTCTGTCCCCATTAGCATGGATACTCTATGAGGGCAGAGATTTTTCTGTAGGTTTACGCACCCAGAGCGCAGCACACAATAGACGCTCTTGTGCAGTGCATAAACCTACAGAAAGTAGTTTTGGACTTGGCATTGGCGATTGGTTTGGGAGACCAGAACTACCCTGGCACCTGCATCTCGGGGCTGGCTCACCGTGTCTAGGGGGTGCTCTAGCATCACAGGGCGGAGGAGATGGCTTCCTGGGGAAGTGGCCTCTGGGTCACCTGCCCCCAGCAAGGAGACCACCCCATTGCAGTCCACAGTGCTGTTCTTTTTGCCATTGAGGGCATGGCCAGGAGCCGAGGTTCCAGGACTGGGCTGTCCCTGGGCACCAGTCTGGCGCAGGGGCCAGGGCACCAGCAATGATGTGTGGTGGCTCTCACTCTCCCCCGCTGTGCTGTTTTCATCATCTGCAAAATCTGTTTCGGAACCCAGATCTCGCCGGCGAAAGGTGAAAATGCTCCCGCGGCTGGAACGTGGCTTCATAGATGTCCTGCTGAGGCCGTGGGTGAGGCTGAGGCGATTCTGAGGGCAGGGGGAGAGGGGACATGACCACGACAGCTCTTCATGTGCTCTCAATCTGTCTTTTGTGCCATTGGCCTCAGCTAAACTTCCAGGAGCATTGAGGGCTTTGTTGGCCACACGGGAACTGGGTGGGTTGGGCCAGGGGTATTTGGAAGAGGGGATGTGGGGTGAGAGATAATCCTGTATCTTCTGGGATTTCTAGTCATATCAAGTCTACGTCCCTGGAGCTGGAAGCCTGAAGCTTATATGGGCTTGGAGGTAGAGCTCAGGCTGGGCAAGGAAGAAGGAGGCAGGAAGTCTCCTGGCCTTAGCAGGAATTGGGGCACTTGGCATGGCCCCTCGCTCTTAGGGGCATGTCCTTGAACACCTACCAACCCATACCATGTGGCCTTGTCCCCCAGCCCCAGCCCCAGTGCTGGGATGCTAGTCTCAGGTTGGGGATATCATAACACCCAAACCTACCCTATCCCTCTACCGAGAGCTCCTCTACCGAGAGCCATGGGAAACAGGAAGGGCTGGGAGGGGGCTCAAGGCTGCTCTCCTTGGGGAACAACCATGGGGGCTGTGACTGTACAGGAGCCTAGCATGGTGGACTTTTAATGCCAGACCCACCCTGGAAAAGCCAGAACCATAGCTGGGATTACCACTGCTCTGGGACCATCTTCTGAGTCAGACTTGGGCAGCCTGTCCTCCCCACACTCCTCGGTTCCTGAAGACATCCGTTTTCTCCCCTTGCTTCTTCTCTCATGGGTGGTTACTGGGGCCAAAGGGGACATCTCCAAGGAGCTACGGGACACGGTATCCACACCCCTGATGGTGAGGGCCTGGAAGAGGAAAGAAAGGAATGTTTCCATCATTGAGACTTTGTGCTGCCTCAGGCTCAGGCAGGCCAGGCAACTCTCAGTGACTGGCTTTCCCTATCAGTAAGTGATCTTGCATACCTACTCCAAAATGAGGACATTATGGCGATAAACTCAGTCAGATCCAGAATGTTTTGGGAAAGACCAAGATCCAGGAAGGAAGATAGCAGTGGCCGAAGTGAGCAGCCTTGGAAGAGGGGCATGTGTGGAACAGAAGGGAGGTGGGTGTAAATGAATAGAGAAGTGGCCAGAACCAGAGGGCAGAGGCTCTTCTAGAAGGGTTAGCCGGCCTAAAGTATAGTGGAAGATGTGGCAAGGGGTAGTGAGAAGAACAAGTGGATGCCCACATCCTGGCTTGTAACAGCTCACTCTGTAGCCAGCCTCCAGGTTCCACCAAGGGGGGGAGTGTGGGTGGCCAGGGAAGCATTGTCAGTGCTTATTTTCTGAGACAGCTTTGTTCTCTGACATTGGACCTTCTTCACTGGACCCCAGCAGAAGGCATCCCTTGACCAGAATAAACTATGTCCATGGACACATGGATCTCTTATCCAGCATGCACTATGCTCACAGGAACCATCTTTACCCATGAGCTACCACCCAGCAGGCACCATTTTTACCCTGTTGGCGCCACCTTCACCTGGAAGACATGATGACCATAGGGAACAAGTTTACTTAGCACAAGCCACACTCATAGGACCCACCTTACCCAGCAGATGTCACTTTTACCTAGCAGGCCCCTCACCAACAGGCACATGTTTACCCAGCAGCTTCCAAATTTTTACTCAGCAGATACCACATTCATAGGAAATACCTTTACCCAGCAGGCACCAGCTTTGCCTAGCATGCAGCACGTCCACAGGCACCAGCTTTACCCAGCATGCAGCACGTCCACAGGCACCAGCTTTACCCAGCATGCACCACGCCCACAGGCAGCAGCTTTGCCCAGCATGCAGCACACCCACAGGCAGCAGCTTTGCCCAGCATGCACCACGTCCACAGGCACCAGCTTT
>NW_016107706.1:1555127-1583823 GCF_001604975.1 Cebus imitator | reverse complement strand
ACCAGCTTTACCCAGCATGCAGCACACCCACAGGCACCAGCTTTACCCAGCAATTACCCTGCCTATAGGCACCCATAATCAGGCGAGCAGTTGGGGCTCCTTGGTGGCACTGCTCACCCACCTCGTGTTCTTTTTTGAGCATCTCCATGGCCTCCTGGAAGCGCTTTTCCTTTTCCTCGGTCTCAGCGATGGTGGCTTGGTTTTGTTCCTCATAGGCCATGGCAACCACGGCCAGGATCAGGTTCACCAGGTAGAAGGAGCCCAGAAAGATGACAAGCATGAAGAAGATCATGTAGATCTTCCCTGCGGACCTGAGGGTCTGTGGGATCAAAGGGGCAGATGTCACCCTCGCTGGGGCCCCTTCTGGGTTTTGACATTTCCAAGTCACCTAGTCTAGTTGTGCCAGGGGTGCAAACACCCACAGCCTAGGGAGGAGGGTAGAGCATGTCCCACCTAAAGAGAGAGACATGTGTGACCTGCAGAGGAGAGTGACCTGCACACAGCAGGGCTGCATCCCACCCAAGGAGGGAGGCAGAATGTCACACTCGGGGGATGCTGTGCCCACAAGGGAGACTACTCCATCCTACAGAGAGGAAAAGTGTCCCCCTCACAGAGCAGAGAGCATCCTATATAAAGGGACTGGTACTTCCTCACCAGCAAAAAGAAAGGTTCTTTGCTTGATGATCCCTTCTCCCTCAGAAGCAAGGGTCCTTGTCCCCTGTCCCCTCCAAAGCTGTCACCAGTGGGGAGGCTGCTGGGGCCACATCTGGCTAGTCACTTGTGTAGCCTGGACCCTGAGCCCATACCTCCTGTCCCTCTGGGCACACACGTACCTGCTGATAGAGGCGCTCCCAGCAGTCCTGCGTCATCAGGCGGAAGAGTGCAAGAAAGGCCCAGGCAAAGGAATCGAAGCTGGTGTAGCCATGGTCAGGGTTCTCGCCTGCCTTTAGGCACCGGTAGCCCTTGGGACATGTCCTGCAGCCACACACAGAGGCTTTGTTCCATGCAGTCAGGGGTCTGCTGCCCTTGAGACCCTTGCTGGGCCAGACTTCTCTCTCCCCGGGCAACCCAGTGTATGCCCCACCACTCTGTGCAGCTGAGCTATAAAACCTAGTGCCACACTGTTGGGCCCTGCCTCTGTGACTTTGTTTGTGCTGTGCCTCCCACTGGGACACTATCTTCCTCTTTACTCTACCTATCTGTACTCTGCCAGGCCTAAATCAAACTCCCTTCTGCCCATATGACACTCCATCCTCAGCTGCTATCAAGTTGCCTCTCCCCACAGAGAGGAAGCACCAGGCCTGGCTCATGTCTCTTCCTCTGCCTGTCTACCCCATGAGGAGCTGCGTACAGCACGGCACAGGGGAGAGCAGGGTTGGGGAGAGAAGTGAGCCTTGACCAAGTTGAACAGGACGAGCCCAGGGCAAAGGCAGGGCCCTGGGGCTGAGAAATGATTCTGGAGGGGATGGGCTGGGGCTTGGCCATGTCAGGAGCCCATTTGTGCAGCGGTGCACACAGGCACTGGTTCAGGGAGGTGATCCATGTTCACAGAGCTGGAGGTGACAGCCTCTCTCCCAAAGAGGAAATGCTGGTCTGGGGTCACATGTGCGTGTGCGTGTGTGAGACACACACGCACACGCACACACACACACACACACACACACACACACACACACACGAGGGACTTAGCAAGCAGATGGATACAGCCAAGGGACCTCTGTGTCTTGCTAATGCCCCAAGATCCTCCAGACAATCTCTTTGGTGACAGGAAGGAGGCAGCACACTCAGTACTTCTCCCATGAGGTGACCCTCTGTGACCCCTTCTCAACACTGCATGGCACTGTCACACTGATCTGGACCCGGGTGTGCACAGGGCCCCGGAAGCTGCACATGGTTACTGGGCATCTTGAGGGAAGTCCAGGGTGCTGGGGAAAGCACATTCCCTCCGAGGCACAGAGCAGCAGCGAGGGAGGGAAGACTGGAGTTGGAGGGAGCAGTTCTGGGGAGCTTCTGGAAGGGAATGAAGCTGGTGGCGGGCTGGTGGCGGGGCTGTGCAGGGCATCTCAAGCTATCCCCCAGTCCCAGCCCAGCTTCAGGGCTCCGTCAGCTCTCCCCGCAGCTCTGCCCCTGGCTTCCTCCAGCAGCCATCTCCTCTGCTGGGGGCAGGGTGGGGAAGCTGGCGGGGTCCTGGCAGGGAAGGGAGACAAAAGGCCTTGCTGTCCCTGGGATCAGGGCATAAATAGAAAATACAGTCAGTTGTGCAAACATCAGGAGACTCCCCTGGCAGGACAAGGAGACCCGGGGTGGGCGGTGCCACATACCCAGCGTCAGAGCTGTTCCCACACAGTAACACGTCAGAGGTGCCGTTCTTGAGCAAGTAATTTTCTGTAAGAGAAACATCATGACGGTGAGGGTGCTCTGGCAAAAGTTCCCACCTTGCACCCAGGGCTTTGGGGAGGTGGGGACCTCACTAATGGTCTTCCTTCTTCCCGGCACCCGCCCTGCCCCTGCCCTCTGCCTGGCCAGGGTTGAGGCAACTCCGGCTGGTCCTCTGGCCTTCCTGCTGCTCCTTTGCAGGCATCCTGCCGCCAGTGCCCCATGCTCTCAGAAGACATGGGAAGCTCTGGGCAGGGCTTCAGCTGTCCCCCCAGGAAGCTTCTACGCCCTGCCCGAAACCACTGAGGGGGCCCGCCAAGGCCAGGAGGCAAGGGCCTGCGCAGACTCCCAGCTTGGCTGCCGAGTCGCTGCGGGGCCTTGGCCAGCTCCTGCACAGCTCTGTACTCACTTCCGTCACACAAAATGGTGGAAGTGATGCCTGCCATAGTCACCATGGCAACCCCGTGGTCTGTCTGGATGGGGCTGGCACTGCCCCAGACAGGACACCCCACCCTGTCCTCTTCTCTCTGGCTGTCATCAGTCCCGACACTCACCGCCTTCTGGCTTTGTCTTAGGCAACAGCTGTCAAAGCATGGTCCTCACACCAGCATCATCAGCATCAACTGGGAACTGCTTAGAAATGCAACTTCCCGATTGCCACCCAGAACCACCGACTCAGAAACTCCAGAGGTGGGGCCCAACAGCCTGTTTTCCAGAGCTCTCTAGGTGATTCAGGAGCACACGGAAGTCTCAGCCCCGCTGCTATAAGGCCGTTGCTGAACTACTCATTAAGTGTCTATGTTCCTTTTTCCAAAGTGGACTCTGGTGTATGGAAGAGGCCCCAACTTCAGAATGGCCCTCAGGGTCATCCTGGCCCAGGGTCCTGTGGCCTGGAATCTGGCCTTGTGCCAGCATGTGCCATGAAGCAGACCAATGGCTCTAGTCAAGAGTGGTGCTGGCCGTCAGCCTGGAGCGTGGGCGTGTGAGCCATGGAGCAGTGAAACATCGGAGGGGCTCACACACCTTGGCACAACCACTGGGCTTGCTCCAGCCCTCTTGCAGAGTTCTGGGGTACACGTATATGGAATTAGCATCCTAGCAAGGAACACTGATGTCAACCGGGAAATCTCCATGCCAGGTAGGTGGGGTTTTAGCCTGAAGCCAACTACCCCGGCTCTGTGTCCCCCCTCTTTCTTAAGCTGACACTCTGTGGCAGGCTGGTCACCTTGCCACTGCAACACTCTAGGGTCCATCCCATCTCCCAGTGCTGCAGCTGCTGTCCCCCCATCTGCCCCTCCACCTAACTCCATCCTTCCTGCTCTTCACGCATCACCTCCCCAACCAGCCCGAGAAGTCACAAGGCAGGCCCCAGGTCTGCTCCCTGTCTGTCCTCAGTCTGAGTCTCTGGGGGATGAGGTGGTGCTTGAACAGCCCTGGAGGTCTGCCCTCTGGTGATGCCTGTGTGGGAGGCACCCCTGCCCTGCTGGTCTGGCAAAGCCCTCCCCAGCTGCAGAGCGAGTCCGCACCTGGGTCACTGAGGTAGAGGTCCAGGGATTCCCAGACCGAGCCGTCGGCCTCCACGGAGCCGTTGGTGCCATTGAGCGTGGTGAAGTCGCGGACGCACTTGTGCCTTAGGTTGCCCATGAAGAGCTGCAGGCCAATGAGGGCAAAGACGCTGAGGCAGAAGACCGTGAGGACCATCACATCAGCCAGCTTCTTCACAGACTGGATCAGGGCCCCCACGATGGTCTTCAGGCCTGGGGAAGGCAAGGACAAGCCCCAGGTCACCCGGGCACCGAGCTCTGTGCTCCACTGTTGGGGGCCAGGTCTGAGGTGAGCTGGGCTGGGGCCAGAGTGGGCAATCGGAGGTGGGGCAGAATGAGGGAGGCTTCTCCTAGGCTTTAGACCCGAGCCCCGCTTTCCTCAGCAGCTGAGATTGTGTCCTGACATCCCTGGGCAGGAGTCCATGCTGGCCTTGTATTTTCAGAGGGCCCCTGCTCCTCCTTGCTCTCTACCAGCCAAATACATGGCAGGGATGTAGAAAGTGCTGCTTCCTTGAGAAAACACACACTCAGAGCATGTCCCCCTCTGGCTGGTCTCAAGGTATGCCAGGCCTACTGCTTTGAATGTCGTCCATGGAAAAGGGGATGGAGGCAACGAAGGGGCCTCGGCCTCAATCCTGAGCTGGGAGAAACAGAGCCATCCATGCTAGGGGGTCCTCCTGTCCCACTGCGGGGGCCGGCTCTCTTTGGTGCCCAGGGAATATCGCTTGTTTGGAGGAAATTAGGGGCGCAGGGTCTGGCTGGGTAGGGGGTGGGGGCTGTGGTCAGGTGTGTGCTGGGGGCTGTGGGTGATGTCTCAGGGGCCTGCGCTGGCTCAGGTCTGCCTTTAGGGAAGGTTCAGGAGCAGGGCTGACCTGGGTTGCATCTTCCCACTTGCCCTGTCCCTCTAGGACCGCCCCCCCCCATCCATCGCATTCCCCACAGCCGAGAGGCTGTGACCTGTTAGGTGCACAGCCCAGCTCCCTGCAGAAGCCAGCACCACACAGCGAATGACAGAAAAGCACATGTAGACACCAGTCTGGCTCTAAGCGACTCTCCTAGGACAAGTGCAAGCAGAGCATGGGGAATGAGGGGCTCCTCTGCGAGCGGCACGGCCTTGCCCCTCATGTCCCTGTCCAAGCGGCCAGATCTCAGGTTAAGCTCCATCCATCCACTGTCCAGCCGGTTAATGTGTTAGGAGCACCTGTGGCTTCTGTGCCTGCTGCTGGGTCTGTGACGCACAGGCAAGGAGGCCACAGTGGGCAAACACAAGATGGGGAGAGGATGACCTCCCCATGGTGCCACTGATGCTGCTGCCCGCCCAGGGCTCAGAGGCACTCATCCTTCCTTGTGGAAATCGTCCTGGCAGATGTTGGCAACTGCCTGGGCAGTGGGGGTCTGGGCCCACGGCCGTGGTGGTGGTGGGATTCACAGCACTTCACGGCCCAGAGCTCCTCATCTGCAGCAGAGCTTCCTGTACCCTTTGGTGGGTTTACTGGGCCTGGAGACCTGCATGTCTCCAGGGGAACAAAGTGAGGATGATGGACAGCAGCTCGAATACCCAGACTGGTCTCTGCCTCAGCTGTTAGGCTAAAGTCTCTTTGGGCTGAAATATCCCGTTCAAGGCCAGCAAAGCACCCCCGACCTGCTTTGTGGAGACACTGGCCAAGGGTAACTCATCCCTTTGAACATTTCTCATACTGACAATATGAGTAATCATCACTTCACTTCTCCAACGAAACTGCAGGATTCTTTCAGAAAAGACCCAGGAAGGCATGGGCCCCAGGAGACTGACTGGGAAATCCTCCTGCCACTGAATTAACAGGCTGGGTGGAAGAGCCCTCGGAAACCACCAACTCTGATTTCACTCTCACTTTATGGAAAAGAGACTGAGTCTAGAGAGAACTAGGGCTATTTAAGACTCAGCTCAGAGGATACCTCCTCCCGAGAGCCTTCCGTAATGCTGACCATGGCATTTTTCGAATGGCCACTTTCAGAGCCTGCTGTCTCACCAGGTTGCTGGCAGCTCTGAAGAGATCCCACGGAGCTAGGCTGAGACTGGCGGGCTTCTCCTTTTCCCCAGGACCAAGAAATATTTCCCTTTGTAAATCTTTGTTATAAAACACACCAGGAACATGCCTTGAGTCCTGTGGTCAGTGTGTTTGTCTACTGTGGTGGGGTGTGTGCCTGTGAGGCTGTCCCGGGCCCTAGAGGACAGAGCACGTGGGCTCTGAGTCTATGTATGCCTTGGCAGTGATGTCTGTCTCCAGGCAGGTGGCTCCATGGGAGACAGTGGGGAGACTGCCCCCTTGCTACGGGCCCTTAGCAGGGGTCTGGGCCACTTGTGGGAGCCCCAGGGGAGATGTGGCCCTTATGAACATACGATAGGGGGTTGAGAGGCCAGAAAGCTCAGCGTGAACACGGTATAAACGGGGGCTCCTCTGACAAGATAACTAGCCCTACAAGGGGGAGTCCGGATTCCTTATGGGAGCCCTGACTCCTTGGGGGAGATAACAGCTCAAAGCAGGCCACAGGCCTGGAAGCCACAAGGTTCCACATCAGGAGTGGATGTAGCCATCTGGTTCAACCGATCCTCCCTTCTGCTCTCACACCTCCCCAGAATGACAGCCTGCAGCTTATCTCCAGCTGCCTTCTTTTTTTTTTTTTTTTTTTTTTTTTTTTTTTTTTTTTTTTTTTTTTTTTTTTTTTTTTTGAGACAGAGTCTTCCCAGCCTGAAGTATAGTGGTGTGATCTTGGGTCACTGCAACCGCCACCTCCCGGCTGAAACAATTCTCCTGCCTCAGCCTCCCGAGTAGCTGGGATTACAGGAGTGTGCCACCACGCCCAACTAATTTTTATATTTTTAGTAGAGACGGGGTTTCACCATGTTGGCCAGGCTGGTCTTGAACTCCTGACCTCAGGTGATCTGCCTGCCTTGGCCTCCTAAACTGCTAGGATTACAAGCGTGAGCCACCGCGCCCGGCGAAGCTGCCTTCTTAAAAGAAGCAACTTCCCCAGTTCTAAGTGTGGCTGCCTTCAGAAAAGACTCCTGGCAGGAACCTCTGGGCACTGCCCCTCCAGAGGAAGTTCCTCCAAAGAGGAGGAGCTTTGAGTCTGGGGAGGGAGAGTTCAAACTTAGGATAGGAACGTCTCCCAGGTGGAACTCAGCTTCAGCACGGGCACATCACACAACCAGGGTCAGAAATCACAGTCTTTTCAGAGTTTTCCTGGATGGACGAACGGAACAGTTTCTAGAGAGGCCACCTGGGCTTAGGAGACTTCCCAGGCGCAATTGCCAACATCTGCCAAGGAGAATTTCTTCCTGAGGTTACCATGCGTGGTTTGCTAAACCTCTACCGCACACCAAGGCCCGATGGCGCCTGTCCACAGAGTACGCTTTGCTTCACAAACAGGGCTGGGGCCCTGGCCCTGCTCATCCCACCAGACAGGGCACAAGGCAGGCCGAGGCCTTCAGTCATCAAAGACTGTGCTGGAGTTTTCCTTTTACATTTCGGGTGTGTATGGGGGTGCCCTCACACATATTTCTTTTGGCTTCCTCATCAGAAGCTGACATTTCGGGCTGAAGCGATTCATGTAAAATCTTTTAGCTATTCAAATAGCTGAGTGTGGTTTGGAAAAGCAGTCTACCATCTTGGAAAACATTTGGGTTCAATGTAGGCCCCACCGTGGGGTGCTCTATGCCCCCTGGTGTCTGTGAGAGTGGGCTTTGCTGGGGTGGGCAGCCTGAAGCCCATTCTGAGGTGCCAGGGGGACAGGCAGGTCCACTGCCAATAGCCCCTGCCACCTGAGCCCTGGGAAGGGTATTCTGGTGACAGGCACAGTCAAAAGGCCTTCTGGAGGGTTGCCTTGGCTCCCAGGAGGCTGGGAAGGCCCAGGCATATCCCTCCAGCCTTGGCGTTTAACCCGATTTTCACCTGAAATGACTGATATAGTTTTCAGGGCCCGGAGGACTCGGAAGGTGCGTAAGGCTGAGACATTGCCCAGGTCCACAAATTCAGTTGTGTATCTGCAACAAGGGAAATTCACACACGAGACAATGACAACACGCCAATACGAGACACACAGTCAGAGGAGGAGAGGGGTGGGGAAGACAGAGAGAGAGTCACTTGTAGCTGAGATCTGAGAGGCAAACCTGGGCATCTTACCTGGGATAACTGAAATAGTTTTTAGAGCTCTCAGGACTCTGAAAGTTCGAAGAGCCGACAAATTGCCTAGTTTTATATTTTCTGATACATACCTGCAGAATCAAACCACAGTTATTGGGAATTACAAAGTAGAACCTCCGCCTGCCCTCCCCGACCAGCCCTCTCCCTTGGCCCCCTCCCACCAAGGAGGGGTGGGGGAGTGTTGTGGATAGCCCAGGGCCTCCCTCAGGTTTTCTTCTGGATTTCAACCCTCCTAACACAGGATTTCAGCTTGAGTGCCGCACAGCAAGGATGTCCACACAGCAAGCTTCCAGGTGGCTCTCTTGGTGACAGTGCCATGGAAAACCGGTGCTAGGAGGCAGCCACTCTGCCACTGTCTCCATACCACTGAAGCCCATGACACGAAGCCACATGTGGGGTCTGCGGCGGGGAACACATCAGAGTGAAAGGGAAGCGTGTGTTCCAGGAGGTTCCGGTCAGCTGATACAGGAAGCAAGTGCGTTTCTGCACCTAGTTTTGGTCCACATCTTCTGTGGTCTGTGATCAGCTTGTGCCTGGCTCAGAAGTCCTTGAAGTCATGAGGCGGAGGTAGCCTGAATACTCATTGAAAAAAACCAGAGTTCCCAAGACAGAGGCACTGGAAGATGGGAAGACAGGTTGCCTGAATATCTGTTCTTCAGCTACTCACGGGCAAGGAGCAACCCAAGAAGAGACAGGGACAGGATGAGGAGCCCCAGGGCGGTAGAACGCCTCCCACACAAGTCCACCGGCCCCAGACCCTTGGTATCTTCCAGGGATGGCCCTGGGTCTCCACTGGAGGAGCAGCCTTCAGAGGCGAGATGCCCTCCCTGGGGTCTGTGCTTCTTGGGTCTGAGTGAGGCTCAGCAGGGCGAGTGGCTGTGGGTCCCCTCCTGGAACTCAGACGGTTGCCGATCTGTGGCCTCCACAGGGACGGGAGGAAGAAGGTGGTCTCTGGGGGTCAGGGATCTGTGCCAGCAGAGCATGCTGACATGCAGTAGATGGGCCACATGACCATGAGGACCATGGCCGGTGTGTGACCAAGGTCATCGGAACAGTGGCAAGTAACTTGTGACATTTAATCAAAGGCTTTGCATCCAGGGTGTCTGACATTTAACCGAAGGTGTCTGGTGTTTAGCAAAGGACACTGGACTCTGCATGTCTGATGTTTAACCAAGTGCGCCTGACGCAGGTGTCTGAGTGATGTCAGACACAGGACGTCAGCCCCGTGGCTCTGGGAGAGTGTGAGGGTGGGCTGGCACTGCCACTAGACTCCCTCTGCTAGGTGATCTGGACCTCCAGGCCCTTCCTGTCTGTTCCCAGCTTTCCAGTTCCCCGTCAGGCTTTGGATACCTACAGGAAAGAACTTGGCCAGCTGAGTCAAGGGGCTTGGTGCCCTGAGGTCCGCAGGTCTGGCTGTAATTGACACCGGGCTGACACTAGCTTTTTCTATATCCACTGGAGGAGCCCCTCCATCTTCACCTGGCCCTATGCACCACGCTGATCTCTCCTTACAAAGCCCTACACAGATGGGGCATCGGCAGACACATTACCAGAGCATGCTTTCCTCTGGCGACACCAGACCCTTTCTGTGGTGTGGTTTCCATTCTGTCGCGTGGTTTCCATTCTGTCGCCTGCATGGACTTCAGCATGCCCATCTTTCTCCAGTGTGGCAGTCAGATGCAGTCCCATCGTGTGCTGGGGAGCAGAAGTCACTGTGCTTGTTCTGGCCCATATACACCTGTTAATTTGATCCAAGGTCCCTTTCAACTTCTGAGAGCTATTCCGTTCTCCACGATAGCTCAGACCCTCATGCCTCCGTCCCACATTCTTCTCTCGGTCTCTATCCAGACATGGTGCTGCCACAGGACTTTCTGGCTGGGCCCGGGATATTGCTGATGTGTCCATCCCATGGAAACCACGGCTCTGGCCAGAGGCGCTGGGCCCCTTTTCCGGCTGCTAGTCTACTGAGTGTGGCCGGGGAAGGCAGCTCCCCTTGCCCAGGATACTGGTTTCAAGTCTGTCTCTTCTAGTTTCAGGGAGTGAGTGGAATAGTGTGCAGGTCTGAGAGGGAACCAACTGTCCTTTCTTCCCTCCTGTCCCTTACAGACCCAGTCTGTCCCCTGGTGTCTCCACTGAAAACTCTGCCTGTCTCTAGCTTAGATTCTGCCTGTCTTTTCCCATCCCAGGGTGGAAGCTGCCCCCAGCACAGTGTCCCCAGCACAGACAGTGCTTGGCCTCCATTCATTGTCTGCCTTCTAGGCAGCTGGTGTCCTAAGGTGACAAGGACAGCTTAATGACAGAATAAGGGAGGACCATATCTGTGCTCCTGGCAGGCTTGCAAAGCCAGCTGAGTGGCTGGAAATAGGAGTGCAGCTGGTGGCCGTGTGTCTGTCTGGGAGAGCAATCATAAGTTAGAGGAAGTCTTAAAAGAGGACTTATAGGGTAAGGATGTTGAATGTCCGGGACCATGTTGGTGACATGGGGGGCTGCTGTCCTCTTTTATTCTGCCCAGATCCCCACTGAAGCCTCTTTTGGGTCCTCTGAGTGTGGCAGGGCAGGAGGAATGCCTGGTATGACACAGGGCCAGTTGTGGAGGTGGCAAATGTGTGGTTGCGTGAGGGGATGGAGCTTTGCCCCTCTCAGGCTGGCAAAACCCTCCTCCAAGCCAGTCTTCCCCTTTTGTGACGACTATGCTGCTAGCCAGGGGCAGACAGCTGGAACGGGACTGCTGGCCCTGGCACAGAAAGAGCCAAGGGTGGTGGGTGAGCATCCTATCCCATCACCAGCCCCAGCACAGGGAAGCCTTCTTCCTGCCCCGCCCTCATCTTGAGATGGTGAAGCCCACACTGTTAGTGACTATGGGAATTGCCACCCTCCTCTCTGCCCTCCCTCCCTTCCCCTCCAGGTTTGGTTTCCATAACAACTCAGAGGTTGGAGGCTGTGCTAACTAGCAGGTAACACCCTTCTGTGAGTTGGGCCACAGGAAGAGCTCTGCCTGGGGGGTTGAGAGCCGAGCCTGGCAGGCTTCCCAGCACCCTGCCCCAGACACTCTCACAGCCTCTAGATCAGTGGGGTGGAGGATCGCCCCACAGAAACATCAGACTTGGGGGTGCCTCTCCTATCCATCTCATGGTCAGAGTCTCAGCATTGCTGCTGATTCAGCCTATAACTTTGGGCAGGTGCCAGGTTCTCTGTGAGCCTCACTTTCTCCATCTGTGTAATGGAGGCCAGAGAGAGAATTGCACTGAGCGGAATGTTTCCCTTCACTCACGTCTCCTTTGATCATCCTAGAGTCCCTTGTTACTGAACCACTGCATCTCTAAGAGAATGCATTTTAAACGCAGTAATTAACTGGTTTTCATAAGGCAGAATCCCCATCAATCGAAGCTGCCAGGCCAGGCCAGCCAAGGGCCCACAGCTGATGTGCCAATAGGTCACACAGCCCTATGGGAAGTGGATGTGCCATTTCTGTGAGATGCTTGGAAATGCGGAGAGTGTCTGAGCTTCTGAGGCCATGTTCTGCCTTGTCAGCCCCAGCGCTGGTACACAGTGAAGGCACGCAGGTTTTGGTGAGGAAGGCACACCTGCTTTGTGACTCTCAGTGGAAGAAGCATTTTGGGAATGAAACCAGGATTCTCCCAGGAGTCGGGCAAGGAGGACTTGCTAAGGGCCTGAGGTCACTCAGGATTCTCCCAGATACAGAGCCTGAGCCACAGCTTGCCCCAAAGCAAGCTGGGGGTCCCTCTATGGTGGCAGGTTGCTCAGGTTCCAGGTTGGGGAGCTAGGAAAGGCTCAGGCAGATGCTGTATCCTCTCCTGCCTGAAACCTCCTTCCTTCCTGTGACACCCAGCCTCAGGACCCCGTGGATTACTGCTTCCCAGCCACAGTGCACCCCAGGGCCCAGCCTGGCAAACCTACTCCATTCCCAAGTCAGTGCAACCTCCCCGGCTCTGACATGAAAAGTTCTCCCTCTCTTTGAAACCTCAGACATGCCTCCGCACTCTGTTCTCAGCTGATCATCAAGCTTCTTATTTCACTGAGAAAATAGAAGCAATCAGAAGAGAAATTCCTTTTTCTTTCATCATCAACTCTATCAATCCACCTCCATCTCCACCTGAAACTCTGCCTTCCCCGCTCTTCAGGTCGATGCTCCCCCTTGGTGCTGGATTCCCACCCTCTTGGGCCAGCTCGAGGGCTTGGTTCCTGCAATCCCCTTGCTCATCTACATCATCTGGCATCCCCTCTCTAATGGATCACTTCCACCTGCCTGCAAAGACACCCCCTTCTTTAAAAGTCCTCCCTTGATTGACCCACATTCCTTTCCAATCACCACACCATCTTCAGTCCCATTTTACAGCAAGCCCCACAAAACAGATGTCTCTACTTCCCACACGCCCTCTCCTCCCACTCTCTCTTGAATCCTCCTTAACCAGGTGCACCCCTCTTGTCAAGGGCACCAGTGACCTTCCCACTGCCAAATCCAACAGTCCATTCTTGGTTGCCGCCTTCCCCAGCCCCCCGGTGGCGGGTTTCCGGCGGATCACATTCCTTCCCGGACACCTCTCTCTCCTGACTCGCCTCCATGGTCCAGTCTTTGCTCCTGACCTCCCGATGTCAGAGCGCCCCACAGTGTATTCAGGTTACACGCCACACTCTTGCCTAGGTGATCTCATCTGGTCTCCTGGCTTTAAATAACACCTGTATCTCCATGGCTTCTAAAACGTACACCTCCATGCTGGACCTCTTCCTTGAACCCTAGACCGGAATATTCAGTTGCCTACTCAGTATCCCACCTTGGGTGCCTCCAACTGTCATACATCCTACTCTGGACTTCTGCTTTCCTCCTGCTTCAGCCAGTGCCGCTCTTTCCAATTTTCCATTTCAACCAATGGGAACACCGTCTATCCAGAATCTGCTCAAACCAAAACCCCCTGGGGGGCCTCCCATCAGCCCTGCCTGCAAAATACAGCTCCAGAATCTGACCAGGTGCTCCCCTTCTCCACGCGGTCCTTGGCTCCAGTCACTACCTTCTCTCCTGGCTGCCAAGAGATCCTCCTAACGACTCTGCCTGCCTCCGCCTGCCCCTTCTCCAGTCTGTGGCCCACACCACAGCTAGGGGAGTCTCTACAGAATGCAAAGCAGCTCCCGGCTCGGCCTGTTCTTACACCCCAGGACTCCCATCACACCTGGCTTTTACCACCACCTGTCCTCCATTCCACTACTCCGTAACTTCATCCCCTGCCACTCTTCCCTTGCTCGCTCAGTGCCACCGAGGCCTAAGTCCGTACTGGATTGGGGGCAAGTATGTGGTACTGTCTCTTGGAGCCAGTTTTCCCACTTGTAAAACGGTGGGCGAGAGTTGGCTCACAAATAGTATACCCAGAAACAGAGATTCTGACGCATTTTCCCACTGCCAGGTTCACCGCCTAGCTTGAAAGCACCCCATTCACCAGGATTCAGGGTTCAGGGTTCAGGGTTCAGCTTCCCTCTTTGCCCTCTCTCCCCCACAGCATGGCAGAGCTCAGGGCTGCTCACGTCGGGGCTAAAGACTGTCTTCAGTAGGTAGATTCGGGGATACAGGCACCCTAGAAAGTGGGAGCTGAATTGAGCTTCTGACACCACAGCACCCAACATGTCCTTTCACATGTTGGGAAACAGGGTTTGCAAGGGCAGGGGACCTAAGCCTCACCAGCTCTGCTCCTTGCTGAGGTGCAGTGCTCAGCCCTGCACACACTAGGTCCTCTGACTTCAGAAAGGCCTTTTTTTATTTTTTCTTTTCTTGAGACAGTCTTGCTCTGCTGTCCAGGCTGGAGCGCAGGGATGTGATCACAGCTCACGGCAGCCTTGACTTCATGGGCTCAAGTGATCCTCTCGCTTCAGCCTCCCACGTAGCTGAGACTGCAGGTGTGTGCCACCATGCCCAGCTCATTTTTGTGTTTTTCATAGACAGGGGGTCTCCGTATGTTGCCCAGGCCGGTCTTGAACTCTTGAGCTCAAGAATTCTGCCCACCTTGGCCTCCCAAATTGCTGGAATTACAGGACAGACCCCTCAGCGAGTTTCTCCTTGCAAAGAGGCGGGGCCTCAGCCTGGGCTGCAGCAGGCCTGAGGCCACGTTCACTTCCTGGCAGGCTCCCTGTGTGTCCTTGGCATCAGTTTTCTCACCCATAAAATGGGCTAGGCCATCCCCATGTAGCCTACGTCTCTGGCTGGTGTGAGGATCCACTGTATTGTGTCAGTGGCCGGGTGCTTTAAAATGTGCAAACGTTCAGCCTGTGGATGGAGCGAGCCAATGTGCTGGTGCGCCTGGGTGGGTTTCTGGGGATGCTTAGTCACTGCTCCAGGCTCTTTCTCTTTACTGCAATTTCATTCTTAATCATCTTGGAATCCAGGTCACCATTCACAGTGGGCCAGGGGTACAAATACTGGTTTCTCTTGGTGGAAAGGGCAGAGGATACGAAACCGGAATCTTAATGATGTCCCTGGAGCCCAGGGCTGCCGTGGAGCCCCAGGTGAGCCAGCGGGCCGGACCACCAAGGCCTGCCTGAGCCGTCTCCGCCCACCAGGACAAACTGAGGGCCTCCGCTCCACCTTCCTCCAGCCTGTGTGCATGTGGACTGCAGGGAGGCAGCCAGAAAGAGAGGGGTGGTCCGGGGCCTGGGGTGGTGCACACCCCATCCCATGTGGCCTGCACGGCACAGCACAGCACAGCAAATTAGATACTTACGCCATGATAATCACGCTGAAGTCCAGCCAGTTCCATGGGTCCCGAAGGAAGGTGAACGCATGCAGGCAGAAGCCTCGAGCCAGGATCTTTACCAGAGACTCAAAGGTGTAAATGGCGGTGAAGGTGTACCTGGGCGGGAGAGGCCAGTGGAGTTTCTCAGGGAGGCCCAAGCAGGCCAGGTTCTGCAGGTTCCCTACATGGTGTAAGCCCACACAGCTCCCTTCTGCAGGGGCCACCAAGCGACGCTGTCTGCAATGCCGCCATGGCTGAGCTGGAGTTGGGGGAAGGAGCTTTGCTATAAACATCTGGCTAACGAATACATTGTCTAATCTGTTAATTCCATATTATTGAGTAACTGCCATGTGTCCAACTGAACTCTGTTTTCTCTCTCAGTTGTCTTGGTGGAATAAAACCCCGTCCCATCCTTCCCCCAGCCCTGGGGGGCTGTGTGCATAACTGGCACACAGTGGCCACAGGGTCTGTGCTACAGGACAGCATACACGGACCCTCACCTGTTCATGGGGCCTCAGCAGCTAGCAATGGGCCCAGTCAACCCTCAGCTGCTTACAGGGGAGGTGGGTCCAGCTGTCCACCCTGGGTTGGAAGGGGTGTTGATGTTCTAATGCTTGGGGGTGGTGGGAGTGGGGGTGCTGTTCTGTCTGCCTGGGGCAGCCTAAGGAACCCACAATGCCTGCATGCTGGGACTGGGGCCTCCAGGGCTGGAGTGGGAGAGGACCGCATCCCAGGACTCAGAGCAGCTGCGTGTACCAGCCGAGAGAGCTACTGGGCCCTGTGTGAACGTGGAGAACGACCAGACAGGCTGCTTTGGGAAGAGAGGCTGCCCCAGCATGCTGCTGGCCTCCTCAAAACAGCAGCCAAATGCAGTCAGCGTGTGTCAAGTCTGCTTAGAACCTCTCGGTAAGGTGCTTCTATTCAAGAAGAAAAGACCAGAGGCAGTTTTCTCAAACTGTGCAAATGGTTACAGGAGGCAGGACTTAGGGGAAAAAAAGGCAGCAGAGGGTGTTACTGAAGTGGGGAGAGCCCTGGGGCACCTCCCGGCTGCTGCCGCCCAGCTGCGTGGCTCAGGCCAGCTATTTCTCCAATCCTCAGTGTCATCTGCGGAACGGGCAACGTGGCTGCACCCACACTACTGGGTCGCCATGAGAGTTAAAGGAGATGATGCTTATTGTTCTTATGGAGAGTGCCTGGCGTGCACAAAATGCTTAATACATTCCTCTTATTTCAGAACTTTCTCCAATGTCATCACTCCTCTTTAGGTGGGACAGGGAGAAACTCCCTACTTTGCCAATCTGGAAAGCTTCCTCCACAGAAGGCACAACTCAAAGCCAGAAGCTGGCAGGACTGGGAAAGTCAAAAGAGGGTGGCAGCTGAGGCCAGGACCTCCCCACTGCCTCGGGTAAGCCCCTGGGCCTGGACACAGCCCCTTCCGGGGTGGCCTCAGAAGCCACGGCATGGAATGGAAAGCAAGGGAGGGGCCCCATGGAGAAGATACTCACTCGACATACTTGGTCCAGGGCGGAGGGTCGTGCTGGGCCATGAACACGCAGTTGGTGAGGATGGTGCACATGATCAGCATGCTGAAGAACGTGTATGGGGTCAAGGAAAGGCAAGCCACGCGGGTCAGCTGTGCCACCACCGCTGGGGGGGTCCTGCCCCTGGGGTCACCACTGCCAGGCCAGTGCTACCAGAGCAATGAACAGGGTCTCCAAAAAGACACATTGGGGCTGTGACCAGTCCATGCCAACCCCCCTCCGCCCAGGCTGGTCTCTGCCCCTTCCCCAGCACCTCAGCTGGCCTCTGCCCTGCTCCATGAGGCCTAGAAGGCACCAGAGACCTGAAACCACACCGCTGGTAGGGTTTCGTGTGGAGGGAAGGCAGGAAAGGTGTTTACCAGGCCTCAATGGCTTTTAACCGCAGTCAGGTGAGGGGCCCTGTCCTCAGTCACATAGGAGAGAAATGGGCATTTACAAATTGTGTCTCAGGGGAAGGCGAGGCCAGGGTGGCAGGCTCTGAGTTCCCTCCTCCACTTCTAGGGAGCAGCCCAGGCCAGGCTTTGTCTAGGGCTTCTCTGCAGAACGCTCTGCTGCCACACAGCCACACTCGTGGCCGGGACCTGCTGCCCTGGGGAGGAGGGGGCTGCCCCGATGGCTGCTTCCTGCGTGTGCACCTGCCCTTCAAGCTCCACCTAGAAATCCTCTCGCCTGCAGGAGCCCCTCGGCGGGACCCCACCCAACTCCCCAGCAGCCTGCCCTGCCTTTCTGGTAACATGTTGCTCCTCTGTGCCCTGGGGGCTTTGGGCACCCCTCTTTTAGTCATGGTGGCTCACTGAACGGCAATGTCCATCTGTCCTCAATGCCAGAACTGTGCCTCAGGCCTGCTTGTGAGCTCCTAGCCATGAAATGAGCTGTCCAGGCCTCCGGTGACCCCGACTCTGGCTACAAATCCTAGCTGCTGCTTCAGCCTAGACAAAGCTCTGACTGCCCTCCTCTGCCTCTGCCTCACTGCTGCAGCCTACAGAGGAAGAAGTGGGCCGACTCTGGGCCTCCTGCCAGCTGGGGCGCCCCCGGGGGCCTGGCCTAGAGCAGGGACCCTGTGCTTCTCTCACAAACTGCCCCCGCAGCCCCAGAGGAGAGCCTAGGCCTTCCACACCCTATGGCTGCCCCCAAGCACACGACATCATGCCCAGCCTCAGCCCTGTATGCACAGCTGCCAAACTGGCGATGCCCACGGGCTGCCCAGGAGTTGCAAACTGAGCTCCGGGGCTGCCTCTTTCCTCCCTAGCACAACGCCGCCTCGCCTGACGGGGAGGCCAGTGCAGTCCGACCACAGACCAGGCCGGCTGCGGTGCTGACTGCCCCAGCTGGGGACAGTGGGGAGGCCTCTCAGGAATCTAACCAGGGAGATGCCCTCCATGCCACCAGTCCTCTTCTAGGGAGTCAGGCAATCAGGAAATCAGTATCTCAAACCAGCCTCCAGTTTATAATTATCTAATTTCTCATCTGGGAGAGAGGGAATTAGGCTTTGGGAATCTCCCTTAGTTAAACGAGGGCTGAGCCAACAGGACTGCTGGGCTCCAGTGCCATAGCTCCGGGAAGCCATGATTTCTCCCTGGCCAGAAGGCATCACTTCAGGCCCTGGGGTCCCTCCGTCAGCTTGGTATCTGCCCAGCTCTCTGCCTGTGTGAGGGTCTCCAGGCCCAGGCTTACACCCCTCTCCAGCTTTCAAGGCAGGATCAGCTAATCATCTCAGTATAAGAACCCCTTTGCCCTTACACACACACACACACACACACACACACACACACACAGCCCACACCTGGGCTATGTGCCAAGGCTTTCCTCACTGGGTAGACTGTTAACAAGCCCCCCAACCAGTCTTTATTCACTCCCATGATCTACCGCTAAGCGTCTACTGAGGATCCCAGGTGACTCCTAAAATATGCAAGCAATGATGCTAAGAACGAATATTTATCGAGTCCTTCCTAGATGCCAGAATTTCCTCTCCGTGTCCATCTGCTAATTCAATTTTCTCAACAACCTCATGCGGTGGGGACTTTGTTTCCATTTTAGGTGGCGAGAAGACTGAGACACAAAGTGGTCACGTTGAAGGTCACTGTGGTAGGAGATTAATGCCCCCGGCACCCCTGAGGCAGCCATAGATGAATCCCCAAAACTGTGACTATGCTAATTTGTATGACAAAATGAGACTGGGAACATGTGATTCAATTAAGAGTCTCCCGATGGTATTATCAAAGCTCACCACAGCCTTGAACTCTTGGGCTCAAGAGATCCTCCCGCCTCAGCCTCCCGAGTAGCTAGGACTATAGATGTGCACTATCTATCCAGCTCATTTTTAATTTTTTTGTAGACACAATGTCATGCCATGTTGTTTAGGCTGGTCTCGAACTCCTGGGCTCATGTGATCCTCCTACCTCAGCCACCCGAAGTACTGAGATTATAAGTGCCAGCCCCTGTGCCTGGCCCTAAATTAAAGATCTGGAGGCTGAGAGATCATTCTGGATTATCCAGGTAGACTCGGTATAATCACAGGCATCCTGTTTAAGTGAAAGAAGGAGACGCAGACTGTTGTGATGTGAAACTCAACTGGCCATTTCTGGCTTGACGATGAAAGTGGACCACAGGCCAAGAATCCGGTGCAGCCTCCAGAAACTGGAAAAGTCCAGGAAACACATTCTCCCCTGGAGCCTCCAAAAAGGGTGCAGCCCTGCTGACACCTTGAGTTGAGTCCAGCAAGAACCATTTTGGACCTCTGACCTCCCGCGCTGTAAGATGATAAACCTGTGTTGCTTTAAGCCACTGCATTGGTGGTGATTTGTTACAGCAGTCCTGGGAAAGTACTCCAGGGAACAAGCTGATCAGTGGCTGAACCGGCCTGCACCCCAGCTCTCCTCATCCCGGCCTCACTCCAAGGCCCTGTGCTGCACTGTCTCTGCAAGATGAAATTCAAGGCCCCCGGGGCCACTCTTCTGCCTCCAGACTGGAGGGCCTGCATGAGTCATGCTGCTTCCAGCTCTCACTTGCCAAGCAGGTAAGCTACTCCATGCCTGGCCTCTGCCACCCATAGGGCAGTGTGAAAACCAAAAGAGGTAAAGAGCACCATCGAATATGGGAGACTACCATACAGGAGGGAGGAAATTATTTGTCGTTTGTAAGAGGAAATCCCACCTGAGCATGTGTGTGTGGCCGTGAGTGGGAGGCAGGGAGGCAATGGAGCCACGTTCCCAAAATGCTCTGACATGGGATGTTATGAAAAAACCAGACATACCTCTGGCTGGGCTGGGCAGGAAGGCTTCCTGGAGGAGGCATTTAGATAAGCACCAAGGCTGGCCAGGGTTGCTCCAGCAACCAGTCAGCCCAGTTGGTCATGGTGAAGCAGGGTGCGCTGAAGGCTGGGTGGTGGACTCGGTGGGGCCCAGTCCCCCCCAGATCTAGGGGGACTACTCACAGCTCCTCTCAGAGTGGGGAACAGGCCCCATTGCAGGGAGCAGCAGGATGGACAGGCTGCACTGTACTACAGGATAGGCTGGACCCGGACAGAGGTGAGTGAGAACTTGAACACCCAGACTCAAGGAAGAGCCAGGGCATACAGCCCTCTGAATCCCACCAGTCAGGGCCTGGGTCCCATGGTGGGCAATCTATCTATCTGGGTTTTATCTTTTCCAGACACAGCAATGGCTTAGGGTGAGGTGTAGCAAGCTCTTGTCTCCTGCCACTTCACTGCTCAAAATCCTTGCCTGGTTCCCGTGGCCTTGAGGACAGCACTTAGACAACAGTCAGTTTTTCTGCATGTATGAGATCTCTTCCTTCCTAGACTGAGCCCCTGGTCCAGATGACTCTGACTAACACACACCCAGGACCCCATGGAGCCCAGCACGCAGCCAATGCCAGAGAGATGAGGCAACTGAGCTCCCGGCCAGGGCACACCTGTTTGCACTGCCTTGTAATTTCAGGCCAAAAATGGAGCCGGTCCCTTGTGTGGGCTGAGGCAAAGGCCAGCTCTTCAGGTCTGTGCTCCGCCGAACATCTTCAATCTTGTCATGTCACTGTCCCCAAACACCCACTCCTAGCCTTGTGATTAAAATGCCAGCAAGGACTGCTCGAGTTGTGGGGAATGCCTGACACTTGGGCTGCCTAAGTCTTCAGATCCCAGGGAGTTAAAAAAAAAAAAAAAAAGGAAAAAAACTCCCAGAGAAAAGGGAATTAACTCTAGCCGGGGGTGGGGGGGTATTTTCATGTATTTGTGCTATTAAATCAACATGCACACATACACACGGAGACATGTGGTTTGATTGCCCATTTGAATCTGGTAGAGGAGCGTGGGAGGATTTTGTGCACAGATCCTGTACATCCAGGAAGGCAGAATGCGTCTCGGTGTGTGTGTGAGGCCTCTCTGAATGTGACTGCGGTGGAGTATGGAGTTCAGCTGGGCTCTTTTATTTAATCCCGGCAGGAACACATTCTGCAGGATTATAACAAAAATACATACGCAGAAAAAACATCCTACATGCCCGTATCTGCTTTTTCAGTAACTTCCCAGAGATACATGGCAAGTGTGGAGACCGGAACAAGGCCGAGAGGGACCAGTGCGTGCTCGCTACTGCCTGTGAGTTCCTGGGTTGCCACAAGGGAGCAGGTTTCCTCACCAGGCTGCATCCCTGCCCCCTTTTAAGTTCATCGTTGCCTCACTTGCCCTTCCCAAAGGGTGTAGCATGGAACTCTGCAAATGGAGAACTTAGTAGATGTCTGAATGAATATAAAAATTTAAGCAGAGCAAAAGTTCACCATTCAAAACATGAGACGTGATGATGTTTAGAAATGCGTAGTGGCTGACAGTGGGCGCAGGATTTCCCTTGGGGCGATGCGAACGCTCTGGAAGCAGACGCTGAGATGGCTGCACAACCCGATGAACATGCTAAAACCATTGAACCGTGCACTTAAAAATGGTCAATTTTATGGTATATGAAGTATACCTCAAATTTAAAAAATAATTCATGGAGCGCTTGTAGATTTCTAGGCCTCACACTGGCGATTCTGATCCGGAAAAAGCCAAGAATCTGCATTGTAACCAACTTCCCCAGTGAGACCGAGGTGGCCCTCAGACTGGCATTTGGGAGCAGCCGTGCTAGGATCGTGTGCACACGGGACCTTGCTAAAACACAGGTTCTGGGGTGAGACCCGAGATTCGGCCATGCCTACAACGTCCTGGTGAAGCTGATGCCACTGGTTCACATACCACACTCGATGTGAAGGCTCAACGGTGCTGCAAATGGTCTGCTCCTAAACCCCACAACCCAGGCCTCTTCTTCCCCCCAGTGCCCACTGAGCCCACTACGTGGCGCTGTCGAGGGTCAGCAATGTGCTGCCATCCCCAGGCAGCAGCAGTGTCAAGGCAGCTACTGGGAACCCAGCATAGGTCCTCACTCATGCTCCGCACTTCCCTGGGGCAGCTGTCCTGGGGGAGGCAGGCTGGCTCTGAGTCCTCACGGCCATTTTTTCCAGGTGGAAGCAGGACCTCACAGCCTCAGAGCCATTGTTCAATGGACCCTCTGGCCCAGCTGGGCATTCGAGGGGCCCCACTGCCTCCCTTGCCCACCTGCCTCCTTGACCTTTCATTTGCCTCCACGCCCAGCCTAGCCCCTGTGGGAGCCCTGGAGCTGCTGCTGCCTCCCCAAGGGCTTCTGTGGCTGCCAAACAGCGCTGGGTTGGTTAGATACCTGGAGGAGAAGCCCCAGGTGAGGGCCAGAGGATGCTTTGAGAGAGGCCGCGCCCATGAAGTGGGGCTGGAGACAGGCTCAGAGCAAGAAAGCAGCTGGCTTTTCCTCCTGCTCCTGCTCTGTTCTGCTTTCCAGGCCGTGACTGCACTCTGGCAGAAATGATAACTAAATAGAAATGATAACTAAATAGAAGTGATAACTACATAGAAATGATAACTATTTGCGAAGCTGCCTTATCACTTTCAGGGGACTTTAAAATTCCCGAGGGGCGAGATGGGGTCCTTGTCGGCTAGATACTCCAGGGTGCCCAGCAAGCCCCCTGACACCCACAGGAAACTCGGGATGCCTCAGGATGAAGCCTGGACTCACACTTGCCCTACACAGTAAGACGCAGCTGTGAACGGCAGGCTGCCCCCTGCATGTGTCCCTTTCCACAGTGTCTGCCTCCCACCTTGCAGATGCCACAGCCACGGCTTGCATTTGGGGTTGTCTCAGGAGCCCCACCAGAAAGGCAGGGGTGGGCTGGAGGAGAGCAGACACGTGGTTGGAGGCATGCATTTCACTGCGCATCTGCACACAGACACACCCCTCCAGTTACCCCCTGGGATCAGGATCAGGCACTGGACACAGGTGGGGAGAAAGTGGAGCATAGAAGGAGCACCCTCCATCCCTGCCTGGACAGGAAAAGCTCCTGACCTGCCAGCCTCGGTCCTGGTTACTTAGTCCCTCACTAGGCAGCTGTCATCCTGAAGCCTCCTGCCTTGGCCGGAGGTGAGTGAAGTCTTTATCTTGGCCTCAAAAAAGTCCATTCAGAGAAGGGGCTGAAGGGGATCTTGGGGAGCTCTGTGGGCCCAGCCCACTAGACCCACAATCAGTCCCACTGCTGAGCTAGCAGCATTGCTCAGATGAACAGCAGAGCCACCTGCATGGGCGCACGCACCCTGGTTGTCACTGGCCGCAGGGAGGACTGCCCAGGCCCTTGCAGTAAAATACTCATGCCTCTGACTCTGCAGCTGGCACCCCCTCCCTGAAGGCTCCATCTGTGGGGCCCCTTCTCTGAAGTCCAGAGAACAGAGTGATTAGGTGCTGGCACCCCACGCCATGTGCTGCCCACTGACTCCCCTCTCAGGCCCGAGCCCATGAAGTCTGTCATTACACCGCATCACTCCTGTGGCTCTCCTCTGCAGGCTGGAGCTTTTTTTTCAGCTGTGGTTTATATAATTTAATGCTAACCAGAGTTCTTTGAGATACTCTGAAACTGCAAACATTTTGTCAACACCTAATCAAAAAGCAAAGTGCTGCCTCCCTCGAAAGATGCCCCCATGTGAACAACTGGAGGCTTCTTTACTGGTGAACGGTTTTTCCTTGGCTGAGGCCTGGTGACCTGCTTGAAGGTCCCTGCAAGTGGGTGGGGAGGAGGACAGCCCAAGGGGGTGTGGTGGGAGGGGACATTTGGAGCCAACAGCAGAGCCCGACAGATGTCATTTCTTCTGGCATCCTCAGAAGCTTAGCTTTTAGATTGTTCTCCTGAAGAATCAGAAGGGGATTTCTCAAACCTTCATGTGCTCAAGAATCCCCTGGGGATCAAAGGAAAATGCAGATGCTGACTTGGCAGGTCAGGAGCAGGGTCAGACGTTCTTCATTTCTAACCAGTTCCCAGGTCATGGCCATGCTGCTCGTCTTAGGACCAGCAAGGAATCAGCAGCACTGTCACTCCTAAACTAGGATGGAGGTGGGTGGGGGCAGCACCCTGTGCACATCCCCAGTGTGGGCCCCCAGGGGATACTCAGCAGCTATTGACTGCAAAGGATATGAGTGAACCAGAATCTTCACAGCCACTCTCCGGATGGGGTGGAAGGGACTGAGGACGTACAAGGCGTTGGTGGCACTGAACCGGAAGATGGTCTTGCCTTTATTCAGCACGATGAAAGTCTGGGGACAGACAGTAACATTAGGCCCTTGTGTAGCAAGGCTTCTGGGGCAGCTTTTGGCTCAGAGCCCTTGGACTGTGACTGAGGGGTGGGGTGGGAGGAGGAGGAGAGGGACTGAGGGAGGAAAGGGGAAGGGAGGCTGATAGCACATTCAGCAGGTTGGGGGCTTCTCCTCCAGGTATCTAACCAACCCATGGGTCATGGGGAGGGAGGTCTAGTTTAGGGGGATGTCAGGTTGGTTGAGATTTAGTTTCAAAATTATAGTCACAAAAAGAAGGGACCTTTCACAGTCTTTGCCCAGCTGTTGTCACAGCAGAGGCTCAGCACACCTGGGAATGCCTCCTCCCTCCGCTTCTCCCTTAGCTGACCCTCCTCACCATGCATGGGGTCCCTGCCAGCCCCACTGGGAGGGAGGGTGTGAAAGGGAAGCTGAGTCAGCAGGGAGGACCCAGAGGTAAGGAGAAGGGAAAAAGAAAATGCAGAAGCAGTCCCCAAGGGGACTTGGGACCCTGTCTCCTGGAGTCCAGGACAAATGTCAGCCCCATCCTGCAGGTCACAGCCCACCGCCCCTCCAGGGGGTCATGAACAGTGCAATGCAACCCCTCCCTGATCTAGAATGGAGGGTTGTATAGAAGATCCTTTCTACACAGCAATGGGGCACGGGAGAGACGAGAGATGAACGCTGAGCCACATGCATGTCAGGTGCCCAAGCAGCCCTTGAGGACAGCAGTGCCTCCCCACTTGCCCCGGTGTGCGGTGGTCACAGCTCTGTCGTCTCACTTCTCCACAGGCTGAGCTGGTGGGACAAGGGTCTACCTAACCTGGTCTGGGAAGACAAGCTGACCAGATAGATTAGGACCAAAAGTTCTGCTGTGGCCTCCATTGCCCTGTGGGGCTGCAGGCAGCGTGGCCAGGGATCCACGAGTGGAAACAGAAAGTGGGAGGCCGGAATCACCCCTGGAGCTGCTGTTAAAGCATTCCCAGACCCATGGACAGAAGACATAGTGTCCCTGACTCCTCAGCTGCCACCAGCCCCCAAAAGCCCAGCCCAGGCTCGACTTCGCCTCAGTGGGGTCCACCTGCTGTGGAGCTGCCTGTCCCAGCTAACTCCAGCCTGATCGCCACTCATCCTCCCCCTGTAACTGACTCACTAGCAGCTGTGGCCTCACCCCAACCCCAATTCCCACTTCCATCTCTGACCAGCCATGACGTAGGCCCGCCCACCTTGACTAATCCCACCTTCCAGCCTCACTCGGATACCAGCTGTGGCCCAGTTTGGCCTGGACTCCACTGGAGTCACTGGAACCAAGGGAAAGTTCAGCTGGGGGCCTGGGAGCAGACCAAGTTCAAGGCCTCTTCCCCTGCCTGTTTATGTGGACTGGGTGGGCTTTTCCTTCACACGCACACCCACTCACACACACAAGGCATGCATGCATGCACACCCAAAGACGCACCCCAGGCCCGTCCCCAGGCTCTTGGTCTCACACTGCAGTCCCACCCCCTCGCAGTCACATTCTCGCACCTGCCACACCAGCCCTGTCTGCCCCATGAGCTTCCTCAGCCTGGTGCTGACTGCAGTACCATGCATGGCACTGTCTTCCTTGTATCCAGCCTTCTGGGAAAAAGACCTTCCACAAATTCCAATTCTCCTTCCTCTGGAAGTAAGGCCCAGAAGTGTGGGCGGCTGGGTGACCAAGCCTCTGAGGGACGTCTGTGTGTGGTGGGGCGCACGGCTGGGGCACAAATGGGCCTGAGACCCAGAGGAGGGAGGCCAGGGCAGGGGACTGAGACGGGGACCGTTACCTCGTGGGCCGGAGCCATGCTGGGAGGGAGCCTGAGTCTCCCTGCCCTAGCGGACAAAAGCCGTTTCTCCTCCCTATCATGGAAGGGACAATGGCAGAACACCATGCGCCACCCTCACCCCAAAATCCCCCAGCAGTCACTGCCCCCTCCATCCCTCTCAGCTTCCCCACTGGCCTTCCTGGTCCCTTGCCAGCTCTCAAAGCTCAGGGAGCTGCTGCTGTGGCTGTGGCCTGAGCCAGCCAGCACAGCCCTGCACGGCAGGTTCATGTTGTCAGGCAGGTGGGGTGTGGGGGCTACACGCTGTCCCCAGTAAGAAGGGACCACATGCTATACTCTGGGGCTGAAACGCAGGCTGAGACTTAGGGCTTGATTCCAATTCACACAGACACACAGACACACACACACACCCACCCACCCACCCACAATGGGGAGGAGTCCTTCAGAGGTGAAAATCTAACCACGGGTCATTCCCAAAGAAGGTAGTCATAGGAGGCATGACTGTCCCTAAGGCTACCCTCTCTTTTCTTTATTACACCGAACGAGCATCTCAGGCTGCATAATTCCTGTCTTTTATTCCAGAACTCCAAAATTAAGGTGATTGGAATCTAGATCACCAGTGACTCATTCCCCCAAAGCCTGGCAAGCTGCCCTAAACACAGACCCATATGGAGGCCAGGCCCTCTCCACGTCTGCTCCATTGACAAGGGAGTTGCACAGAAGGGCAGGCAGGGCTGGAGGTGGGCGGTAGTCACCTTTTGGGTGCTATAGAAGGGGTCCAGGTCCTCCAGGGGCTCCCCGATGAGCTCTCGGGGTGGATTGCCATAAAGATCTGGCAGCTTTTTGGAGGCCTGCAGGTCCAGCTGGGGCCGGGGCGCCTCCTCCTCTGGCAGCCCGTCTCGGCTCTCCTGCGAGGCGGCCGAGCCTCGGGCTTGCTTCTCTGCCATGCGCTTCTCGATGGCCGCCAGGGACTCCCGTGTGAACCTGTGGAAGCCGCTGGTGCCCCGAGGTAACAGGAGGTTTGCCATCTTCTCATCCTGCTTCTGGGCACAGGCTCTCCTCACGTTGCCTGCGGGGAAGCTGGAAGACACAGACAGTGGCCCTGATGCTATGCACAGGGACAGAGGGCAGGGCGGGCAGACCTCCTGGGGGTGGCTGTGCTACCAGAGGGAGGGACACAGTTTGTAGAGAGGCTCTAGACTCCAGGACGCCAACCACTCCACAGGCACACCTGGGCAACACCGGCCGGCTACGGGGCACGCATGTGGACAGGCAGCAGGGCCACCTGCCCTTCCCCTCCTAACAAGCATGTCTGAATTCAAGCAGGCAAGAGTGACTGTGTCATCCAAGCACCTTCTTTTTGCCCCATTCCACACAACAGGAAACGCTTGCATCTTTTGGTTCCTTAACCGTCACCACTTGAGACATTTCTCAGCTTGGAGTTCTCATCCAGATGCTGGAGCCCCTACAGAGAGGCTCCCAAGGAAATCCCCAGGGTGTGGCAACCTTCGCAAACAATCTGGCTCAAAAAATGGGCAATGCTTCCCTTGCCCATCTGAGCTATTTCCCGTTCTTGGAAAGGTTAAAATTAGCTTGGCACTTTAGGTAACCTGAAGATAACTCTGCCTTCCATGTCCCCCATCCCCTTTAAAAATACATACACTCTTACAGATTTTGTAATAACCAAATAAAATTCTAGCAATAAATTGAATCATAACGGAAAGAGCTGATGGAGCATCTCTGGCTCCTCGCACTGCTCCTTGCTCCCCTCCTCCCAAATGTGAATAAATAAATGCTGATTCCAAGTGACGGCAGAACCGGAAAATGGCGACCACTCATCAGCGAGGACATCCAGCCGGCACATGCATGTGACGCCAAACCGGGAGAATGTGGCCCCTGGTGGCCTCCAACAATCCAGAACCTGGTGTGAACACACTCTGCCTATGACACCGAGGCAGAGGAATGCAGTCCCAACTGCCCCACCAAAACAGGATGTGGTCAGAGCAGCTCCCGACTCTGACACCAGGCTGGGAGGCTGCATCGCTAATTACCACATCAAACCCGGGAATGGCGGGCACCCGTTCAAGAGGGCACGGTGGACACCTGTTGGACATCTCTGCCAGAACAGAATCCTTTTCCCTCATGAGGGTCAGCTTTGCCTTGATCTTCCTCCTGCAAAATATGTCACCGATGACCCCAGAGAGCTGCTGCGGTGCCAACCCCTGCACATGGGCACCAAAGGGCCTGGACCTGGGGGTTGCAGCCCTGAGCACTGGATTGCTGTGAAGCAGGCACCTGGCCACGAGGCAGGTAAATAGTGAGCAAACACAACACACTCAGGCCTCAAAAGTGTGCCTCTGGTCCCTGGGGAAGTGCAGCATGAAATCTGTGAAGGGAGGCAGGACAGAGGTCCCAGGACCTGCACGTTAAGAGCACTCTGTGTCTTTTTCTTGTTTCATTCAAGTAAAGTTAGAGGAACATCTTTGTTAAAAATAGCAGGTGAGGGAGTAGGTTTCCACTCTGTAAAAGCATTTCCCTGTCTCCCTTCCATCTTTGAGTGAGCAGACAGGCATCTATAACCCTCATTAACACATGTGAGTGAAGACTTCTTTCTCCTAGCCCGTGGAAATTTGGGTAATTTCAAGCTATTTTCTTTATACTTGTCTTCATTGCTTGAATTCTTGATAATGAGCTTGCATTATTTTTACGGAAACAATAAACTCATTCGTCTTTTTATTTTAAAAATTAAAAAAGAAACCAGTCTGGATGACAGCAGCTTCTTACAGGGCAACCCTCTCCACTGTGAGCAATCAGTTCCATAAATTGGGAAGCCACCTCTTTTGCCTGGACTTACTTCCTAAAAATAGTGTTCTCTGTCTCA
>NW_016107706.1:1517927-1554804 GCF_001604975.1 Cebus imitator | reverse complement strand
AGAGAGAGGGAGAGAGAGAGAGGGAGCGTGTGTGTGGGTGCAAGCTTACACCTGCACGTATGTCTGTTCTAGCAAAGGTGTTTTTAATTTTTATGAGATAAAGGATTCATGCAGTTAGGCACACATAAATGTACAGTTGGATGAATTTCCACAAATGGAATACACCTGGTAACCAGCACCCAGACAAAGAGATCAAACGCTCCCAGTCTCTTAGACTTAGGCTGCCCTCCAGTCACTAAATACCCTCCTTTGCCAAGGGAACCACTCTCCTCGCTGCTAATGGCATAGATTATTTTTGCCTGTCTATGTATTAATAGTTCAGGGGCCCTTCTTAACAGACTCCGTGAAGGGGTGGTGGAAAAATTCAGGGAAGAAATCGCATCTCCTTCTCATTAACCTCTAATTCAAATTTAGCATTTCCTTCAATTATGAATGTAGGCAACAAAGCAGAAATTGTGACCAAAAGAAACTGCAGATGTTTCCCTGTCGTGTTACGGTTGCTGCCTGGCCTCTCAAATCACATTAATACTCATCACGACTTCAAAATTACAGCACTTAGCTTTGCTGCTGGATCTTAAAATTTAAAACATGAATAAAGACATATATTACACTATCAAAAGTTGTTTTTTGTGTTCCGAGCTGTATTTCAATACAGTTGGTTTCCTTTTTAATCTTATGTGTTTTATTTTGTCTCCGAATATGTGCTTCTGAGATGGGCTTCACTCGCTGGTGGAGAGAAGCTAAGACCCTGCTTGGTCCGGGCTCAGGTGCTGACACTGGGTCCCCTCCTGCTCGCCTCAGCTCCTCATCTGTAACGTGAGGAAGGATGAGACGCGCCTCCCCGTCCTCTCTGGGATTCTAGAATGCTCTTCCCCTGGCCTCCAGCTTGGACTTACTTGGACTTTGTGTCCTTTCTGGGTATGGACTGGGAGCCCAGTCTGCCTCGCCCTTGGACTTGAGAAACGCCACTCTGAGCCCTGCAGTGGCCTATGGGATGGACGAGGACCAGGGGGGCCGATGTCCTGTGTCCAAGCATTTCCGTACCCTCCGCAGTGTTCTCCATCCAAGGCCTGGTGGTGAGGCACTAGGTCCTAAGAAGGAACCTGCCCCAGCTGGCCTCTACAGAGCATCCACTTCCTCAGGGCCCTGGCTGGGATGGGATGGTCTGCCCAGGCGAGCTGCTGAAACCAGATTCTAGATGAAGTTCTCTGCTGCAGCACCCGGGCAGCCTCATGTTCCAAAGTAAACCCATGAAGAGTGCCTTTTGTCCCTGGGCCCCACAGGCGGCTCCTGGTGGGCGGGTGGGATCTGCTTTCTCCCTTGTTCTCCCGCCACCTGCACCTGGCTCTGGCCCTGCCCTTCCTTTAGCAGCTCAGGGCCCACGCCCTGCTGTGGCCAAGCCTGGCTGAGCCCCGGCTGCAGGGTTTCCGCTGCTGCCAGGGTCGGGAGGGCTCAGGGGTGGTCTGAGGATGTTCTGGGTGCAGGTTCAGCCACACCCCTCAGGTCTAGGATGTCAGGCCTCCAGATTTCAGAGGAACCCAGCCCCTCACTGTGGAAGGTTGTAGGGGAAAATAGGTGAGCAGGGGACCCTGGTCTCGGTCTCACATTGCCCCAGTGTTTGGGGAGGCTGGACCTGGCTTGACTGTAAGCCCACAGTCACTGGTCCCCTAGATGCCAGCACCTCATGATTCTCCCCCCGCAGGACAGCTGCTCCATCTCCATCAGCTTCTCCATCTGCACCAGTCCTACCGCAGCTCATCAGGCTGGGGCCTCTCCTTCCAGCTATCCACGCTTCCTGGGCCAGGTTTCCCTGTCCTTTGGGCTTCACTCTAGAGCCTGCCCCCCCTCCCCAACTCCATCCTGCCCCATTTCATCAGCCTCTGGAACTAGATGCATCTGTCCCTGGATCCGGAAGGCTCCTGAGAGCTCACGATGGGAGCAGGCTCTCAATCCTCCTTTCCAGACTGGCTCTTCCTGGCACCCTTTCTTCTGGCACTGGCCATAAGTTCTCCACCCTCACCCAACGTCACTGCCCTGGGACAGGCCTCCTTGCCCCTGCTTGGACCATGGCAGTGCCTCCCTCTTTCCTTCTCTCCCACACATGCAGACCCTGCTCCTAGATTTAGACATTCTCCAACACTCTGTGTGCCCTGAGCAATGCCAGAGTCACCTCCTCTCCACTCCACCTCCTCCAGGGCACCTCCCTTGACTGCCCACCCACCCGCACTGGCTCCTTCCCCCTTTCCCCCTTGCTCAGCTCTGGCCCCTTCCTGGCCTCTGCTGGTTACGGACAGGTCCTGTAGCATGCGTATTCACATCAAGGCAGAGATGCTGCACAAGGAGAACATTCACTGTTCACACCAGAAACTAGACCCCCCTGCACTGTTTTCACAACTGGCTTTCTTGAAGGAGGGTTTTCTGAAGGCAAAGGCACACAGCTGGTACTCAGTCAGCAATGCTTACACTGCTATGACACGGACACAACAGCCAGGCAGGTAGAGTGCAGCTGTAGGCACTGTCTGAGGTGGGAGGTGGTGTGCGGTGAACTACTTGTCCCAGTTTACACAGGACTTTCCTCATTTTGGCACTAAAATTTCTGCATCTTGGGACACCCCCCAGTCCCGGACAAATCAGGGTGGCTGGTCACCCCGGGAGTCTCCCCTCTCCTTGCAGCCCCTCCCTACTTACTCCCCTCCCTGATCCCAAAGGCAGGCACACTTCAACCTCCTGAGTCACGTCTGGCATTTTGGTCGCCTTGGAATCAGAGCCTCTGGAACACAGCATGCAAAGAATATTCTTTGCCATGTAAATTTATGCAAAGCATTGTGTGGAAGTGGTTCCCAGGCTTCCTAGAAAATCTCTGTGGGCTTCCTCTGCTCTGAGCTCCTCTCTCCTGCCCTGCAGTTGGGGTGACCTCAGGCTGCAGCACATAGCACCTAGGGCTTGCAGTCCCACCAACCCCAGAACGCAGTGCAGCTTTGCCCGGCCACAGGGCACTCCCCTTCTGCCTGCTCCTCAGTGCTAAAGAAGAGGCTCAGGGAGAGGATGTGGGTGTCCCCTAAAGGTGGAGGTCAGGGTGCCAGGACTTCCTGCCCACACCCTGATCACACTCCACAGACGAGCATGGGCCCCTCCTCTCTACCCTGCCTGACAGGACATCCTACAAAGACAAGGGGGTGCTTCCAGACTGCCAGAACCAGGAACAGGAGAACGGGAGTAGGGGCAGCTTGACAGGCTGTAACTTCACCCCAGTCACCCACAGGCCCCCAAAAAATGTGGAGATGACAGCTAGGAACCTCGCTCTCTGGGCTTCCTCACCTAGAGCCCCCATCAGAACTTCTAGTCCTGCTTGCAAGGCAACTGCATGACCTTCCTTGAGAACATGTCACACGTCAACACCTCACAGACCCATCTTATTAACTGAATGATCCAGTGACCATTTAATCAGCATCCATTGTGCACATGGTCCTGACAATGACTACACAGAATACTTGTCTTCCCAAAGCGATGGATCCCAAATCAACAGGGGATAATGCGGGGAAGAGGAAGTCGCCAGCAAAGAGAGTCCATGGTGGCTGGCAAGGAAATACATCCAGACTCGCAACATTGGCAACGAGGAAATGCCCTGAGCCAGAGAACCAGGCCTTGTACCCATCTCTGCCTCCCACTCTGGCCTCCCGCCTCACCCTCTTGAAGATTTCATGTTCCTAGGGATAAGGAGGTAGGGCTGTGCTGGGAAGCCAGCTACCGGAGTAAATCTGGGCCCTGGCCACGCATTTGTCTTGTGTCTGTGGGCAGATTAATTGATTGATGTTTCTCTACCTCAGTTTTCCCATCTGTAAAATGGGGTTAATAATAATATCTATCTCACAGCGCTGCTGTGAAGCATAAATGTATTGGTATTTGCATATGCTTGGCGCACAGAAAGTGCCAAATGAATTCAGTTGCTGTTATGGTTTTTGCTGTTATTATTATTGTTCTTATGGGAGATCCAGCTCAGAAGGCCTCCTTGCTGCCCACAGCAGCCCTCCCTGCCTGGGCTGGCTCTTTCTCTCCTCTCTGTATTCCTGGCACACTTGAATTCCCATCCCTACCTCAGCACAGGATGGAGTAGCTTCCCTGCACGCCTGTGTCTCCCCTGGGCGTCTGTTCTGGTCTCTCAAAGCAGGGACTGGTGAATGAAGGAATGAAAGAATGAGTGAGTGCGTGATTACCCTTCCTGCTGCCTGGACACACACTCACGCTGGGACTTGGTCCCCTTTCTAGACCTCAGTTTCTCCAGCCCCAGGCACTGGCCCAAGGGCTGCCCCAGCAGCATCACATGCTCACTCTGTGCCCCGCACTGCACTTAGCGCTGTCAACGGATCACCTTACTTCATCATTGCAGCAATCCAAGGAAGACAGGGGTTATTATCCTCATTGTACAGAAGGGAAATCTAACTCTAGGAGAGATGAAATCAGCTCCAGTCTGTCTGAGGCCGCGCCTGTGAACCCACCCATGGCACTGCATTGTCCCCTACCTCTGTGTGCAGAGAGTGGGGGAAAGGCTCACGGCTTACCTATGGCCCACCTGCCTGGGCTGAGTGTGTCTGTGACCCCACTTCAAGGCTGAGAGTCAGCCCTGTCGGCCTCATCTGAGCCTGGTTCTCTGTCTATGCAGCCCAGACGCTCCCAGGGAGACCTAGTCGACTTCTGCCCGTGCCCAGAGGCAGCAGTCTGCCTGACAGAACCGATTCCCCAGCAGCTTTTCTCTCCAGCTCAAGCGCTGTCCGAGGCAGCGCGGCCACTCATTCACCACATGTGGCGACCAAGTGCTTGGGATGTGGCCATTGCCGACCAAGCTGTGCGGCTGTGCAGTCGCATCCATTGTGCAGGCTTTGTAGAGTGAGGAATGTTGACTATTTCATTAATAATTTTTAGTATCGATTACAAGTCGAACAGATAATATTTAAGTTGATAATATCATACTGGATTAAATGTGTTCAAGTTAATTTAACTTTTTTTTAGCTTAAAAAATATGGCTATCAGAACATTTAAAATTACATATGTGGCTTGCATTGGTGACTCATACTATATTTCTATTGGATGGCACTGACATGGAGTTCCGGCTACCAGGCCCTAAGCCTTTAAAGAAGTCTACCTGAGGCCAAGCGCAGTGGCTCACACCTGTAATCCCAGCACTTTGGGAGGCCAGGGCGGGTGGATCACCTGAGGTCAGGAGTTCCAGACCAGCCTAGCCAACATGGTGAAACGGGGTCTCTACTAAAAATACAAAACATTAGCCAGGTGTGGGGACGGGCAACTCTAATCCCACCTACTCGGGAGGCTGAGAAGAATCGCCTGAACCTAGGAGGCAGAGGCTGCAGTGAGCCGAGATCGCGCCACTGCGCTGTACTCCAGCCTGGGCGACAGAGTGAGCCTCTGTCTCCAAAAAAAAAAAAAAAAAAAAAAAAAAGAATTCTACCTGCTTTGGGGCTGAATGTCAGGCTAGTCTCTGGGGGAGATAGGTGGTGGGTGGGATAGGGCTGGTGGGGGTGCTGCAGGGAAGGAGTAAAGAGTGATGCCCTCCACAGACCAGAAAGTGGCCACCCTGGTTGCCGGCAGCAGCTGTGGGTGGTTGTGGAGCCTCAAGCCACAGGTTGGGATGGTGGGGGATGGAAGTGGGAGGGCTCCACAGTAAGTTTCAGACCGTCCCTCCCGCCCAGGCAATTATCTGCATAGTCTCGGCTCTCCCTGACTAACCGCTTGGACAAAGGCTCAGTGGGGTGCCAGCTGGTGCTGGTGGCCTGTGCTTTGAGGTCCCAGCTCCCAGATCAAAGGCACATTGGTCTGTCCTTGCACGAGGGCTCCGCTAACCAGCTCCCCACTGGCTCGCTCCCTGGAGGTTGCAGAGGCATTAACCCTGTCCAGTCCGGAGCCCAGTTCTGGGGGAGGTGGGAGAGTCTGAGGAGCCTGTCCTCCTCTACTCTTAATCTCCGCCTCCAGCGACCTTGGTAAGTCCTGCAGAATCATCCCCGTCCCTCCCCGAGGTGGAGGCAAACACACCCACCCTGAAGCCGGGGATGCCCTCATTTACATGCATTTGCATCTCATTTATTCCAACACTTAGGCTGAAGCCGAGGCTAATTCAGCTGACAGGAAAACCCCACCCACTTTAGCTCTGCGGTTCTGCTGAAGTGATTCCCCAGGAAAGGATGAAATGAAATGGGAGTCCCTGAGACCAGGTCCCCCTCCAGAGGTGGGAGCTGAGGGGGAGTGGGCCTTTTGGCCTACCGCGGGGAGCCGAGACTGTGAAGATAATTGCCTGGGTGGGAGGGATGATCTGAAACTTACTGTCGGTTTTCACTGAACTTAGCCCACCTCCCTAGGACAAACTGGCTTGGGGGTAGCCGCTGTTTTCTCTGAAAGACGGGTGGCCCTGTTTTTATCTTCATGGCCCTTCCCCACAGCAAGGATGGGGGTCAGGGGCTTGGTAGCAGCTCATTCAGCCCATTGACTGTTCATCAGGGTCTGGGTGCCAGGCCAGGGGAACTGCAAATAGCCCAGGTCGTTCAGGTACCCCCTCCACAGGGTACAGGCCCCCCTCCCCCGGGCCCAAGTCTTCCTTGTCAGCCCCTTTACACATGCCCAGGTCCATGCACAGGGGATCTAGAATACTCTGAGTGGCACTGTGCTGTCAGCCAAGGCAGCACTGCCTCTGGCCCTGGGTCTCCAGGGTGGGGACCTGGATGGTCTAATACCCCGAAACCACAGAGACCCAGAGTTGGAGAGCCAGCTCAGTCACCCAAGGGCATTCCACCCCAGACCCCAGGTCATCTCTGTGTACACCCACATGGCACACATAATCAGTCCAGAAAGGTGCCCATCTGTGGCCCAGGAAACACCCTCATGGCACACAGATGCCCGTGACATTAATAAGAGTTCTAAGACTCTTCCTAGCTCCATTCCTTCCAACTCATTTTTCTCAATATTTGAGCTGAAAAAAAGCTTCACAGAGGAACTGTGCACTGATGGCATGGCAACCAAGGTATTTATAGGGCACCTACTGTGTGCATTAAGGGAGACAGAAACCTGGGAGGCCTACCTCTAGGGTCCCTTAGTGTCCAGAGAGAAATAAGCCAATCCACCAATATACTACATGTATGCCACAAAATGTCCATGATGAAGTTTAACGAAACATGTAACCTTTTTCCTTAATATTCTTTTACACGGAGGTATACTTTAAACACAAGAACATGCTTTAGGTGTACAGTTGGATGACTTTTGACAAATGACACCTGAGTAAGCGCCACTCCAATAAGACAGTAAACATCCCCTCGCCCCAGAAAGTTCCCCACTAATCTTTCCAGTCAACTGCTCTGATTTCTATCACCTGGACTCGTTTTGCCTGTTCTAGAACTTCATGCATATGGAATCCTACCATATGGGCTCTTTTGTGCCAGGCTGTTTTTGCTTAACACAATGTTTGAGATTTTTACTTTTTATTTGTTGGCAAGTGTGATCTAAGCTCCCTTGTGAACACAGGTCACCCACCTGGAGACACGTCCTTAATTTGATCATAAAAGGTGAGGACTGGAAGGGACCTGAAGTCCAGCTAACTTTGGGGACTGTAGGCCCCAAGGGGTTCTTAGGGAGTTTTTTCCTCTCCTTCCCTCAGACATTTCCTGAAACAGAAGCTCAGCAATTAGACATCTAATAGGCACCCAGGCTCAGCAAGTGAGTGGGGGCTTTCCTTGGGTTTCCAGTTTTGTTGGCAACAGGCTGTCGCTTTATTTAACTGGCAGTCTGTGCTGCACCTGACCCAGCACAGTGGTGGGGCTGCTGCTGCAAAGGGCCAGCCGAGCTCCCGTGCCTTCTTCCGATTATGTCTGCGAGCAGCACATGAGGAACAGGGGCTATGGTGGGTGGCCTCTGGCCTCAGCATCCTTGTGCCCCACACCAGCTGGTGTCCCTTGGGTGGAGCCCTGGGCTCAGTAGAGAATGGACACGGGACTGGGTTCTTCCCAGGAGTATGTCCAGAGGCAGGAGAGCTGGGCAGGCGAGGGTGGGCACCTTGGCTCTGAGGGGCTAGTCTGGGCCACTTTCCGTGCTTGGCCCAGGTCGATGAGGCTGGGGCTTTGATGGCCAGGCCGGGTGCACTGACTGGGCTGCGCTGGTCCTGCGCGTGGTCTGATTTTTTTCCCCACCTTAGATCATTTGGGGTACCTCCCAGCCCGGCCTGAGTGTGGGGGGATGGCTAATGTAGCTTGAGTACCCTGAGAGCTGATTTGGTGCCTAAGGCCAGATTACCTCTCTGTTCTGCCATCTCTTTGAAAGCGGCCTCTTGAGCCAGGCCTCCTGCCTTGCACAGCCTTCGAGGAATCAATACCCACCAGAACAGCATTTACCATTTTCCTGGTGCCAGGAGAAGCCTCTCTCCTATTCAAAATCCTTTCCCAGAAAGCACGGGGCTCCCTGGGCAACGCAAGGGTGAGGTCCTGTCTGAGTTCTGTCCACATCCCCATGTGACCTTGAGCCTATAGGGCAGCCAGCACCAGCTCAGCTACCCAGGGCTGTTAGGAGGGCAGAGAAAGCCCTTGGTGAGGACAGAGGGTTCTGAGTGGGCGAGGGACCCTCCTGGGCCCACATGGACGCTGTGAGAGCAGCTCCATCCCTCCACTCTGCTAATACCCCTGTGGGGACATGACTTTCCATTGCCCTCCTAGGAGATTTAATCAGGAGAAGAAACTAAAGAGGAGAGAAAGAACTGAAGCCTCAGAGCATAAACATTCTGTCCTGACAACAGCCCCAGCCATGCGATCAAAGCACTCACCTCTCTGAATTCTATGCATCCTCTGTGGTGGGGTTCCAGTCCCACCTCTTCCAGGCAGCCTCCGCTGGCTGCTCTGGACCACACTGACCTCCCGCCAGGGAATCTCAGTCCCTAACTTCAACCTTTCATTCTTCCTGTGCTGGGCAGATCTCTCCCTGGCCCTCTGAGGCAAACCTGGGAGGTCCTAAGGATTTCCACTGTCCTTTTCTGTCCCTCCAGAATAGTAAACAGAGTGAGGAATGGACAAGAGAAGTTGAGAAACTGTTCTATCAGACTCCGGCTTCAAAAATCACAAGTAAATTTTCTGCTGGGCTTGGGGCACACCAGGTACCCATGGGGGAAATGCAGTTGCTGGGGGAGCTGTGGGTACTGAGCTCCCCAGCCCCTGGCTGTGGCTCTTCAGGGAAGACAGGTGACAGCAGGCAGGGTAGAGGAGGTAAGATGAGCATTAGAGAATTGATGTCAGATGGCCTGTGTTGTGCCAGGGGTGGTGCCTACCTCCACAAAGCCTGGTCCTGGACTTGCCCCCCACTGGGGGTCCCAGGCTCTGGGAATTGACGTGGGGTCTCTATAAATAGTGTCATTCCATATTGATCATTTTAAAAAGACACGTTATGTTCTAGGCCCACAGAGAGGAGAGTTATGTCTAAAAATAGTCTCATCCTCAGGAACCGTTGCCAGCCCAGGGTGAGCGGTGTAAGCTGTGCAGTCTAAAGGGGCGGGTTGGAAATAGAGGCACAGAACCTCTCCATCCTCACCCTGTTCCCTCTGCTCTAACCCACGGAACTGGCCCCTGCCTCAGGGCCTTTGCACCTGCTGTTCCTTCTGTCACATTCTTTCCCAAGATCTCCTCAGGTTTGGTTTTTTCATGTTATTCAGGTCTCAGTTCAGTCTCCTCCTTCAAGGGGCTTTCCCTGCCCAGTCAGTCTAGAGTCACCTGAGCCTCTCCATCACACTGCCCTGTTGTATTTCCTTCACAGCACCAGCCCCAATCTCAAATGATCTTCTGTATGGATTGCTTTAATGGTATCCAGTCTGCCTTTCCCCACTTGCACATAAATTTCATGAGAGCAATTTTTATAGCTTGTACACCTTCTAGAACCTTCCATGGCCCAAAGGCACAAACTCTGCCTCAGACCTCTGCATCAGGGCAGCCTGGGCTGGCAGCAGGCAGTGGGGCCCTCCCGTCCCAGGCTCCCCCTGCAGCCCTGGCCAGCCCTGTAGTAGGTCTGCTTCCCATGGGGCCCAGCCTCTGTTGACAGACTACCCATTGGCCCTGTTTTTTCCCCTGTCTCTGCCTTCTTCACGTATTTAGTAGCCACAGGACTTTTACTCCAGCTTCCTTCTCCCAATCCTATCACCCTGGACACCTGCCCTAGACAACCTCATCAAGAACACCCTTCTCTCTGTAGAGCAAGGGCTCCCTCCCCTTCCTGCCCACATCCCCAGCAGGAATCACAGTACCTGCCATTAAAATCTCTATCTCGGAGATTCACAGAAAGAGTTATTCCTCCCACCCAGCCTCCCTAACTGCCCCCTGAACAAATCGTAACCACTACACACTGCATGGGCACTATCTTGATGCACAGACCTGCAGCCCTCACTGAGGGAGAGGCCATCCCCAAGCTCCTGCAGGCGATGTGCTGCCCGGACACGTATGCCTACAGCGTCCACTCCAGGCTCTCCTGACAGCCCTCCCCGACCCCACCCCTCACCAGCTCCCTTCTATCTCTCTCCTCCCTCTTCAACCATCAAACTTTTTGAAAGAGCTGTCTACACATGCTGTTTCCACGTCCTCACCTCCAGCTCACTTCTCAACCCACTCCAAACTGGCTTCCATTCCCACCAAGTCACCCATTCATTCATTCAACAAGAACCTGTCTGTGCTGGGCACTACATTCTGCGGGCACTGAGTGGAGTTTCTCCTGCCAAGGTCACCAGCACCCTCACCGTGGTTCGATCTAATGGACACTTCTTTTTAAATTATTCATTCTTTTTCTATCTATCCATGAACTTCTGAGAATGCACCTTAAGTCTCTCCGCTGAAGGGAACAGGGCACTCTCCCTGCCTTCCGCGGCACCTCCTACTCCCGGCTTTCCTCCTACCTCTCTGGCTGCTCCTTCTCAGCCTTCTTGCAGACTTCTCCTGCCCTGATTGTTGGAATGCTTCTGGGCTCCCGACTCAACCTCCTTCCTTCTCACCCTCTACACCACGTTACGATCACCTGGGTGCTTTCAAAACTCCTGATGCCCAGGTCCCATCCCAGGGCCAAATGAATGAGCATGTCTAGGGGTGGAGCCTAAGCAGAGGTATTTTTATTTAAAGCTTTCCAGGTGATGCTGACGTCACCAGGATTGAGAACCCCAGGTCTGCATTTTCGCTGGGCAATCTAATTCAGTGCCACGCCTCCAATGACCAAGCTCTGCTGAAGACTCCAAGTTTCCATTTCCAGCCCAGATCTCCATCCTGAACACACTTCCTTCCTGGGCCCTTCCCTCCAACTACCTTCTGGATGTCAGCATGTGTCCCCGGAAATACAACAGGTTCAAATCAGACCCATGAAACATCTGTCCCTTCTCCTTTGCTCTTCATCAAGCTTGCCAACCCAAATTTCACTTGCCCATTCCTCTTCTCATGGCGCGACTGGGGGCAGCACACCTCGTTTAGTGAGACGTTGGAGGTGGGGAATGGGAGGGCAGCACATCACTTAGAAGGAAGATGGAACACTACAAATTCTGTATCCTGTGGTAACCTGCCAGTCACCTCTCCTTCAATGGAAAGACTTTGGATGGTACCCGTGGTCTGAGCCGGGGAGGTGGTAGAGTGCATAGCAGATATTGACACCTGGGCTTAAACCCAAGTTCTGCTACTTAGAAAATGTGTGACGGTGTGCAACTATTTAACCTTTCTGGACCCCCAGTTTCACCATCTGCAAAATGGCCATTATGATGGTCCCTACCTCTAGGGTTGATGCAAGGATTCAGTGAGATTAACCTTATAAAGCGCTTAGTGCCATGCCTGGCCTGCAGAAAGCACTCAGTGAATGTTAGCTATTTTTAGTAACATTACTGAGGATAAATTCCCAATTCCTGAGCAGAGCTCACAAGCGCCCCCGTGACTGTGACCTTGGCTTGAACTCCGTTCTTCTCTTCCTCACATCATGGGGCCCAAGGAATCACTCAACTAATAATTGCACTGTTTCACATTTCTGTGCTTTTGTACATACTGGTCCTGACGGCTAGACTGCACTGTCCTTGCCTGGAAAACTCCTATTCACCCTTCAAAACCCAGTGGAAGGTTATTTTTGTTAGAATAAGACTCTTGACTATCCCAGCCAAAGGTAACCACCTCTCCTGTGAGTGGGCTCTGGGGACACACTTCTATCACTGCACACCCTTCCAATAATTTTCCCAAGAGCGAGCAGAAGCCAGCCTTCTCTGAACAGGACACGGACTGCAATTTGCCACTGTCCCTGGCTCCCTCAGGACTCCCTTCTCCTTGGATTGCCTGGGCACCAGCCTCCGCTGTTCCCCTAGCCCCAGCTGTCTCTGGTGCTTCCCACTAGTCCTCGGAGCCCAGTCTTCATGCTGAGTGAGTCAATCCTAGAATTTTTCCAGAGGAGCTTTGATCACCACAGAGAGGGGGCCGAGCACCCTGGAGCACAGCAGCTGCCCATGCCACAATGGGCTGAATGCTGGCTCTTGGCACCCCAGGGCCAGTTCCTCTTCCGCTCAGATCCTCTTGGGTCAATTCTAGGCTTATTTGCCCCACAGAAAGCAGATCTCAAGGTATCTTCACACTGAGTGGTGCTCCCAATCCACTGATTCTCTAGATGACATTGAATAATTCCTCGAGCCCCGCTGGGCCTCAGTTTCCCCACTTGCACAATATGGTGGTGACAGGATCAAAAGATTAATGAGGCTCTTTTCAGCACAGGGCTGGACACTGAAACATAGAATCTGCATTCCACACCCTGGCTGTCGCCTGACCTGACCCTCTCCGTGCTCCTGCGACAGCAGCCTGACCGCCCTCATTTCCCCTCCCACTCATTTCCACCGACTCAGGTGCACCTGCCCAATTCTAACTGAGTGGAGATGAAGTCAAACAGGTGGAGTTGAGGGCAGCAGCCAGGGCCTCAGCCTCCAGTAGCTGGCGCCTCTTTTGCTCTGGGTCCACCAGATCCTGAAGGATAGTAGGAACCTGGGAGAGGCCTTGGGATGCCATGGCATGGCGGGGGTCATGTGGTGTGCCTGTCTGGATGATACCGCCTAGGCTCACCGGGAAACACACCAGGGGCCTCAGCAGGAGGTGAGCAGACACCTGGGAATGGAACGTAGGCCCAGGCTATTAAAAGGAGATGGATCCCATGGCCCGGGGCTGGGCTGAAGGCACTACGGACCACAAGCGTGAGTCCTGCACTGTCTCAGCCATGGCGTCCTGATCTGGCTGTGCGCTGCTTTCCAACAGTTGTTTGCAAGGCAGGCCTACTGTCCCCAACATCGTTTCCCCCCACCCTCATCACTGCCACTAACAGTCCCCACACCTCTGCCTCCGACCAGCCCTTGGCCTCTCAGACAAGGCTTGGCACCTCCACTTTCTACCAGGGCGCCACCAAAGACGATCAAATAACAACGGAGTTCGAGAGACACCTCCCATCAGGGTGCGCGGATCTGACCGGCTCAGAGAGAGAGGAAGGCAGAGAGCTTTCTCCAATCTCACCGCGCAGAGATCTCTCCCCTTTCAAGAAGTAGAGATCAGACAGAGGAGATGCGGCCCCTTTAGGGCGTCAAAGGGCACCGAGATCTCTCCATGGTCTAAGCGCGCAGAGATCTCGTCTCACACAGAGGACAGCCCGAGCAGACGGTTCCCCCTGTGCCCAGAGAAAGGGGGTGCTTGGCTTCCTCCTTCGTATCCAGCCCTGCTCAGTCAGCCCCCGCAACCCACGCTCTCTGGAACCACGTTCACTGCGCGCCCAGTCGCCGCTCTGACCTTGGGGTCTCCGGTCTCCGGAATCCGGGTCCCAATCCCAGACCCTCCCCGAGCCTGCGCCAGGGATGGGGGAAGCGGGGGCCGCAGCTCCCCCTCCCCCGGCCCTCGACAGCGCACCGGGAAACCCGGAAGGAAAGGGAAGGGAAGGAGGGCGCGCGGTGATCAGGGACGCCTCCCCCGGGGATCCCCTCCAGCCGGGCGGATCTGCGCCCCTTCTCCCCTTCCGGCCCTCTGGGGCACTGGTCGGGGAGGGAGCGGCCGGGAGGACCCGGGGCAGGAGAGGAGCACGCAGGGGCTGGAGGCTTCGGCTCTCGGGGAGGAAAGTTGGGCGGCGGCAGGCGGAGGGGGCTCCGGCCGGGCCGGGGCTGCCGGGCCGGGGCTGCCGGGCGCGGGGGCGCTAGCTCACCTGCTGGTCCCCCGGCCCGGCCCCGGGGTGGGCGGCTGCGGCTCGGCGCGGACTCTGCTCGGCTCGGCGCGGGGCTCGGGGCACGGGGCGCGGGCTCAGCGGCCCCGGGGGAGCGATCCCCGCATCCTACGGGCGCCGCCGCCGTCTCGGCTGCGCTGCTCGGTCCGGGCTCCCGGGTTGGGCGAGCGGCGCGGGCTCGGGCTGGGGGCGGGGCCGGGGGCGGGGCCCGCCTGGGCTGGGCCTGGGGCTCAGGGCACCGGGCTGGCTCCGCCCCAGAGCGACGCGCCGGGGGCTCCGCACGTGGCGCTCCGCCCGCTCGGAGGGGGACACACCCGCGCCCGCCCAGCCCGCCGGGGCGCACACGCCCACACTGACCCGGGGGCGCAGCGCCACAGATGGCCACCCACGCAGAGGCGGAGAGACAGACACGCGGGGGGCACACACGCCGACCCGGGGACGCTTCGCCACAGATGGCCACCCACGCAGAGGCGGACAGGCACATACTGACAAACACTGGCGCGCGCGCGCGCACACACACACACACACACACACACACACACATCCACACGACCTGCTGACTTGGGAAGGCTACAGCAGACACCCACCCACCCACCCACGTGGACACGGGTGTCCACTGACACTCATGCCGAGACAGACACACGCTGCCATAGGCATACCTGCACTGACACAGACACACACCTGCACCCTGAGACAGACACACACACCCACACACCCACAGACACAGACAGACACATCACTGACACACACTGACACTGAGGAAGACACGCTGACAAACTCAGACGCCCACATGACTTAGACACACATCCACTGACACACTGACACAGAGACGCACACACTCCAACCACACTTTCCTGGAGACACAGATATGGCACAGACATCTGCACAACGGTACACACCTACCTGAACACACTGACGCACACGCTGACAGAACCACACACACACCCAGACCCAGAGGCAAGCAGGCAACCGACACACACACACGTACACACACACACACACACAGACATACACAAACACACACAGACACACACATATTCACCCTCCTGGGCCACACACAACCTTCACCTCGTCGCACACAGAGGCCTGGAGCCACACACCCACTGTCTCTCATACACAGACACGGTCACAGGCACACACGCACGGAGACAGACACGGACAAACGGTTGCTCACACGCCCCTGCCCAGAACCTGCGGGGACGCACTTCTGCTTTAAACGAAACAGGCTCCCAGCTTTTGCCCACAGATCAGAGCGGCCACTGGAAGGGACAGTGCACTCTCCTGCCACATTTTCGGGGCTCCCGGAAGCAAGAACCGCTCTGAGAGAGACAAATGGGCCCCGGGGTCCCAGAGGGCACAGAGGTGATGGGTTTGGGAGCCCGGAGGCTGGGACCTGCCCCTCCGTGATGGGGATCTTGGAGACGTGGGGGGGCGACGAAGGGGTGGGGGACAGCGTCCCTTTGCAACCTGGGTATGGGGCTTCGCTGGACGCCTTAGGTACGTACATATGGAGGGGCTGCTCTGCTTGCAGGAGGGGATCTGGAAGAAAGTCGGTCCACAGTACTGTAAAGTTCAGGATATGGGCCCTCCGGCCCTGAGTCGAGTGGGGGGTCTGGGGACCGAGGATGGACCCCACACAGGTCGGCGGCCAGTCTTTAGCGCCCGACCAGCCTCAGGTGGGCCAGCAGCTCCCACTATCGGCCAGACGAGGAAGTGCAGGCAACGTTAACGTTTCGGCCCCGGCGGGACCGCCGTTCAGAGTCACACCTACCAGGCCGGAGGGGAGTACAGCAGCGGGAAGGTCCCACCTCCCTAAGAACTTCCATCACGGGCTTTTCGGCCTCAGCATGAAGATGCCACTGCGAACGGACATTGGGTCAAGCAGGAGACAAAGCTAGGACAGAGCTGCTGGGGGTCGGGGTGGAGACCTGCCTCCCCTCCTCCCATAGGTAGCAGGAGTGGGGTTTTCACTCCCCTTTCGTACTGGGCAACTGGATGTTGCCAGCAGGAGAGGTGGGCTGAGCCTGTTAAATCTACACGCACCCCAAATTTAAACAGGGGGAGAGAAACCCAGGGAAAGAGGAACCAGAGCTCTGACCCTGTAGAGGTTCACCCATAAAAGCACACCTGAGGTTCAAGAGAGGCCTCAGAATGCAGAGAAGGGCCACAGGCGTCTGGAGACAGGCACTTCCTACAAAGAAGCTTGCCAAGATCTTGGCTCTCCCTTCTCTTTGCCAGAGCCTATTTAATTTTTGTTTGTTTGTTTGTTTTTTAAGATCGAGTCTCACACTGTTGCCCAGGCTGGAGTGCAGTGGCATGATATCTGCTCACTGCAACCTCCGCCTCCTGGGTTCAAACGATTCTCCTGCCTCAGCCCTCTGAGTACCTGGGATTACAGGCCACCATGCCCAGCTAATTTTTTGTATTTTTAGTGGAGACGGGGGTTTCACCATGTTGGCCATGCTGGTCTTGAACTCCTGACCTTGTGATTCACCTGCCTCAGCCTCCCAAAGTGCCAGGGTTACAGGCATGAGCCACCGCTCCTGGCCAACCCTATTTAATTAAAGCAGTAAGAGGAACATGTAGTCAGCTGTCAGAGATAAATGTTTTTCAAAACTAATATTGCCTTTATTTGGCCCTAAGTTTTGCCCAAGGTTTGCCTTTACTTTGCCTCACGTTCAAAGCTGGGTTAAACATATTATCACTCCTCTCTTGTGTTTTCGTCGTATTTCTTTCCCCTATCATCACTCTACTGCCGTCTCCTTAATACAGGCACCTCTCTGAGAGCTGAAGTAGGTATTTATGTGCACATCCTTGTAAAACAGGTAGTATTGTTGCCTGTGCATATGCATTTTCTCTTCTAACAGCCCAAAGCTTTTCTTTTTATGTTTCACATCTAATGAACCTACATGATGGGAAAGTGTATAAATCCTAAATTCATTTCAAAGGGCTTTCCGTTGTTGAACACATTGGTGAGAACAGCACAACGCAGAAACCAAACGTTATCAGCACCACGGAGGATCTCTTTGTGCCCTCCTGTCACCACCACTTCACCCGCCCAGAGTTAACGACGACAGTCTCATCGCATTCTCCTTGCTAGTTTTGCCTGGTTTTGGTATTTATTTAAAGTAGAATTGAATAATAGGAACTCTTTCGTGTCTAGCTTCTTTTGATCAGCTTTATGCTCAGGAGAGTCATATGTGGCTGCTTGTTGTAGTTCATTCATTCTTGTTGCTGTACAGAATCCTGCATAGGGCAGACTTCATCCGTTCTACTGCTGATGGGTGTTTGGGTAGTTTCTGGTTTGGCGTTCATGAGTAGCACATGTATGAACATTCTAGTACATCAATTTTGATGAACATACGTACCTATTTCTGCCAGGTACATACCTGGGGGTGGAATTGCTGAGTCATAGGATAGTGTGCGTTCACTTTTAGCAGATATTGCCAGTTTTCCACTGGGGTTCCACCAACATTCTCTCCACCAGCAGTGAATGCACGCATCCTCTGACACTTAGTACTTCTGTCGTTTTCATTTTAGCACCTTCAGTGGGTGTGCAGAGGTTTCATATTCTGGTTTTAATTGGCATTTCCTTGATGACTAATGAAATTGAGCACTTTTTTTTATGGTTAATGGCCATTGGTGTGTATGTGCTTTTCATTTATATAAATGGGTATTGTTCTGGATTTCCTTCTTTTCCTTATGTTTCTCCCTCAACGCTCTGCTTTTGGGCTGTGTCTGTCTTGCGGTGCAGGCAGCTGGTTCTTTCCTTCTGATAGCTTCAGAATGTTCTGTATTCTGCCTCCACGGCACTGATTAATCCATTCTCCTCAAGGTTAGAGATCGAAGAAGGTAAATGGATGGAAGTGTAATAACTGTCTTGTGTTCTTGTTTTCTTCACTCTGCTAATTCCAGGGGTTGAGGTGGGCAAAGAAGCAAGTGGGGTCTCAGAATCCACAAACAGGCAGGACCAGGAGGCATCTTAGATGGTGGAGATGCAGGCTGGATCTGAGAGCAGGGGGCCGGGTGGTGGGGGAAAGGCCACACAAAGGCCAGCAGACCCAGAAAGGCCTCACCCAGTCCCCCAGGCAGAGGCTGGTCCTCCCTCATGCAGATGGCTATCTCTGAGCTCAAGGTGGGGGGCATCTGGCACAGTGGAGGTAGGCTCAAGGATCCTTACCGAAAGTAAGGGGGCCTGCTGAGAACCCCGGGTCCCTCCTTCTGCTGGAACTCTAAGTCTCCTGTTCACTTCCCACTAGGCAGGGGCTGGGGAATTTCCACAGTGAGACACCGACCAGCCCAAGAGAAAACACCTCTGATACTGGGCATCCACATCAGCATCTACCCTGCCCACTTGTGAAGAAACTCTGCCTGCTCCACATTCAGCCCCGCCCCTCTTTCTCTTGCCTGCCTCCCCCATGAAGGCTGTAGGAGGCACACAGTATTGGCCTTTCCAGTTTCTCCTATACCCAGTGGTGGCCACGTAACTCCATGAGGGCCAAGGGGCAGAAGCAAACCTCTGCTGGGGAAGGGCAGTTTCTGAGAGAGCATTTGTTTTCCTGGTAAAGAGGACAAGAGCTGCTGGCTCCACTGTCTTCCTCTTCTCAGTTCTCCCCACCTTGAACGAGGACATGGTGATTAGAGCTGACGAAACCTCTCTCAGCTTTGAAGGTAGGGCTGTGAGATTTGCAGAATCACCGGCTTGGATGATGGTGAACCACAGAACTAATGCCTTCGTGCTTCCCTTTCACTTTTTTTTTTTTTTTTTTTTTTGAGATGGAGTCTTGCTCTGTCACCCAGACTGAAGTGCAGCGGTGCGATCTTGGCTCACTTTATCCTCTGCCTCCCAGGTTCAAGCGATTATCCTGCCTCAGCCTCCTGAGTAGCTGCGATTACAGGCATGTACCACCATGCCCAGCTGATTTTCTATTTTTAGTAGAGACAGGATTTCACCATCTTGACCAGGCTGGTCTTGAACTCCTGACCTGGTGATCCGCCTGCCTCAGCCTCCCAAAGTGCTGGGATTACAAGCGTGAGCCAATGCACCTGCCTTCTCTTTTACTCTTTGTCTAAACATATAAGACAGGATGCTCTACTATCGGCAGCCAGATTGTGTTGGGTGAGGGAGGGCCTGGCAGCTCAATTGCTGCGAATACAAACTGTTTACTAGCTCTCCTGTTTTTAACCTCATTCTTCCTCCCCATTTTCTTTTTTTTTTTTTTTTTTTGAGTCGGAGTTTCGCTCTTGTTACCCAGGCTGGAGTGCAATGGCGCGATCTCGGCTCACCGCAACCTCCGCCTCCTGGGTTCAGGCAATTCTCCTGCCTCAGCCTCCTAAGTAGCTGAGATTACAGGCACGTGCCACCATGCCCAGCTGATTTTTTGTATTTTTTAGTAGAGACGGGGTTTCACCATTTTGACCAGGATGGTCTCGATCTCTTGACCTCGTGATCCACCCGCCTCGGCCTCCCAAAGTGCTGGGATTACAGGCTTGAGCCACCGCGCCCGGCCTCCTCCCCATTTTCAAAGGTACCCAATGCTTGGGGTCCTGAGAACTTTCCAGGGTTTTGAAAAGAGGCTACCCTTGCTTTCTTTTGTCAGCTTTCCCTCTGCAGGCACACTCAGCTAAGGCAGTCACTGCTCAAACTTCCAGAAAGTTGTCATCACATCTGCTGTTGGCCCCTTGTCCATACATTTTGTCCTTTTAAAATTACTTCACCATTGGCTGGGCACGGTGGCTCACACCTGTAATCCCAGCACTTAGGGAGGCTGGGGTGAGCAGATCACCTCAGGTCAGGAGTTCAAGACCAGCCTGGCCAATATGGTGAAACCGTCTCTACTAAACATACAAAAATTAGCTGGGCATGGTGGCGGGCACCTGGAATCCCAGCTACTTGGGAGGCTGAGAAAGGACAATCGCCTGAACCTGGGAGGTGGAGGTTGCAGTGAGCAGAGATCGCACCACTGCACTCCAGTGTGGGTGGCAGAACGAGACCCTATCTCAAAACAAACAAACAAAAATGATTTCACTGTTTCAGTAGGTGTCTTTCACTATATTTTGAAGGAAGTCCTCCACTTCAGTTCCTACCCCAGGGAGTTTTAAGTAGTAATCAGATACTGCCCTCATGGGTTGTGAGCGTTCTTGCTTTATTTTGAAGACCTGAGCAGTTGAGACTCTCTATCTTAGAATGTGGCAGAGAAAAAAATTAATGTATTCATGGTCAAGGCCATGACCTGCCAAAGGGGGCTGGTGACCCCATCCTGCCTTTATACGTAGACAATGGACAGGGTAATGCTCTTATCTGAGGGGCCATTCCCAGCGGGAAGCATCTGCTATCTCACACGTACCCTCAGCCCAAGTCAGACACACATGCTCTTGCCTCTGCTGGTGGTCCCACTAGCTCTAATGTCAGCCTGCAAATCTGCAAACGAGGAGCCGCCCCTTCCTCAAGACACTCGACTGCCATCTGCTGGAAAGTTAAGAGAAAATAGAAATCTCTAATGAGTAGGAATGTGCATCATACTCCAAGTTGTGTGAAGCCTGGTGGTCCATGGCATCGGCTCCTGACTCCACCTGTCTCTTCTCCTTGCTGCAAAATGCAGTCCCTTACCCTTCAGCTCTGGCCATTGTAGTGACTAGGGAGCAGGGCTTGGAGGGCCAGAAGCCTAGATAGGATTCTTCACTGATAGCCCATGTGACCTTGTATCAAACACATAATCCTTCTGGACTTTGCTCATATATAAAATGTGATAGTTCTCTTTATTTGAAATGAAGTCTTGCTATGTCGCCCAGGCTGGAGTGAAGTGGTGTGATCTCAGCTAACTGCAACCTCCTCCTCCCTGGTTTAAGCAGTTCTCTGCTTCAGCCTCCCAAGTAGCTGGGATTAGAGGTGCCTGGGACCACGCCTGGCTAATTTTTATACTTTTAGTAGAGACAGCCTTTCACCATCTTGGCCAGGCTGATCTTGAACACCTGACCTTGGGATCCACCTGCCTTGGCTTCCCAAAGTGCTGGGATTACAGGCGTGAACCACCACGCCCGGCCAAAGTGGGATAATTCTATACTTACCTAATTGAGTTGTTTAGAGGAGCAAATACAATAATATGGGAAGATGTTTTAAAAACTAAATGTTTTACAGATTGAATTTGACAGTCACTCTCTAAAGCCTATTCATCCTTTGCCTTCAATTGGGTTCCCTAAAAACCTTAAAAACAGACTCTAAACTGGAGATTTGCATGCAGGAGGTTTCTATGGAGTGCACTTGGAAACAGTATTTGTAAGGATGTGAGGGGAGCAGGGCTGAGCTCTAATGCAGCTGCAACCAGTGCCTCAGCCAGACCTCAAGCTGGGATGACCAGGAGTTGGGAGACCCCTTGGAGTTGTCCCGGTTTCCGGTCAGAGTGGGGTGAACAAGCTTTTCTACCTCCACTTCAACCAGTCATTGGTGGTGGCCTTCTCCTGATGAGAGGTCATAACCTTGATTGAGCAGCTCTCATGAGGCAAGGCCAATGTCCAGAGAGGAGCACAGCTGGGAGCCATCAGCAGCCACACTCCTGGCAGCTGGAGGAACAACCTCTCTCTGGAGGAGGAGCTAGATGGAAGAACTCCATCATAAGAGGGGCTCTAGGCAGCTCACTGCAGCATGCTCTCTCAACTTGGTTGTATATGTGGAGTGGGGATGTTGTTGGTGCATGCAATATGGAAGCCATAAGAGAAAGAGGCAACTGTCGATTCTGTATATTACACAGGCTTCCTGGGTCTGAGCTTCGTAGGGTAAGAAGCACCAGACTGCTATGGCCGGGGTGGGGTCTTGTGGGTGTTATCCCTTTCACTCAGCTGGCCTTCTGGCAGCTGAATCTGCTCAAAGCATATTCTATTCAAAGCATATTCTCAAGTCCACAGGGGGTGATCTGCTTCCCCATGTTCCATTGCATTCCACTGGGGACATATGGCCACCCTGAGTTCTGCCACCTTTATGAAGGTGAGATGATTGTCCTGTGTTTTGTCGTGTTTCTCATCAGTGCAGTGGTATAGTTGTGTAAGAGGGTCAGGGTGAGGGGTTTAGAGGCTGCAGATCCAGAATCATGGCGCCTGAATTCAGCCCACACATGCATTTTTGGGGGGCGGGGCGAGTGGTGTGCAGGTAGAGTGTGTGACATAGTTTATAGCAATGTGAGTATCTTTGTCTGAGACATGACTCGCCGGTCCCTTTGATCCTCGCCATTCCGTGTTGTGTTGTGTTTATTAAATTCCCTGCCTGGCTCTGTCAGCATTTGCAATTTTCTCTCTTGGATTAGAACCAAGCAGTAGCAAGAGGATTGTGGAGCACCCAGTGTGGCCACATGAACTAGGCTCGGAAGGAGGTGGGTAGGCTCCGGGCAGGCTGCAGGCTGTGAGGAGCAAGCAGGCGGGGACAGGAATGGGGCTGAGGGTGGAGGGGAGAGTGGCATTGGCTACAGAGGAGCTGGTGAGCTGCGTTCAGAGCTGGACGGGAATTGTGGTTGGGCATTGGGTTTCCACCAGAGTTTTATTTTTACACCTTGGAGAAGCCTTTTTATTGCTACACACACACAACATGGGTGAATCTTAAATGTGTTGTTAGGTGAAAGAAACCAGCCTCAAAATGTTTCATAGACGTTATGAATTCATTTACATGGCATTCTGGGGAAGGCCAAATTAAAGGAACAGGGAACATCCGTGTCCACAGGGGCTGGGGGCAGAGGGAGGTGTGGGCTGACTGCAGAGGGGCAGAGTGAGGGAGGGAACATTTGAGGGTGATGGGCTGTTCTGTATCTTGACCCCGATGGTGGTTCCATGACTCTGCATTTGTCAAAGCTCACAGAACTGGACACCAAAAGGAATGAATTTCCCTGAATGTAAATTAAAATATAAATAAATAAATGGTTTTAAAAACAAGAAAGGAGGCATTTTTACCTTTGTGAGAGGAAGTGGTGCTTCCTTTGGGAATGTGTGAGTGTGTGGGTGCGTGTGGAGTGGAGGAGAAACAGGAGGTATCTGAGGCTCTTAGAGAGACGGTGGTCAGAGCTGCCGTTCTGGAGCAGTTCCTGGATTTCAGGTGTTCTGTCTCTGCTGCTCTGTACATGAGCTTGGTGTAGGGGCTCCCGTTGCCCAGAAACAGGAGTTTGGACTTTGAAACAAAACACCGTGTTTTGTTTTGTTGATCAGACGTTTTCTCGCTAATGCACTCTTCCCTCACTCTTCTTTGGTGGTAGAGAAGAGAGAGGGAGCCAGTGAGCGAGGACCCATCCCACGCTGGGGGCACTCCTGAGCCTCTGCCTCAGTTCCGTTCTTTCCCCAGCATCCACAGATTCCTAAAAATAAAAACATCGGGGATTTGGAGAGAGGACCGGATACAGGGTCAGCAGAGCCACTGACTTAAGTCCCAGTGCTGCATAGGTTTGCTGAGAGGCTGCCCCAGGCCTCAGTTTCTCCATCTCTAACAGCAAAATGTAGGATTCAGAAATCCTCCAGTTACCCCACACCACTCAGCAAGAATGTGGTCAGAATGAAAGAAGGAGGCACACAAGGAGCGACTCAGCCTCTCCTGCTGCCTTTCCCCTGCCCGGGGCTACCTGCTTCACTTCTGCATCCAAATGCTAACAGGGGTCCTGGGTGTCCCTGCCTACCTGTGCCACATGCATGCTCCTGAGATAAGTGAATGAACAAAGGTGGCAGACCTGACAAGAGAATTCAGGAGACTTTGATTTTTTTTTTTTAAACTGGAAGTCAATGCTTGGGGCCAGGAAATGCTTAGACCTGGCAGTGGCTGACAAAAGCTACCTCTTGTCAGCAAGTGTATCAGCTTCTGAAGAGACAAGAGGCAGGGGGCTGGAGTGCAGGCTTCTCAAGTGAACGCTGACAGGAGAATAGAAGAGCTGCCTCCCACTCTCACCAGCGCGGAGATCCGGGCTGCCAGGGCGGAGACGTCAACCACTCCAGCCCCCACACTGCTCTGATGAGGGGAGACGGGTCCGGGCACCGGCAGTGACCTGCTCAGGGCCTGTAGGTGGCAGCAGCTGTTGCTGGGGTCCCTGGGGAGATTCTGGGGACCGGTCCTCCTAAATGTGCACTGGGGAAGTGTGGAGCTGCTGTGGACTTAGCTGTGGAATGGAGGCAGCCTTGTAATTTCTGAGCGCTGCAGAGAACAGAATCCCCATGGCTCCCATTCTGAGAAAGGAGTGTTGGGGGCCCGATCAGCCACAACTCCCGGGCAGGGTGGCTTCAGCCTGGGCCAACTTCGGGACCACAACCTTATTGATGGACCTTTCCAGGGGAACAGGGTGGACACAGTGCTTGACGTTTGTTCTCGTGGAAGTTTCTGGAAACGAATAGCTCTCATTCATTTCCAGGGTCCAGACCTTAGTTGTAATGCTTTTTAGGGCCCCACCAGGGATGCTTCTCCCAGGCAGATAAACATCCAATAGAAATGCCTTCTCCTATGGTTGCTGCCAAGCCTCTGGGGGTAGAGAGCAGGGAGAGGCCCTCCATTTGCCTCCTGGCTCATGTGCCTGGTCTATACCTGTTGGATCACACTAAGAAGCAAAATTGAACTGTTTAATGCTTCTGAGATCACCCTAATTTTTGTTGTAATGGACCCTGTGGATGGGACACTCAGCCTCAACTTCAACATCTTTCTAGTGCACCTTTCTGTACCCAAGCCAGAAGGCTAGCAACTAGATTTCCCAGACTTCTTTGCAGATAGAGTTCTGGATTTAAATTTAGATTCTACCAATTAGATGTGCTGGCATGAGATTTGAATAGCAGGTTTAAAGCAGAAATCATCTTCCTACTGTTTTGGCTGTTTCTCCTGGCAAGCATAGTCAGAGAGATGTTGGGCTTTTCTATATCAGTATTCCAGTGACCTACGACTAGATTTATGAGTATAAAAAATAATAGGTAGCAGGTATAATGGCTTTCTGATCCTGGTGAATTCTCCCTTCATTTTTTGAAGCACTCTCTTGGAAGTCAAACATCATGTAGAAAGTCTGATCACCATGCTGTGAGGAAGCTTAGGATTGCCATGGGTAGAGAGATAGTCCATGTGAAAGAGTAATGCGATGCCAAGATGGGAGTAAAGCCTTCTTGGATGTTCCAGCTCATCCTAACCACCAGCTGAATGCAGCTTAATGAATGACCCTGGCTGATGCCACACGCAGCGAAAGAACCACTCAGATGAGCCTACCAAGATTCTTAACCCACAAACTTATTAGCAAATTAGAAGGTAAATTTTTAGCCGGGCTTGGTGGCTCATCCCTGTAATCCCAGCACTTTGGGAGGCCGAGGGGGTGAATCGCGAGGCCAGAAGTTCGAGACCAGCCTGGCCAACATAGTGAAAACCGTCTCTACTAAAAATACAAAAATTAGCCGAGTGTGGTGGCACGTGCCTGTAGTCTCAGCTACTCAGGAGGCTGAGGTAGGAGCATCATTTGAACCCAGGAGGCGGAGGTTGCAGTGGGCCAGGATTGTGCCACTGCACTCCAGCCTGGGTAACAGAGCAAGACTCCATCTCAAAAACAACAACAACAAAAAAATGACCAAACAAAAAGTAGGTAATTTTTTAAAGCCCATTAAATTTTGGGATAGATTGTTGCATCTCAACAGACAACTAAAACACTGATCCCTGGATCAACGCTATAGTAATTAGTACTCTTTTTAAAATGGAGACATAATTTACATGGGGTAATGTTTAATCTGTACAACTTGGTAAATTTTGAAATATGTATACATCCATGAAATTATTACCACAATCAAGATAGTGAACATATCCGTTACCTCCAATAGTTTCCTTGTGCCCCTTGGCAATCCTTCCCTCTTGTCCCTTCCTGTACACCCACCTCCTCACCCTTGTCACCAGGGAACCACTGATCTACTGCCCTTGCTTTCTGATACTACAGGTTAGTTTGTATTTGCCTGGAGTTTTAAATAATGGGATCATTATTATTATAATTTTTCATCTGGCTCCTTTAAGCATAATTATTTTGAGATTCATCCATGTCACTTTACGTATTGATAGTTCACTCTTTTTCATTGTTGAGTAGTATTTCACTGTGTGGTTGTATCACAATTTGTTTACTCATTAACCTGTTGACGGACATTTGAATTGTTTCTAGTTTTAGCTGTCATAAATAAAGCTTCCATGAACATTCATGCGCAAATCTTTGTATGAACATAGGCTTTCATTTCTGTTGGGTAAATATCAAGAAGTGAAATGGCTGGATTGTACAGTAGATGAATTACCTAATTTTTTGAGAAATTATAAAATTGTTTTCTAAAGTGGTTACACCATTCTTACCAGCAGTGGCAAGTTCTGTTACCTCCATTACCTCCCCAAAACTTGGTCTGGTCTGGTCAGTTTTTAAAAATTTTAGGTAGGTGTTTAATAATATATAATTGTAATTTTAATTTGCATTTTCCTAATGATTGATGATGTTGAGCATCTTTGTGTGTCTGTTTGCTATCTTGATGTCTGCTTTTTGAAGTGTCTGTTCAAATCTTTTACCCACTTTAATATTAGATTGTTATTTATTATTGAGTTTTGAAAATTTTTTATCTGAGCCCTTTATCAAATTTGTGTTTTCAATTTTTTTTTCCCAGTATATGGCTGTCTTTTCTTTTCTTTTTTTAACAATGTTGTGGACTTCTGGTTTCAAATAGGCAGCATAAATTCAAGCTAGCTTCACTGTCTTCTCCATAACAGAAAACCAAAACCAATTGGTACAATGCTGAGATTATCACCAGCAATATCCCAGAACTCAAATATGAGAATGAGTCAGTTCCCTGGGCCACAAAGAAGTGAAACAACTCCAACCAGACAGTAGGAGAATCAGATTTTCATATCTGCAATGCCCCTTCCCCCAAGCTGCCTAGCAGCAAGCATGCAAAATTCCACCCCCTTCCAACTCATAGTTTTTTTTATTTTTTGAGACAGAGTCTTACTCTGTCACCCAGGCTGGAGTACAATGGCACGATGGCTCATTGCAACCTCTGCCTCATGGGTTCAAGTGATTCTCATGCCTCAGCCTCCTGAGTAGCTGGGACTACAGGTGCGGACCACTGTGCCTGGATAATTTTGATACTTTTAGTAGAGACGGGGTTTCACCATGTTGGCCAGGCTGGTCTCAAACTCTTGACCTCAAGTGATCCACCTGCCTTGGACTCCCAAAGTGCTGGGATTACAGCTGCCAACCCATAATTTCTATACTGGGAAAAGTGATACTAAGGTGGATAACCAACTTCCGCATTTTCTAGATTCCCTGGCGGGAGCTCTGTCCATACCTCAACCCATAGGAAGTAGCGTGAGTGCCTAAAGGTGACATATTTTTAAGGACAGCAAGAGACAAAGTGGGGAGGCAGGATTATCACCCCTGGCTCTAGAAAATTTGCTTTGCAACTTAGCCGAAGGAGATGGCAAATTGGAGTGGTTGTTCAGCAACACCACACTGTAGGAGGTACATTCCACAGGTCCTCTGGGCACAAACTTCCTGTCAGCCTTTCCACATTGCTAATATCCCCTTCAGGGCCTCCCCAGTTCCTGATTGGCAGCTCTCTCATTACTTGCTAGAGCTGAGGCAATCCTGGGCTGAAGGTGCCATCTAGTGCCAAAAGGGAGGCAGTGACCTAGTAGAAAAAAAGTAAGAAATTCAACAGGTAGATTATGAAGCATGTTTAAGTAAATATACCCAATAAGAACTAAAGCAAGTCATACAGAGAATACTGGAGTTAGTAACTTACCCTTCAATGCTAAAACATAGTTGTATGCAGAGAAATATAACCTCTTTCAAATAGACAAAGCAAGAAAACAGTGGCTGACCCTAATGAGACAGTGATATGTGAGCTCTCTGACCAAGAATTCAAAATAGCATTGTACAGAAACACAGTGGTCTTCAAGATAACACAGAAAAGGAATTCAGAAATTTATCAGAAAAATTTGGTTAACACATTGAAATAATTTTTAAAAAATCAAAGAGAAATCCTGGAACAGAGAAATATACTTGCTGAATTGAAAAATTCATTGGAGGTTCTCAACAGCAGAATGAATCAAGCAGAGGAAAGAATCAGTGAACTCACAGACAGGATATTTGAAATGACATGGTCAAGGGAGAAAAAAGAATGAAAAATAATGAAGATTTCCTACAAGATATAGAGAGTTACCTGAAAAGCCAAATCTAATAATTATTGGTGTTCAAGAGAAAGTTGAGCAGGGGCACGGGGTAGAAAGCATATTCAAGCAAATAATAATGGATTCGTTTCCAAACTTGAGAAAGATATAAACATCTAGGTACAAGAAGGTCAGAGAGCACCAAACAGATTCAACCCAAATAAGACTACACAAGGCATATAATAATCAAACTCTCAAAGGTCAAGGACAAACTTAGGATTCTAAAGGAAGAAAAATAAAGAAGCAAATGATATATAAAGAAACTCCAATTGATCTGGCAACAAACTTCTCAATGGAAACCATACAGGCTAAGAGGGATGGAATGACATTTTCAAAGTGCTGTAAAAAAACAATTGCCATCCAATAATACTCTATCCTGAAAAGTGATCCTTGAAATATGAAATAGACATGAAGTCTTTTCCAGACAAACAAAAGCTAAGATAATTCACCATCACGAGACCCATCTTACAAGAAATCCAAGTGGAAACCAAAAAAGAGCAGGAATAGCTATACTTATATCAGATAAAACAGACTACAAAGGGATCAGTACAGCAAGAGAATATAACAATTACAAATGTCTATGCACCCAGTACTGGAGCACCCTAGTATATAAAGCAAACATTAATAGATCTAAAGGGAAAGTTAGACTGCAATATAACAATAACAGAAGACTTCAATGCCCCACTCTCAGTAATAGACAGATCATCTAGCCAGAAAATCAACAAAGAAACACCAGAGTTAAACTACATACTATACAAAATAGGCCTAACTGACAGTTACAGAACATTTTACCCAATTGCTGCAGAAGACACATTCTTTTCATCAGTACATGGAACGTACTCCAGGATAGACCATATTTTAGGCCAAGACTAAAGTCTCGACACATTCAAAGAAGTAGAAGTCATATCAAGGATACTTTCTGACCACAATGGAATAAAACTAGAAATCAATAACAAGAGGAACCTTGGAAACTACACGAACACATCAAAATTAAACAATATGCTCCTGAATTAAAATTAATTAACATTAACTAATTTTAATTAACAAAAATGAATTAAAAGGAAATTAAAAATTCCTGGAAACAAATGAAAGTGGAAATACAACATACCAAAAAGATGCAATACAGCAAAGGCAATAGTAAGAGTGAAATTTATAGCAATAAATGCCCACATCAAAAAAGTTGAAAGACTTCAAATGAACAACTTAATGGTGCACCTCAAGGAACTAGATAAGCAAGAACAAACCAAACCCAAAGTTAACAGAAGGAAAAATAAAAATCAGAGCAGAAATAAATAAAATTAAGACTAAAACAATTTATAAAATATCAATGAAATTAAAAGTTGGGGCTGGGCTCGATGGCTCATGCCTGTAATCCCAGCACTTTGGGAGGCCAAGGTGGGCTGATCACGAGGTCAAGAGATAGAGACCATCCTGGCCAACATGGTGAAACCCCGTCTCTACTAAATATACAAAAAAATTATCTGGGCGTGGTGGCCGCACACCTGTAGTCCCAGCTACTTGGGAGGCTGAGGCAGGAGAATTGCTGGAACCGGGGAGGTGGAGGTTGCAGTGAGCTGAGGTTGCTCCACTGCACTCCAGCCTGGTGCCAGAGCAAGACTTCGTCTCAAAAAAAAAAAAAAAAAAAGTTGTTTGAGAAGATAAAATAAACAAACCTTTAGCTAGATTAACAAGAAAAGGAGACCCAAATAAATAATATCAGAAAGGAAAAAGGGCACATAACAACTGAGACCATAGAAATACAATGAATCATTGAGGACCACTGTCAACAATTATTGCCAACAAATTGGAAAACCTAGAAGAAATGGATATATTTCTGGACACATACAACTCACCAAGACTGAACCACGAAGAAATAGAAACCTCAACAAATCAATAATGAGTAACAAGATCAAAACTGTAATTACAAAGTCAAAGAAAAGCCCAGGACCTGATGGCTTCACTGCTGAATACTATTAAACATTTAAAGAAGAACCAGTACTGATTCTCTTTGAAAAAACTTGAAGAGGACAGAATACTTTCAAACTCATTCTATGAGGCCAGTATTACCTTGACACCCAAACCAGACAACCCAAAAGCAAAACTACAGGTCAATACCCCTGATGAATATAGATGCAAAAATTATTAACGAAATACTAGCAAACTGAAGTCAACAACACATTAAAAAGATCATTTATTATGTTCAGGTGGGGTTTGTCCTCAGGATGCAAGGATGGTTTAACATGCATAAATCAGTAAATGTGACATAGCACATTAAAGAATCAAGAACAAAAGCCATATGATTATTTCAGTAGATAACAAAAGAATCCAATAAAATTCAACATTCCTTTAGGATTAAAACCATCAACAAACTGGGCATAGAAGGAACATACCAGAAAATAATGAAGGCCATGTATGACAGACTCACAGCTAACATCATACAAAATGGGGAAAAAATGAGATCTTTCCTCTGAGATCTGGAATAAGACAAGGATGGCCACTTTCACCACTTTTATTCAATACAATAGCAGAAGTCCTGGTCAGAGCAATTAGTCAAGAAAAAGAAATAGAAAAACCTGAAGAACACACCAAAAAACCTGTTAGAACTGATACAAAAATTTAGTGAAGTTGCAGGATACAAAATCAACACACTAAATCAGTAGCATTTTTATATGTTGTTATGATTTGGCTGTGTTCCCACCCAAAATCTCATCTTGAATTGTAATTCTCTTAATCCCCATGTGACAAAGGTGGGTTCAGGTAGAGGTAACTGAATCATGGCAGTGGTTCCCCATGCTGTTCTCTCTTGAGGGCTGTTGGCTTGATAAGCACCTGGTATTTCACACTCGCTCTGTCCTGCTGCCCTGTAAAGAAGGTGCCTGTTTCTCCTTTGCCTTCTGCCATGATTGTAAGTTTCCTGAGGCTTCCCTAGGAATGCTGAATTGTGAGTCAGTTAAGCCTCTTTCCTTTATAAATTACCCAAATTGGGTATTTCTTCATACCAGAGTGAGAACAGACTAATAAATATGTCAACAGCAAACAATCTGAAAAACATTTCAAGACAGCAATTCCACTAAAAATAGCTACAAAGAATATAGAATACCTAGAAATCAACTTAACCAAAGACATGAAAGATCTATACAAAAAGACTCAATAAAACATTGATGAAATAAATAAAAAAGATGGTAGGATACTCCATGCTCATGGGTTAGAAGAATTAATATTGTTAAAAATGACAGTACTACTCAAAGCAATGTACAGATTCGATGCAATTCTTATCAAAATATCAATGACATTCTTTACAGAAGTAGAAAAAAAATTTACATGGTGACATAGTTGGGACATTTGTTCCTGCCCAAATCTCTTGTTGAAACATAATTCCCAATGTTGGAGGTGGGGCTTGGTGGGGGGTGTTGGGTTCATGAGGATGGATTCCTCACAAATGGCTTGAGCCATCTCCTTGGCGATAAGTGTGCTCTTGCTGTGAGTTCACTTGAGGTATAGTCATTTAAAAGTGTGTGGCACCTGCCCCCTCACTCACTTTCTCTCTCTTTCTCTCTTGCTTCTGCTTTTTCCATGTTATGTGCCTGCTCCCAATTCACCTTCTGCCACGATTTTAACCTTCCTGAGGCATCCCTTGAAGCAGATGCCAGTGCCATGCTTCCAGTACAGCCTACAGAACCACCAGCCAATTACACCTTTTTTTCTTATAAGTTATCCAGCCTCAGGTATTTCTTTATAGCAATGCAAAAACAGTCCAATACATATGAAACCACAAAAAGCTCTGAATAGCCAAAGCAATCTTGAGCAAAAAGAATGAAGCTGGAAGTATCACACTACCTGATTTCCAGATACACTACAAAGCTACAGTAATCAAATTTTTAAAATCTGATTTTAAAAAGGGCAAAATATCTGAAGAGAAATTTCTCAAAAAAAGACATACAAATGGCCAACAGGTATATGAGAAAATGCTTAACATCACTAATCATCAGAGGAATGCAAATCAAAACCATAATGAGATACCATTTCACCCAAGTTAGAATGACTTCTATTACAAATACATGGAATAACAGATGCTGGTGAGAATCTGGAGAAAAGGGAACCCTAATTCCCACCCATGAGAGGAATGTAAATTAGTACAGCCACTATGGAAAATAGTATAAAAGTTCCTCAAAGAACTAAAAATGGAAATATGATATGATCATATGATCTAGCAATTCCACTACTGAGTATATATATACACAGATATATACTTATATATATTAATACATATACGTATATATATGTATTATATATACATATATATCTCTGTATATATCTCTGTATATATACATGTATATATGTATTATATATACATATATTATATATATGTATATATATGTGTATATATGTATATGTATATATAATATATACATATATACATATATGTATATATATCTGTATATATACAGGTGTATATGTATTATATATACATATATACATATATGTATGTATATATAATACATATATGCGTATGTATATATATTCCATATATGTGGAAATAAATATATTAGTGATATCTGCCCTCCTATGTTTATTGCAGCACTATTCACAATAGCCCAAATATGGAATCAACCTAAGTGTCCATCAATGGATGAATGAATAATGTGGTGTATGTACACAAGGAAATATTATTCAGCCACCAAAAGAATGAAATCCTGTCATTTTCAGTAACATGGATGGAACTGGAGGCTATTATGTTAAGTAAAATAAGGCAAGCACAGAAAGACCAATATCACATGTTCTCACTCACGTGTAGGGGCTAAAAATGTGGATCTCATAAGGATGGAGAGTAGACTGATGGACACCAGAGGCCAGGAAGGGTAAGAGTGAGGAGGATGAAGAGTTGATTAATGAATACAAATATATACTTAGATAGATAGACCTGGTGTTTGATAGATTGTTAGGGCGACTGTAGTTAACATTAAATTTGTTGTACATTTAAAAATAGCTAGAAATAGAATAATTCAAATATTCCTAGCAGAAAGATAAATATTTAAGGTGATGGATATCCCAGTTACTCTGATTTAATTATATGAATGTATCAAATGATCACATGTAAGGTAAGCATATGTACAGCAATTATGTACCACTATAAAAATAATTTAAAAAATAAAAAGATTGATTACAAAAAGCAAAAAGAAAACAAGCAAATAAAAACAATGTCTTTTGTAGAACAGGTGTTTTAAATGTTAATAAATTATAATTTATCATTTTTTTCTTTTAACTTGTATTGTTTTTTAGCTTATATCTAAGAAAGCTTTGCCTAATTCAAGGTCAAAAATATATATTCTCCTATATTTTCTTCTAGAAGTTTTATAATTTTATGTTTTATATTTAGACATATTGGCAATTTGAGTTTAATATTTGTATAGTATGTAAACTATACATAGAAATTCTTTTTCTTTGCATATAGATATCTAATTGTTCCAGCATCATTTGTTGAAAAGGCCATCCTTTTCAATTTAATGGATTAAATTGTCTTTGTGCCTTTGTCAAAGATAAATTCACCATGTATATGTGGATGTAATTTTGGAAACTGGATTCTGTTCCATTGATCTGCATGTCTCTCCTTTCATCAATGCTGTATTATCTTGGTTACTAAAAATTTATAGTAAATAAATCAAGTAACAAGAATTTCCCAACATTTTTCTTTTTTGGAAAACTTCTTTTGACTATTCTAGTTTCTTTACCTTTTAATATAAATTATAGATTTGGCTTATCAATTTCTTATTTTATTTTATTTTATTTTTTGAGACAGAGTCTGGCTCTATTGCCCAGTCTTGAGTGCAATGGCATGATCTCAGCTCACTACAACCTCTGCCTCCCAAGTTCAAATTATCCTCCCACCTTAGTCTCTTGAGTAGCTGGGATTATAGGCATGCACCACGATGCCTGGTTAATTTTTGTATTATTATTATTTTTTTTTTTTGTAGAGACAGGGTGTTGGTATGTTGCCCCAGCTGGTCACGAACTTCTGAGCTCTAGCAATCTGCCTGCCTCAGCCTCCCAAAGTGTTGGGATTGTAGACAAGAGCTGTTGTGTCTGGCCAGTTCATCAATTTCTACAAAAAATCCTACTGGGATTATGACTAAGATTGTGTTGAATCTATAGACCCATTTAGGCAAGAATTGACATCTTCACAATATTAAGTCTTCTAATTCATGAACATGGTATATCTCTTCAATTATTTACAATTTACTTGATTTCCTATATCTGTATTTACAGTTTTAAACATACAACTTCTGTACATACTTTGGTAGATTCATACCAAATGTTTGATGATTTTTGGTGCTGTTATAAATTTTACTTTTTAAAATGTCAACTTATAGTTCACCTTGGAAGGAATATCTCAAATGCTTCAGATCACTAGACTCTTGGAATCTGAGATTATGTGTGCTTGCATTTTAATGGGATTTACTCTCATCTTTTGGATCACATCTGTCTTACTAAGGCAACTAAAAACTTGCTACTTTTTGTTCATCAGATCCAATCAGCATAATATCAAGAATGATGTGAATCAGTTTGCTGTTATGTAGAATACCAATATTATGAAGATTTCTTCAGACTATATAATTGCAGAGAAAGCAAGTTTAAATAGTCCTGTAGCAAAACTGTGCAGGTGCATTGTTAGTCATGCTAGGTAAAAGCAAGCTGCTTCTGTTGATCTTTGCAAATTGATGTGAAGGAAAAGCATTTGCAAGGTCAATAGCTGCATACAGGAATCAGAACCTGTGTTGATTTGTTCCAGTAAAGATACTACATCTGAAATAGCAGTTGCAATTAGAGTCACTATGTAATCAGGCTTACATTAATCTGCAGTTTTTCTCCAAGATTGACCTACCTTCTGAACAAGCTAAATTAGTGAGTTAAATGGGATGTGATAGATAACACTACCTGTGCAACTTCAAAGTCTTTGTTGGTGGCACTAATCTTTGAAATTCTCCAAGGAGTTTCAAAGGGCTACAGTAAAAGCCTTTACTCCACGAATCTATGAGCCAATATGGGGATTCTGCCTGCTTCCAGGTATGCCTCTCCCACCTGTCAAGGGTCAGGAAACATTTCCTGTGAAGGATCAGATAGTAAATGTTTCAGGCTTCATGGGCTACATTGTTGTCGTCTTCTCCTCCTCCTTCTTCTTCTCATCCTTTAAAAAAGATAGAAACTATTATTCTTAGCTTACAAGATGTACCAAAAAAAAAAAAAAAAGGCCAGGCTCACGTGATGGTAGATCACCTGAGGTTAGGAGTTCGAAACCAAAAAAATCAACATGGTGAAAAAAAGACTCTAAAAAAAAAAAAAAAAAAAAAAAGGAAGAAAGCTTCGGGCCATAGTTTGCCAACCACTGGTCTAGACTAGTGCTATATAGTAAAACTTTCTGTGGTACCGTGATGATGGAAGTTTAAATTTAAATAGCCACAGGTGGCTATTGGTGACTACACTGGACTATGCAGATCTAGACCCAGTAACCATGAAGTATGTCAATAGGCCTATTGGGTCCACTATGATTTGAACTTGGGCCACATCTCCATAATGACTGACTTCCATAGGCACTCACTTTTTCACTCAGATTGCAGTAGCATTTTGTGTCCCCAGGAATTAGCGTCAGTTCAGAGTTAGCATCTTTTAATCCCTCTGGATATTTCTTTTTCACCAGTGTATGATTACTATAGTAAATGGTTGCAAGTTCCTTTGGAAAAAGTCTGGTAGAACATTTACAGTATATACTTTTGGAAATTATGCAGAATCTTTTTTTAATGACAACTTGTCTCTACAATAGAAGGAATCTTAAGGTTTGGAAACTGGTTACAGTTTGGAAACTGGGTGAGAGGCTGTAACTTTTTATTGCAGTGACTCTTTTTTGCAGTGGATAATTTCTGTTGACCTATCTTCAGACTCACTGTTTCTTTCCTCAGCTGTTACATTAGTTGAAGGTATTCTTCAGTTCTGTAATTGTGGTTTTGATTTATACTATTTCCATTTGACTCTTATTGTTTTCATTCTTGCTGAAATCCAATCTTGCATGTTGTCTATATTTTCCATTAAACCTTTCAACATATTACCTACATGTATTCTGAATTCCCTGTCTGATATTTCCAATTTTCATGTCATATGTGAATTTAGTTTTCGTTATTGCTTATGTCATCATGTTATGTTTTATCTTGCCATTCTGTATGCCTCACATTTTTTTTTAATTATTAAAAGCTGGGCATGGCCAGGCACGGTGGCTCACGCCTGTAGTCCCAGCACTTTGGGAGGCTGAAGTGGGTAGATCACAAGGTCAAGAGATTGAGACCATCCTGGCCAACATAGTGAAACACTGTCTCTATTAAAATACAAAAATTAGCTGGGTGTGGTGATGCTCACCTGTAGTCCCAACTACTCGGGAGGCTGAGTCAGGAGAATTGCTTGATGCCAGGAGGTGGAGGTTGCAGT
>NW_016107706.1:1456245-1516817 GCF_001604975.1 Cebus imitator | reverse complement strand
AAAAAAAAAAAAACCAAAAAAACCCAGCAACAACAAAACCCCCAAATTAGCCGGGCATGATGGCATGTGCTTGAAGTCCCAGCTACTCAGGAGGCTGAGGCAGGAGAATCTTTTGAACCAGGGAAGCGAAGTTTGCAGTGAGCCGAGATTGAACCACTGCATTCTAGACTGGTGACAGAGTGAGACTCTGTCTCAAAAAATAATAATAATAAAAAATAAATAAATTCTAGTTAAATCTTGTTGGCATACGTGTTATTTAGCCACATTTGTCCCAGGTAAGCAATGCTTAGGTCTTGTTTTTCCCTACAGCACCTGTTTTTCTCCAGATATTGGATTAGTTGCTTGCCCTGTGATCTCAGTTTGCTCCTGGATTTAAGAAAAGTCACTACTTTTTCAGCTTTTTTCTTATAAGTGTGGGAGCGATACTTGTTCCAGCTCTCTATATCTTCAAGCTTGAGCTGGAAGTTCTCACTATTCATTTTTCACACTATTCATTTTAATAGAGATAAATTAATAGAGATATAGAGAATTACGAAATAGGTATTAATCTGTTAACTAACTGAAAAGGTAAGAAGAGAACATTAAGGTCTCGCAGCAGTGGGAACTACAGGAAGCAGATATAATTAGATAGAGCTGGAGGTACAAAGGAAAGAGTTGGAAGGAGGGGCGAAGAGCTGAAACTTAAGCTTTAAGCAGGTGATTCTGGCTGGCTAGTGAAGGTGTTTCTAGGGTAAAAGCATGATGAGGTTGGTTCTGCAAGTGCTGGAAAAATGCAAACTAGATTTAATTGCTGCTTTGGGAAGGCTCTGCTGCTCAGCACATGACTTGTAGAAGTTTCTTAACCTTTGTATCTGCTAACATAAAGTCCAGTGACTTTTAACAAAACTCCAACATAATAGGGGGTTAAACAAAACAGAAGTTTATTTCTTGCTGTGTGAATTAATTTCAAAGACAGGCAGTCTAGGCCAAGTTTTGTGGTTCTATGATCATCAGGAACCCATCCGTTCTGTCTTTCTAATTCATTATCCTAATTCACAGCTTCTGTCACTTTATGGTCCAAGGTGGTTACTCCATTTGTGTCATTTGCATGGTAAGCTGGGTGGAAGAGTTAAAACAGAACTCAAAAGAATCTGCCTCCTCCCTTTTAAGGAGCTTTTTGAAAGTCATAAAAATACCTCTGGTTATATCTCATTAATCAGAATTTAGTTATACAGCCACACCCAGCAGCAAGGGAAGCTGGGAAAGCTGTGTTTTAGCTGAGTATACTTCTCAGAATTCTGTTACCAAGGAAAAAGAAGAGACTGGATTTTGGGAAGCAATTAGTTGTATCTTCCACTATGTGATTGAGGAAAGCTACCAAAAACTGATAGCAAACACCTTGATACATTCTGAAAGGTTTAGATATACCTACTAAAGTCAGAAACAAGATTGTGATACCCAGTTGTATCACTGCTATTCCACATTGTGCAGGAGGTTCTCCATGCAATAAGACAAGAAAGAAAATGGTGGCTTAAGGATTGAAAGGAAGAGACAATATATACATATTTTTAACATAAGACCTGATTATCTGCAAGGAAAATCTAAGAATCTGCAAACTTGTAGTGCTTAATAAGAGAGTTCAGAAAAATTTCCAGATACGGGATCTACTTTTGAAAATCAATAGTGTTCCTATATAATAGTAATAATTAATCACACAAAAGTAATAGGCAAAATATACCTTTTGTTGTAGCAATAAACTATTTCCTAGGAGTAAATATAATAAAGTTATGTAAGCATTTTATGAAAATTAATGTCATATGTCATTAAGGGGCATAAAAAATCTGAATAAATGAATAGGTGTATCTTGATGTTGGGTTGAAGACTGAATATTTTTAAGATGTCAGTTCTTTTCTAATAATCTATGAATTCAATGTATTTTAAGCAATTATTCTAATAGATGATTATATGGAACAAATAATAATTCTAATGTTTATATGGAAAACTAAAAGGCCACAAACAATAATCAAATTCTGAGTAAAACCAAGTGAGAGAGACTTTGCTTATCAGATTAGAGAGCTCAAGTAATATAGCATTTTTCCCATAAAAAGGCAGAGATATACATTAGTGAGATTAAACAGAGTGTCTATAAACAGGCCCAAGGATGTATAGGAACTTGATATTACGTGTGTCAGAGGTGATATTTCAAATCACTTAGGGAGTGGATGGCTCTGTACAAAATGGTATTGGAACAAATGACAATTAATATGGAAAAATATTGAATTCTGTGTTGAAGATAATTGGTTGCCTTCTAATATCCATTATCCTTCTCCTTTTTTCATAAATTAATATATTTTTAGCTGGGCACAAACCAGTCCCCAAGGCTGACATTAAGGCCTCTTTGAAGATGGTGTGGCCACCACAGGAACACAGTCCACTGGTGGCGAAGAGATTTGCCACAGAGTGTGAGCAGGAGCTAGTCTTTAGAAGTGGCCCGCCATTGGCATAATAAATGGGTAGGTCAAGCCTGTTCTGTAGAAGTCATTTGCCATTGTGGATGGTATGTCATTGCCTGAGGGTACAGCCAGAGCTGGTCCTCTGTGCAAAATAGATATAGTGAAAGACTAGAACCTGGAAGGGAGTGTGTGCTTTCTAGAGCTTAGTCAGGTGGCAGCACGTAGCTAGAAGGGAGACTGTGAGAAAAGAAATGTGGGTGACTTCCAATCATACATTTAAAAGGAGAAAATGTGCCCCCCACTTTCCCATTTCCCATTGGCTGAAATGTGGATATAATGGTGAGGTCCAGAACAGCCCTTCTAGACCTTGAGATGAAAGCTTCGTGATGCAAATGTCAGAGCCACATGGTAAAAGAGGCCTTGGTTCATGGCGGCTGTGGAGACTTCCAGTCCTATACTTCCCACCTGGATTTTTATACAACAAAGCAACGTACCTCTGTTTGAGCCTCTGTTATTTTGGGTCTCTTTGTTACAATAGCTAAGACTATATCCTAACCAACATAAATATATACCTTGTGTATTAAAATATAACTTTCAAGGTGAATTAAAAGTTTAAAAGGTTAAGATATCAGTTCTCTTCAAATTAATCTATAGATTTAATGCAATTTCTATAAAAACATCAGCAACAGTTTTCATAGACATTGACAAGTTTATTCTAAATAGTACATAAAAATGCACAGGACCTAGAATAGCTAAAACAATTTTGAAAAATAAAAAAGTGGAAAAAAAATCACTCTTTTCAATGTTAAGGTTTATTACACAGCTATAGTAATTAAAATAGTGTAGCACTGGTGGAGAGATAAACATCTAGATTAAGAGAGTGGAATAGAGAACTCAGAAATAAGATATACATACATGTCAAACTGATTTTTTTTTTAGATGAAGTCTTGCTCCTGTTGCCCAGGCTGGAGTGTAGTGGCATGATTTTGACTCACTGCATCCTCTGCCTCCCAGGCTCAAGTGATTCTCCTGCCTCAGCCTCCTGAGTAGCTGGGATTACAGGCATCCACCACCATGCCTGGCTAATTTTTGTATTTTTAGTAGAGTCAGGGTTTCACCATGTTGGCCAGGCTGTCTTGAAACCCTGACCTCAGGTGATCCACCTGCCTTGGCCTCCTAAAGTGCTGGAAGTACAGGAGTGAGCCACCGCACCCAGCCTTATGTTATACTGATTTTTTGACAAAAGTGCCAAAACAATTCAACAGAGAAAGATCCTTTTCAACAAATGGTGCTGGAGTGATTAGATATTCACAGGCAAAAACATGAATCACAATCTCAAAATTAAATAGATTACACATTTAAGTGTAAAATGTAAAACTAAAAAACTCTAAGAAAAATATTTAGGTAAAAAATTTCAAGACATTTGGACCTAGACTTGATGCCAAAAACATGATCCATAAAAGAAAAAGTTGATAAATTGCACCTCATCAAAATTTTGTTCTGTGAAAGATGATTAAGGGGTTGAAAAGACAAACTACAGATAGGGAGAAAATATTTGCAAATCACATATACAGTACAAGACTATTATCTAGAATATATACAGAATTCTCAAATCTCAATAGTAAAAAATCTCAAACAACCAAATGGGAAAATGAGCAGAATACATAAATAGACATTTTGCTGAAGATGATTTCTAGGTTGCAAACAAGCACATGAAAAGACGTTCAACATCATTAACCATTAGGGAAGTGCAAATTAAAACCATAAGGAGATATCGCTATGCACCTATCAGAATGATTAAAATACAAAATAGTGATAACACCAAATGCTGACTAGGATGTGTAGAAACTGGGTCACTCATGCATTGCTGGTGAAAATGTGAAATAGTACTGCCACTTGAGAACAGCTTGGCAATTTCTTACAAAAGTGAACATGCACTTACCATATGAAACAGCAATGACACTTTTGGGCGTTTATTCCAAAGAAATAAAAACTTATGTTCACATAAAATCTGTACATGAACATTCATAGTAGCTATATTCTTAATAGATAAAGATTTAAAATAACCAAGATGTCCTTCAATGGGTAAATGTTTAAACAAACTGTGATACATCTATACCATGAGGTGTTATTCAGCAATTTAAAAGTAATGAACTATGAATCACACAACAACTTGGAGGGATTTTTAGGGAATTATGCTGAGTGGGAAAAAAAGCCAATCTCAAAGCTTACATACTATATGATTCTATTTATTTTGTATTATTGAGATGGCAAAGTTATAGAAATGTAGAACAAGGCCGGGTGCAGTGGCTCATGCCTATAATCCCAGCACTTTGGGAGGCTGAGGCAGGTGGATTACGAGGTCAAGAGATCGAGACCATCTCGGTCAACATGGTGAAACCCTGTCTCTACTAAAAATACAAAAATCAGCTGGGCATGGTGGCACATGCCTGTAGTCCCAGCTATTTGGGATGCTAAGGCAGGAGAATTGCTTGAACCCAGGAGGCGGAGGTTGTGGTGAGCCGAGATCACTCCATTGCACTCCAACCTGGGTAACAAGAGTGAAACTCTGTCTCAAAAAAAAAAAAAAAAAAAAAGAAAAAGAAATGTAGAACAGATTAGTGATTGCCAGAGTTTAGGGGTGGAAAAAGGAGGTGAGTGACTGTGCATATAAAATTTTGGGTACAAGGGATCTTTGTTCTGTATCTTCACTGTGGTGGTGACCTGAATCTATATGTGACAAAACAGCGTGAAACAAAATATACCCATAGGTGCACACACACAAATGAGTGCAAGGTTTTGTTTTTTTTAAGTTACTGAGACTCTGAGAGGAAGTTTTAGGAATACCTTAAATTATTAGTTTTGATTATATACTCTTTTACATCTATGCATAGAAATAATATATAATTTATACCTAAATAATATAAAAGAACTATTTCAATAAGTACAAAATAAAAATTGTAAGTGATAAGAAAAAAAGGAACCAGGAAAGTATTACTGAAATACCAATGATTTGTCATTTCATCATATTTAAATTGATGAAATATAATTAAAATTAACTTAATTTAAAATAAAAATGACGACAACTAGTGTGGATAATGATACAGGTGAGCAGGAACTTTCCACACTGTTAGCATAATTTGGTTTGACCGCATTGGAGTACATACAGCTCTTGAGGTGTAGAATGTACCCCACAAAACCTTGAAGTAGGTACCCTAGAGTAACTTACAAATATGCACAAGTAATTACTTATAAGATTGCTCCGATCAGCAATGTTTTCAGTAGTAAAAATTTCAAACAATGTAAATGTTCATCAGTTGGCAATGCTTTAATTGTGGTTATATTCAAAAGATGAAAATTAAAAGTTAAAATGAATGATGAACTAAAAATGTTGAGTAAAAAAGTAACTTATTGAAAGATACAGGAAATATTATACTGTTTATGCAAAGTTTATAAAATGTTCAAGATATCATATATTATTCATTAAACAAATTTCTGTAATATAAACACAAAACTTTTATTCATATGATAAAAAGATAAAAATCTTGCAAAAAATATGTGCTCTAAATTCATGACAGTGGTTGTCTCTGGGAAGGAAGGAAAAAGAATCAGACTGGGAGGAGATACAAAGGATATCTCAACTGTTTAATGTTTGAATTCTTTCAGGAATAAAGGAAGAGACCTGAAACAAACGTGATTGACATTTGCTAAGTAGTTACAATTCTCCAGGAACAGACTCAAGTCTTTGATTCAGTCACTTAATATTCATAACAATACACACTCCCTTTTTGCTGACGAGTAAGATGAGACATAGAGAGGCTAGATAACTTACCCAAGGTCTCACAGTAGGTAAAACCTGCGTGTGTGGTTGTGGTGGAGTGCCTGTCTTGTAACTGAACCTTGTGAGGAGGGTTTCAACAGGCCAACGCTGTGGCCCCTGAGGGTGCTTTCCCCTCCAGTACTGACCGCCAACCTATTCCCGAAGCACTGATTTGAGGATGGGAGATGCAGTGGTTGGTGTTTGTCATGCCTGGAACGTGAAACAGCTGAAGATAGGCTGGCTAGCTATTGACATAGAGGCTGAATGCAGGGTGGCTGTATTGGGACACATGAGCACTCCTAGAATTTGTCATAAAACAGGAAGCCCAGAAGGACCAAGGGACCTTAGCAGAAAGAATCTGAAGGGGTTTACTTCAGAACTTCTCAGGGCTGTGGATGGAAGTGGGCTGGTAGGGGAGCAGATGAGCTAGAGGAGGGCATCTTACACCAGAGGAAGGAACTACAGGTGGGAGAGCTCCAGGAATGAGAGCTAGAGGCAAACACACAAAATCTCCCACAGAATCATCTTTGAACATTTGGAAGGCTCAGAGAGCCGGAGGTCAACTCACAACAGTGACAGCTGGAAAGAATTTTCCAGTTCCCTTTCCTCTCCAACACCCAAACCCCAAAGGGCTCAGAGACAGCAGCTAGAAGAGGGAGAAGGCATGTGAGAAAGAAACAAGCAACATCCCCTTTCCAGGAACTGGAACTTCGAATGAAGTGGAAAGCTTTGGCTACTACATAGGACCGGCATTCTAAGTACCAAATTGGGACTGTATTTTGTGACCAAGACTGATCAGTGGATTTCTTGTTACATAAAAGTAATCACATATACAGCATGGAATACTATGCAGCCATAAAAAAGGATGAGTTCATGTCCTTTGCAGGAACATGGATGAAGCTGGAAACCATCATTCTCAGCAAACTGACGCAAAAACAGAAAACCAAACACCACATGTTCTCGCTCATAAGTGGGTGTCGAACAATGAGAACACACAGACACAGCGAGGGGAACATCACACACTGGGGTCTGTTGGGGTGTGTGGGGTTAGGGGAGGGATAGCAGGGGGGTGGGGAGATTGGAGAGGGATAACATTAGGAGAAATACCTAATATACCTGCCGGGGGGATGGATGCAGCAAACCACCATGGCATGTGTATACCTGTGTAACAATCCTGCACGATCTGCACCTTTAAGTTCTGTACCCCAGAACTTAAAGTAGAAAAAAAAAAGTAATCAGAAGAGGCAAGGGACAATCAAGATTTAATTTGGAAGTGTTACGACTTCCATTCTGAATGAAATTTAATGGGCCAGTGAGTGACAATAAAGAAGTTGCATCATTGGACACAGAAGTGAGAGACAAGCAGCGTGCCAAGGTGCAAAATCTAAGGTGACACCAACTCTCAGACTCATGCAAGTGCAGGATCAGCATGTGAGAGTGGGTACTTCCTTAAATCCTGTGTCCAGGCACCATGCCAGCCTCACCCTGGTCCCCACCTTGGTGCACAGTAACTACTAGAGGAAAAAGCACAATCCCTGCAGGTGGTAGGGGGAAGCCTATTCTCAAAGCACTGATTTGAGGAGGTCAAAATTACTGCATAGGAGCTTCTTGAATGGGGCTCTGCTTCAGAAACGCTGCTTCATGGTGTTGAGGGTGATCCATGATGACTGTGGGCCCTCAGGGATGAGAGGGGTTCTTGCTAGATCTAATTAGAAAGCAGCTTTTCTGGTTCAAGATGGCTAAGGATGCTCAGATGACATGTTGCTGAACATCTGCTCTGAGGGGCTCCATCTGTGACACCTTCAGAATCTACTCTGCTGTATAGCGTTCATGCAGAAGCCATGTTCTTCTTGTGCTGGCTCCATCAATGACTAAGGAGAGCAGGGGTTCTAGAACTGGGCCATTCTTGCACATTGAATGGCACGTTTTATTCTGAGACTCTCCACCAACCTGCTTGAGACTTTTCCACTGCTGGCTGCACTGCAGACGCAGTATCTTCCAATCTAATCCTACTTCCTTCCTTCTCTCCTTTTACAGACATCAGACCTGCCTCACATCTAAAGTTTTTCCTGCTGATTCCTGCTCCTCTCCCTTTTATTCTTTATAAATGTCTCCCTCCATAAATCTCTTGGAGTATAATTCTGACTAGAGAGACTGGCTCTTGCAAGACCAAGATTGACAGAGGAGCTCTTCCCATCATGACAACATGTTGTGGGGGCAGTTCATCTTGGTCTATAGACTCTGTATGGGAGAGATTCGGGGGGGATTTTGAGAACTATAGGAAGTGTTCAAACTGGCAGGATAAATATATTTGAAATGTGCTCCATCATCCTCAAGGAGATCCCTATCTAGAAAGACTTTAGAGCTTAGTAAGACACTGTAGAGTCCCTGTGCAAAACAGGGAGAGTAAGTGGGGTGGGTGGACCTCATAGCCCATACATACGTTGCCACTGGAGTAAAGACACCAGCTGGAGCCCTTATTTCTCCATGTTTAGGAGAGAGCCGTGGCTGCCCACTGGCTTTTTTTATGAGGTGGACCACAAGGAGGAAACCAGAGAGTTTCTTTCACAGTCCTCTGCTGCTCTGAGCAGCACAAGCTAAGCTGCTTATTAACAGAAGGCCACGGCAAGTTAGCCTGATGTGTGCCAGGAAAAGAAACCATGACAGCTTCTGGGTAAAGTCTCAGTTCGGAGAGTCAGGTTGCAAATTGTGAATTCCAAAGTAGTCCAGTAGAATGAACTAATGGAAAAAGGGGCCGTAGGTGGTTACAGACTTGCTGAGAATCTTATCAGTTTACAAGAGGCCGTGAGAAGCTGGAACTTGGGCTTCTAACTAACCTTGTCTTCCTCACAGAACAGTTGAGAGGGGAGATGAGGCTCTACTTGGTCCCAAAGCCGTTGTCACCAAAATCAAAGCCTTCAGCAGTGTTTGAGAGGGTACAGAGAGGAGTTTCACCTGCCTCCTTGGTCAGAAGCAGGTGGGTGAGAGGTGGGGAGCTGGAGGTGACGATGTTACTTCTGGGTGGGACCCTTCAACACCTCACATAAGCAGGAGGAAGTGATTTCCTTTCTCCAGGAGCCATCTGTAGCAAGCCTGAGATGGGGGCGTGGGCATGTGGATGGCATGGGAAAGTGACTTCCCAGTTCTGAGCAGGGGCATGTCTAGTGTTTGTCTTAATTTGTGCTTCTTCCCCAAACAGGAGCTGAGACAGGAATTTGGGGACAGATAGTTAATTTGGGTAGTTATTCCAGGAAGTAAAAGTGAAGAAGCAGGGAGAGTCAGCCATGAAGGAAGAAACTCCAAGAAATGCTGGCTAATGCCCTGGGTAACAGGGTAGGGCAGGGACTACAGTGAGCTGAGAGAGTGGCCTGAGGTGCAGAAGTTAGTTAAGAAGGAGGCACTCACTCTCAGGTTCATGAAAACCTAGCCTTACCCTAGAGCCTAGACTTGCTGGGGATTCTCCGAGGAGTTCAGCTCAGAACTGCCTCTCCATGGGGATTAGGATATTTATCTTCCAACTCTTGTCCTCCATGAGTAGAGGGTTGTCCTTAAGAGTGTCGACACCCCGCTGTACTCGCCCTGCCACCTGGGGCTTCTGGGATGCTGTGCCTGAAAATCAGCAGTGAGAAAAGCCCAATGGCTTTGGAGAAAGCCCTGAGGCAGAAGAGCTGCAGAGTTGCATCACAAGTCAGATGAGGCAAGGGATGTCACCCACCCAACTGCCCTCTACTCAGTGGGGCAGAGACAGCTGAATTGCTCCTGGGTGGGGGGCACAGTGTGGCAGAATGTCTAATTGTCCCCCCTTTTATCTTCTGGCTTCTTTCTTCGGGGCAGGAGTGGAAGGCATCTCTTAGCATGAGAATGTTTAGAAGTTATGCTAATGGCAAGAAATGGTTGGCCTGTAGGTGCCCCTCCCTGAAGAATATGGGGTGGGGGCCAATGGGACTCAGTGACCTGACATAAAAGGTGAGGGCAAAATGGGGCCATGGCTGACCAACTCTGTGTGAACTGCAAGGCAGCACTAAGTGGGCAGCGAAGAAGCACCAGCATCATCCTCCGCTTTGGAGTGGTTTAGGGTCAGCTAGAAGCAAGCTCGGCCGTGGGTGGAGTGGGCAGGACTTTTCAGTCACTGTGGGTTGGGGGCAGAATGATGAGAGTTACAGCACTGGACTGAGGTGGAGGTTGTGAGGCTCAATACATTTCTAGGCAGTAAATTTAATATTTCAAAGAGATGGGGGGCATTAATCATAGTAATCCAGAGAGAAGACAAGACCCTGGCTTAGAGCAGTAAAATAACAGATGGAGAGAGGTAGAGACCCCAGAACCTAGTGGATGGAGTGTGTGGAAAGGCAGCGCGAACAGCTAGCTCTGAGTGTCCAAACTGGGTGGATTGGGAGGTGAGTGGTATCCTGAAAAGGGCAGGGAGGCGGCACTGGAGGCTTGTTACGGGAAAAGAGGAGTGAGTTGGAGTGATCTGAGGACATTCAGATGGACGTGACCAGGTGGCGCTGGAGCCAGGGGACGAGCGGTGACTCTGAACTCTGGGGAGCACTCACATTTTTATTCTGAAGAGACAGTGTCTCACACTGACACCGAGGCTGGAGGGCAGTGGTGCAATCATAGCTCTACTTCACTAGGAGGAAGCTCTGGGAATTAAGCACTCCCTTATCTGCTGAAGAATTTCATAATGATCTCACCATAACAACCCCTCCCAAAGTGTTTTTCTCCTTCAAATCTTACGAGTTATTTTCATCCCCTTTGAACTTCTTTCATGGGTTTGGTAGGGCAGTAATCTTTCCTCCAATTGTGTAGACAAGAAAATTTGCTCAAGGAACTCGTGACATGAGCAACAGAAGGCCTGGAATCAAATTGGGACCTTCTGTCCTCTCATCGAGAGCCCTGTCTGGAGCACCATACTGCTTAGCAGATGAGTTTGAACGCTTCTGCGTGGATCATTTGCGGACATCATCAGCTTCCAAGTGTTTCTGAGGCTCCCTGTTCTAGCTTCAAGAAGCATCATTATTCAACAGGTGGGTACACACACACACACAAACACACCCATGTTTATATTGCTTTATAATGCAATTAAATCTGTAAGCTGGATGTAGGGGCAGCCACATTTCTAATAATCAATTAACTCAATTCTACTAAGGGAAAACAATGAGTCTTCTTCATGTACCACGTGTTAGAATTTATCAATGAAGCATATGGACCAAGTTTTGTTGTTGGTACTGTGGTCAGAACTGGGGTTTAAAGGGTTAGCAGTAGACAAGAATTTCCTTGGTATATATTTGATGCCCCCAGCAAATCCTGCCTTTTTCCACCTGAACTCAGGTGAGTCATGATTTATCTGGGTCTCCTCAGGAGGACACATTTTAAACATTTCAAGCAAGGTTTGAATGACTTTCTGGAGCCAAAGTTCATTGTCAGTGTTTGGGGCCTAGGGAGCGTTTATCTGGAGGAAAAGTACTTGGCTCTCTCCCCTTAGGTGACGATGGGAGAGGGAGCCAGTCCATGTCCTTGGCACCCTATCTGAGCAGGCTTAGTGGCTTTTAGTTTGCTTGAGACACTCAAAAGTCCCTAGATCAGGTCAGCACTAGACACAACCTCCTCCCTATCGCCCTGCTGCTAAGCTCGGCTTTCATGTAATTTATAACTGTGGCCAGAAGGGTCTTTACAAGACATGAATGCAGCCTGTAACTTGTAATACTCGCGAGGAGTTTTTGCCTGCCAGCTTCCTTCCTCCTTTGGTAACAGCATCTTAACGTTTTTGTTGGGGGTGAGGGAGGGGGTTGGAGAGAGGAGGTGATTGCACATGGCCCTGTTGGAGCTGTCAGTCTAAATGCCCCTCTCTTCCTCCACTGGAGCTGGGCTGATCAGGTGCTTTCTCCCTGAAATTTGAATCCTAACTGGGAGACTCACAAGGGAAAGCACTGGAGCTGATTGGTCTTGGTCTCCTAAAGAGACTTTTTATTTATTAGTGCCTGCTGCCCAGAAACCTACCTAGCCTGGGGTGCCATCCTCCTGGTTGTTCAGCATTTTGTTTCATCATTGGAGCTTCCCATAGCCTTCTAGTAGATTCTTTCTATGCTTGTAACTGAATAATTCTGATGCAGAAATTGATACCTGGAGATGAGTGTTACCGTTAGCAGATCCTAAAATGTGTCATTGGCTAATATGTCGTAGAGCACGGAGACTTTCCTATCCCCAGATCCAACTCTGGAAAGCTCTATTATGCCGTTAGCTGTAGCCTGTTGTATCTGGAGACTCAGATCACCTGCCTCCTGCAGTAGGACTTTTAGGACCTTGATGGAAAGATTCTAGGACTTGGAAGGGTGTGGGCTTTCTGTAGGCTTAACAAAGTCGTGCAAAGAAAGACAACTTACTTTGCCTAAGTTGGGCCATATTGAAGCAGAAGGAGAAGCCTTTTCTCTTTATGGCAAGAAACCTAGATCTTCTAGGCTTACGCGCTGCAGAGTGGAGAAAACAAATTTCTGTCCCAAGCTAATAATGGTAGAGAGAAGGCAGCGGAGTTGGAGATGGCGGTGTGCCAGAGCCAGCTCACAGTGGCTCAGGTCGACCGTGCACATCTCTTCCCAATTCTACCTTCAGGGAGGTCACATTAGTAGTTTCACATGGGCCACGGTGGAAGTATTTACACTGGACAAGTCAGAAAATGCTACATAGCGGGCTTTTTTTTTTTTTTTTCCTCCTGAAGAGCTGATTTTTTAAACTCTTACCAGCATACCACTGATTGGATACATCGAGATGGGGTAAGAATAGGAGCTGGAAGAAGCCTGACACCTCCTCTCATCTTTTGCAGTCTCTGTAGGGCAAAGGAGACATTACTCCAACTTACAGAGCTGTCCAGGGGGATACTGACTGGGGTAGGGGAAGTAAACTGTGCCTCCAAAGCCAAGCCTATGGTTTTTCAGCAGTATTTTTATACAGTGGCTGGCTAAGGCCAGGATGAAGGCCACTTAGTTGAGAGCTGGAGTGAGGGAGGGCAAGAGGTCTATTGTCAAAAGACAATAATGTACAGGTATAAGTCTAGATTGAATGGCTAGATCTGACAAGTTGGTAAAATAAAACAGAAAAATTCTCTTATATTTTAAGAGACTGGGGTTTTGAGGGAGCTGCACTGCCAGAGAAGCTTCAGTTCAGATGAGAAATGGCCCACAATTGCTCAAACCTGAAGGCAATTTCTAGGACCCATTGGTGCCAACAGAAAGTGTGGTAAGCTGCCTATTCCCAAGAAGGAATCTCTTCCCAGTGCTCTTGTTTCATGAGGCAATAGGACAGTGGATAAGGAATTATTCCATTGATCAAGACCAAGAAGACCCTCCACTGCCAAGAAAAGGAGTACACGCTTCAGGGTACACTGTGGATTGGCACTTCAGGCTGTGGTGCCTCCTTTTCTAAAGAGGGTTTTTAAAAGGGAAGCTGACATGTTTATCCTATACTATTGCATATCGATTGCATGGTTAGCTTTTGGGTACTGGGCCATGAGGGGCTACCTCTAAACTGATCAAGAAGAAAGCATTTCACTCATTTGACAAATATCTTTGAATTTGCTTTGACACTGTTCTGGTGGCTAGGAATATATCAATGAGTAAAGTAGAGCCCTTGCCCTCACAGAGCTTACATTCTAGTGGAGAAGACAGGCCATAGCCAAGTTCATGTATGAGATCCTGGAGGGCGCTGAGTGCTGTGGATGTGGCTGGTGATTAGCTGGGCTGGTCAGAGAAGAACTGAAGAAAGGGCAGGGCTGAGTGATATGGTTATACTGGCTGAGGGAAAGCAAGTTCCATGAGCTTGACACTGAGGCAAGAGCATGCCTGGTGTGTTTAAGGAACAGCAAGGAGGACAGCATGGCGGAAGCGCAGGGAGTGAGTGGAGGGGAGATGAGGTCAGGGAGGAGTGAGGGCCCAACGATGTGAAACAGTTGCAATGACATTTGCTCAGAGCATCTTGGAGTCAGGAGTAGATTTTGAGCTCTGGCTGTGGTTTCAGAATTGACCGTTGAGGGGTAAGAGTAGAAATTGAAATAAAACTTGTGAAAAATGATGGCCACTTGGATAAAGTTGAAAGTTAAGGTGGCAAGAAATGGTCAAATCTAGGATGGATTTTGAAAGCAGAGTTGACAGGAGTTGCTGATGTCTACTATTGAAACAGGCTTGACTTGCAGCTGAATGCGATACTTAGACAAGGCTCTGGAGTGTATGTTTACGTGAGAAAGCTACATTCATGTTAGGAAGTTATTCTTATCACACGTCTGGAAAGAGGGAGGTTTGCTGACACTGGGCGGCCATGAGGTGGAATGCGGTGGGCAGCTACTGTTCATCATCGATTCCCTCTTCTTATGGCCACAGAGCTCTTTCATGTGGGAACTGCTCTCCACCCAACTTCTGATTCTGACTGAGCACATGATCCAGGAGTGGGCAGTGGGCTGCATGTTCTGGACACGTTTGCTTGGGAAAAGGGATGTAATACAGTCTGGGCCACTGACATGCCTTCCTGGATTTTTGCTGGAATCATTGGGTAGGAGTTAACTTTCTCCTCTGGGATCACAGATATGAGCAACATATAGGCGATCTTGGCTACCCCATGGAGGGAGCCTGCCTGATGATGGAGCCAACATAGAAGAAACCAGAGTCAAGGGGGAGAGATGATGACCTGATGGCATCATGTGAGCTCCTGAATCCAGCTCAGCCTGAATCCAACCGCATCTTCCAGTTTAGTAGAGGAAAATGTCTTCTTTTATTTCTTCTTTTTCCTAGGAGTTAATGTAGGTTGGATTTCTATCACTTGCAAGATGAGATAATATCTGGTCAGTATACCCAGGTCTAATGAGATATTTCTATACTGATTAGGCAATAGCAGCTGCTTCAAGTCTTCCAAGTGCTCCCCACTGCCCAGCTGTCCTGGTCCCTTCTTTGGGACCTCCCTCTAGACCTCCCCACAAGCCAACAATGAAAGGGTTAATACCTGGCACAGCAGGGGGCCTGCTTCAGGAATGTGGTCAGTTCCTGCAATTTTTTTTTTTATTTTTATTATTATTATTTTTTTTTGAGAGGAAGTCTTCCTCTGTCGCTCTGTCCCTCAGGCTGGAGTGCAGTGGCATGATCTCGACTCACTGCAACTTCTGCCTCCCTGGTTCAAGCGATTCTCCTGCCTCAGCCTCCAGAGTAGCTGGGACTACAGGCGGGTGCCACCATGCCTGGCTAATTTTTTGTATTTTTAGTAGAGCTGGGATTTCACTGGTTTAGCCAGGATGATCTCGATCTCTTGACCTCATGATCTGGCCGCCTTGGTCTCCCAAAGTGCTGGGATTACAGGTGTGAGCCACTATGCTGGGCCTGTGAAAAGTTTTAATATCACCCATAGAACCATCCAAAATAATTCAGAGGGATGCAAAACTTTGTCCCCCTTGTGAGCATATTCTACTCACTCCCACACTCCATGACGTACTTGCATTACAATAGCTTAGTTACCTTTCCTCAAACTCTTCATCCACAGGCACATCTTCTGTGTCTTTTGCAGGTTTTATTCCTTTTTCCTAGAATTCTCTTTTCTATTACCCACTATGGAACTCGTATGCCGTCTCTGACAACTCAGCTCTGATAATCCAAGTCCAAGGCATAAAATTCACCATGGAGAGTAGCAAATACTGACTACTTCTGTGAAGAGGGAGACGTGTCCAAGCTGAACCATTTAAAATTTCTTTTTTTTTCTTAAAATTGTGAGATAGAGCACACATGCAGAAAATGCATGAGGTAAGTGTTTAGCTTAACGCATAAAGACAACACTCGTTAAGAGAACCACGAAGGTGAGTAATTTGAACATTGCCGATCTCCTTCACGAGCTCTATCTTCCCTCTGCCGGTAACCCTGACTTGTATGTTCACCAGTCCTTGCTTTTGTTTGTACGTTCCTGAACAATATAGTTAAATGTTGCCTGTTTTTGAAACTCATATAATCATGGAGTAGATATAATTTTGTGTCTGGCTTCTTTCATTTAATAAGATTCATTTTTAGACTTGTTTGAGACTGTGTCTTACCCATTTTCATTACTGCATAAAATTACATTTAAAAATACCACAATTTATTAAATTATCCTACTGTTGAAGGACATGGGGGTTGTTTCTAACTTGGGTCCATCGTGAACAATATTGATAAGAAATCGTCTTGTAACTGTCTCCTGGAATATGTGTGCATGGATTTCTCTGGGTTTCATACCCAAGAATAGAAAACCTGAGCCATGGGCTTTTGTATCTTCATCTCTTCTAGGTAAATTTAAGCTGTTTTCCAAAATACAGTCATGCTCTGCATAATGACATTTCTGTCAATAACAGGCCACATATAAGACAGTGTGCCGTAGATTATAAGGAGCTGAAAAACTCCTGTTGCCTAGTGATGTCATAGCCAACAAAACCTGGAAGCACAACTCATTACTCCTGTGTCTGTGGTGATGCTGGTGTAAAGAAACTTCCTGTGCTGCCACTCACATGAAAGTAGAACACATGCAATTATGTACAATGCACAGTACTTGATAATGGCAATACATGACCATGACTGGTTTGTATATTCACTATACCATATTTTTATTATGAAAGTATATGTCTTCTACTTTTTTTTTAAGTTAACTGTAAAACAGCCTCAGGCAGGTCCTCCAGGAGGTATTCTAGAATAGGGCATTGTTGCCACAGCAGATGAGGCTCCACCAGTGCTACTGCCCCTGAGACCTTCCAGTGGGACACGATGTGGAGGAAGAAGCCAGTGATACTGACGATCCTGACCCTGTGTAGGCCTAGGATAATATATTTGTATTTTAGTTTTTAACAAAAAAGTTTAAAAAGTTAAAAAAAATTAATAGAAGCTTGTGGAATAAGGATATAAAGAAAATACTTTTGTACAGCCTGTACAATGTTCTTGTGTTTTAAGCAAAGTATTATTATGGAGTAAAGACATTAAAAAGAATTAAGAAGTTTATAAAGTAAAAAAGTTACAGTAAACTAAGGTTGATTATCATTGAAGAAATAAAAATATTGAAAACAATTTAGTGTAGCCTAACTTTATACAGTGTTTATAAAGTCTGTAAGAAGCGTACAGTAATGTCCTAGGTCTTCACATTCGCTCCCCACTCATTCACTGACTCACCAGAGCAAATTCCCATCTCACAAGCTTCACTCATGGCAAGCACCTTACAAAGGCATGCCATTTTTATCTTTTCTACCATATTCTTACTGTACCTTTTCTATATTTAGATACACAGTGTGTTACAATTGTCTATAGTATTCAGTACAGTAACACGTTGTACAGGCTTGTAGTTAGGAGCAACAGGCTATATGTGATACAGCCTAGATGTGTAGTAGGCTCTATCATCTACGTTTGTGTAAATGCACCCTAGGAAGTTTGCCCAACGACAAAATCACCCAATGACGCGTTTCTCAGAATGTATCTCCGTCGTTAAGCTACACGTGACTGTAGTTGTACCAATTTACACTCTCTTTAATGGGAATTCCTGTTTTCTCCATCTTTGCCATCATTTGATATTTCTTAGACCCTAACGTTTTTGCAGATCTAACAGATGTGTGCTGGTATTTCACTGTGATTTTAGCCTGCATTTCCCTGATTACTTAATTAGGTTGTGCACATTTTTATATGCTTACTAGTTGTTCAGATTTTCTTTTCTGTGGAGTGCCTCTTCCTGTCTCTTGCCATTTTTTTCTATTGTGTTATCTCTTTTGCAATGATTTGTAGAAGTTAATAAAAATCTCCTCTGAATATTATTTTGTCAAATATAAGTGTTTTAAATAGCTTCTTCCATCCTATAGTTTGCCTTTTCATTCCTAATGGTATATTTTAATACACTGATGTTCTAGACATTAATGCAGTCAAATTTATCAATCTCTTCTTTATTCTATGATCATGTAGATGTTTTCCTCTATTATCTTCCAAAAGCTTTATAGATTTACCTTTCACATTTAGGTATTCTCTAAATTGATTTTTGAGTACAGTTTTAGGTGGGGGTCTAATATTTTCCTTTTTCTCCTGAAAACACACTCATCCTAGCAGCACTTACAGGAAGACTAGATTTTCCTCACTCCATGTTATCCCACCTTTACCATACATGAAGGGTCCATATATAAGCTTGGGTCTGCTTCCTTTGGTTATTGATTCTCAGCTAAATTGTACTATGATCTGAAAACATGCATATACTTTTAATCCCTTGAACATTGTTTGAATTTTATTCTATGGCCAGATATGTGAACTATTTTTGTAAATGTGCCCTGTGTACTTGTATTTGGTAACCTTAGGTTAGGTGTGGCTCTCTGTAAACAGAATTTATTTGAATTTTTACAAATCCTGACTGATACTCTATTTCCTGGAGTCCATTTACATTTAATGTACTTCACGAATATATTTGTTTTTGAATATGCTACTTTACTCTGTCTTTTCTATTTCTTTCTTTTATTCTGTATGTCTCTATATCCCATTTTTTTCCCTTACTTTTTTGATTGGCTAATTGTTTCTTAGCATAGTTCCCCCTTGTCCTACTTTGGAAATGATATACTCCATTTCTGATTTGTTACTGGCAACCCTAATAATTAAGCAATTCATTCTTAAGTTACACAGTCTAATGATAATAAAAACCTTTACTTTTCTTCTGGATGATAATAAATTCTTAGAACCCTTATCCTAATCACGTCCTCCCAACTTACATGTTTTTGTTGTCTGGTATTTAGCTAGCACTTCTGATATTTTAAATGAGAGGGGGATTCAAATAACCTGTGCTGTCACTGCTAGAAACCTTGGAATTGTCTTTTCAATGTATTTGCGAACCTTCAGCCTGTGTTCAGCTCCAGACTGAAGATCAGTCTTATTTTGCATCTCTAGCACTTAGGACAGTCTTAAGCAAATGCTTCAGCACACCAGGGCTCTGCCTATACCTACTATTCTGTGTTAACTGGATGTTCCGAATGTTCTTTGCCATTTGTGTCTATATGTTATGCAGTTTAATGGTATAAAAAGTTAAGGCAGTGTTTATGGTAGAGGCATATTTTTGAGAACTTGCAGGTTTCAGATATTTGTACAATCAGCATCGTTGTCCTGCCTCTTATGTCCCCTCGGTGCTAAGGTGTCCTCCCATATTCTGGGCCAGAGAGATTCTAATATTATCTCCTATGGGTAGGTTGAGAAGTTAGCTCTGGCTCTCAGGTTGGCTCCTATAGAAATCTAGCTTCTACCTTGTAATTGCACCGCCAGGTGAACTTGGAAACTGAATATAGTGAAATTTTCAAGAGGTAATCTTGCATTTGCATTGGATATATTTCCAAAAACTCTGTGTAATGCAAGGCACATAGATTGCATTCGTTTTCCAATGGTTCCCATTACAATTCAGGAAATGCATTTGTGTAGAAAAAATTAGAGATGCATTAGTTTTCCTGGGATGCTGTAACAAATTACCAGAAACTAGGTAGGTCACAATAAGATAAATTTATTCTTTTACACTTCTGAGGCTAGATGTCTAAAATCAAGGTATTGGCAGGGCTGTACTCCCTCTGAAGCCTCCGGGGGAGAATCCTGCCTTCTGTGCCTCCTCCTAGCTTCAGCAATCCTTGCCATTCCTTGGCCTGCAGATGTGTCTCTCTGATTTCTTCCTGGGTCTTCACACAGCTGTCTGGTGTGATACAACTGGTGTCTCTTTGTGTGTTTTTTCTGCATCTTCACATGGTGTTCTTCTCTCTGTGTGTCTCTGTTCAATTTTCCCTCATATTTTAATGATACCAGTCATTGGATTATGGCTCACCTTCATCTTAATTTTCTTATATCTGCAAAGACCTTAATGTTAAATAAGGCCACAATCACAGGTAGTATGGATTACGACTTCAACATACCTTTTAAGGGAACATAATTCAACCGAAAGCATATTGTTTAGGGAAGTTGAATTATGTTCCCTAAACATAGGAACATAATACTTTTGCGAAATAGTATCATCTACTTTAATAGAATCAGTTTGATGGTTGGGCACACTTAATTCATCCATATATCATTGTAACAATAAACTTGTGCCCAAACACTCTGTCTACTTAGCTGTCTTATAAACACTTGGGCTAGTATCTCAGATGGCTTTTTCATCATCCACATGGGGTTTAGATGTTGAAGAAGCTGCACAGTCAATATCTGTGCTCCCTGGGTCAGTGGTATGACACAGGAAGAGCCGTTTTGTTGAACCCACCTTTTAGGATAAATCAGGCATTCAGAGAGTAGCTGATTTGTGATGAGATGGCTTGGGCCCTCTGCCATCCCATCATCATCTTATGCATCTGTGGGTGCTGCCAGCTCCCAACAAGCATCTTGAAAGCCTCTTTGGCTTCTGATGGGCTAATAATGACAGAAGGGGGAGCAAAGCCTCAGCAAATCTCTATCCTTGAGGCATGTGAGATGTATCAGCCACTGCGCCTTGTAATTATACAAATGGAAAATCTTACGAAATGATCAAATATATATCTGATGAACTGGCCTGGTCTTTGTGATTGTGGCTGGGAATAGCCCAAGAGTTAATGGAAGATCATGGTTGTCATTACAATCCCTATGTCCTGTGTTGTCATAGGGAGTCTTTGCTTTCCTGCCTCTCAAAATCTGCAACATGCCTTTGGCCTAAACAAACTCCTCTGACAATTCTTACTCCATTCAACCCATATAATTTATCTTTTGGGGCTTAACTCCTATTTTACCTCTTGTTATTAAGTACCATCATCTAGTAGGTACTTAATAACATTTGCAGGATGCGTGAAAGGAACTACTGGCCATACCTTATCTACTGAATCATCATTCTCATGATTATACTTTTCCTTCTGATTATATGAACTATGGAGTTCTGGCCCCAGGGTAATGTAAAAACTCTCCTTCTTAACATCTGATTATGAAATGTGAACGGACTCTGGAATGTATTCAAAAGCCGCCTTTTTAGCTACACAACAGAAAGGTCTAGCCATTTCAGCCTCAGAAAAGAGTGTTTGTCCCATATAAACGGCGCAGGCACCATTGAGCTCTACAACATGAGATGCGAGGGCTATAGAAAGCATTCACTTTCTTCCCTTCCCACCAATTTTACGAGCAAGGGAATTGGAGTTAAGAGGAGAAAGACTGGCCCTGATCAGCCAGGCAATCGGTGGAAGAGTTAGGATTCCAACCGGCATTTCCAGATATGAGGGCAGTGCTGTTTCCTGCTCCACCCAGGCTCAATCTCAAACTGAAAAATATCAAAATCCCATAAAGTGAAAGGTAAGTGATTCATGATACATGTCAGTATCATAGAAATAAGAGAAAAATAAAACGATGCTTTAAGGTATAACATCTGGACATACCTTTAAAAATATAAATTTTAATGGATATCTCAAAGGCTTTTCATGACATAGGCCACAGGTGTGACCCTGAGTCACAGAAGGTGTCCGACAGCTCTCAACATGCAATCATGCAAAATCCTAAATAACATTGCCAATCTCTATGTGGTGCTTCACAGACGACTACCTTGGACCTTCAGCAATGTTCCTGTTCTGTATCTTTGGAAGTTCTGGTCCTGAGAAGTTTGTCTCAGTAAATATAATCTCTGATTACAACCAAAATAAAAGGACCAGGGATATTTTCTAGAGAGTAAGAGAACCCATCATCTGATATTGAAATGCAGAAGGGAAATCACAGTGGAAATGCTCTTGGCTTCTGACTCCTTTTTGTGTTTCTGACTCCTTTTGTATATGGGGGCTTTTTCAAAGGTGGCTACCAGCTGCATTCCCTGCCCAGTTTTGACATTGTGACCAGTGGCATGCATTGGTGAGGCTGTAGCTGGCTGTGATCTGTGGTGGGAAAGAGTTAACACAGAGCAGAAGCACACATCAGAACTGTACATGTCCAGGCTGGAGTGTCCTCACGAGGGTCCAGGGGCAGTCACCTCCTTACTGGTGGCTTTGTCTTCATTTTGCATTGAGCTAGATGTGCTCATGTTGATTCTGTCACTAAGGCCTCTAGTGACACTCTCATAGGATGGTGGGAAAGATGTGGCAGATGCAGTTTCAGATTTGTCTGGGAGGACACAGTTTTCATTTGCCATGAAAGCAACAAAGCCTTCATCTGGGAGTGACGCAGCCTCCTCCTCAGCTCTGGGAACATGTGGGGTGTTGGAGAGTGCCATGGAGCGGTGCAGCACATAGCTCCGATAGGCCTTTTGAATGACAGTGGCCGAAAGGTCTTCTTGCTTCCATCGGAGAGTAGTTGCTATTGGTTCATAGGATGATTTTGAAAGATTAGTTGCCATAAACTTCTCCTCCATATTTGCCTTCAGAGAATCCAGCTCTCCGGATTCTCCTAGGACATTCTTGGTGAAAGCAAAAAGGATGTCCAAGCAGTGGATCTTATCTCCAGGGACCAAAGGCAGGTCCATCTGGCTCAGTATGTTTCGATTGGGTTTTGGGATTCTCAGGGGGCCAGAGAGCGTGTCTGCAAAGTCTGAGAGAGCCGAAAAGGTAATAAACTGAGTGGCCTCTGGGTCGAACTTCTCCCAGGTCTCATAGAACATGTCAAAGTCGTCCTCACTCAGGGGCTCAGTGCTCTCCTCCGTGGCCACATTGAAGTTCTCCAGAATCACTGCAATGTACATGTTGACCACGATGAGGAAGGAGATGATGATGTAGGTGGTGAAGAAGAGGATGCCCACGGCTGGGCTCCCGCAGTCCCCCCGAGAGCCATTGCTGTTGGGCAGATTGGGGTCACAGTAGGGGGGCCCCGTGTTGAGGATGGGGCTGAGGAGGCCGTCCCAGCCGGCAGACGTGGTGATCTGGAAGAGGCACAGCATGCTGTTGGCGAAGGTCTGGAAGTTGAACATGTCGTCGATGCCGGCCTCCCACTTGACATGGGGGAAGTTGGCCATGCCGAAGATGGAGTAGATGAACATGACGAGGAAGAGCAGCAGCCCGATGTTGAAGAGGGCAGGCAGGGACATCATAAGGGCAAAGAGCAGCGTGCGGATCCCCTTGGCGGCTCGGATCAGTCTGAGGATGCGGCCGATTCGGGCCAAGCGGATGACTCGGAAGAGCGTCGGGGAGAAGTAACTCTGCAGTGACTTAAGAATTGCAGAGAAAACCAGGCCTTTAAAAGAAGAGGAAATGATCTAATTAGCATCTCCAGCCATGAGTCCTGACAAAGTTGGCCATGATGGCACTCTGCTCGGCGTGGTACGGACTGCCACTTGGGCATCCGTATTTGAGGACTCTGAGCCCTCGGAGCCTGGCATGGCAGGTAGCACAAAGTAGGAGCTCAGTAACTGTCCATTGCATAAGTCCGCTCTTCCTCATCAGTCTTACCCTTCCTACCATGTAATCTTTGCCTCCACCCAGAATATCCTCTTGGTCACCCTCCACAGTCAAAACCTTGTCTTCTGCAGCCAAGTTCAGCCGGAAGTGATTACAGTTTATTCCACAGGCCCACAGTCTTTGGCCTGTTTTCGCCTATGACTCAGACCCTGCTCCTCCCTGAGATTGCAGCCTTTGGGTCATGCCCTTTCCTGCACCCTGGTCCTGTGCTCTGGGAAGGCCAGGACCACCTATGATTCCCCTCCCTACCTCCTACTGTGAAGACTGACTCTGTTTCTGGCACCCAGTCCTGTGGGTAATTGTACAGAGCCTGGTGTTAATTACAAGGGGGCCTGAGGAGTCATGCAACTTGATGACAGCCAAAGCAGAATGTCTTTGAATGACCAGCTGTCTGCACAATGGTTTAATTTGTTTCTTTCAGTTCCAGCTGTGTTTGAACTTTATGTTAGGGCCTGGAGGTAGGTTTTTCGGGGGAGCTCAGTTTCTGTCCCCGACTCCAACTATGAACAAAGTTGGAAATATAAAGAACGTGTATGTCCCTCGATATGATATCTAGCTTGAAGATTTTTGAAGCTTGGTCTTGGGGACCTGGGGAGTCCTATTGGTACCAAAGGCCTCCACCAAAGATGAGACAAGGCCTTTGGGTATGAGGGGGTTCAACATCTCGCAGGAAGAATGAAGAGGGGTGCAGCAGCAAGCTCTCACTCCCTGCTGGGTTCCCTGGGCCCGCTCCCCTACCTGCCCTTTGCCATCATGCACATAGGTCATAATATTGTGCTGGAAAGAGGAAGAAAGTAGAAGGAGACTTGGGAAATAATTATAATTTTGGATCATAAAATCTTTGTGGAAGACCTGTGAAATTCCAGTTTATCTAGGACATGTTCCCACAATGTAGGGTATATTATTCGTCTATATACTCTGGTAAAATTTTCTGTCAGACAACAAGTCTACAGTATATTTTAATTTGCTCCAGGATCTTATTTTAAGGGATAATGAGTCCTCATACTTGTAACAATTAAATACTCATCACCTCTTGCTGGTGGGAAGGAAGAAAGGGAGGTAAGGAGAGAGGGCAGAAAGATTGATATGTGGGTTTTTCTGCTTATTTTCCAGCTCTATAAGGGATTCCTACCCCAGCAGATGGTGCTACCCTGTAAGTTATGGGAACTGGTAGTTAAGGTAACCCCATCACATAACTAAGCACTTGGCTATGTTTTATTTCTATATAAATGATACATAGGCAAGCTCCCTCCTTTAATATAAAATCAAAATTGGAATCTTGGAATCTCTCACTTTGGAAGACAAAACAAAACAAAAATGAAAACAACCAACCAACCAAAACTCCTATTGTGCTAAGTGAGATAAGCCAGGCACAGAAGGACAAAAGCCACATGATTCCATTTATATAAGGAATCTAAAATAGACTCACGGAAGCAGAGACTAGATGGTGGCTTCCAGGAGCTGGGAGGAGGAGACGTGGTGGAGGTACTTGTCAAAGTGTACAAACTTTCAGTTATGTGACATGAGTAAATCCTAGAGCTCTACTTACAGCATAGTGCCTATAGTCAGCAATACTGTGTTGTCTACCTAAAAATTTGCTGAGAGAATAAACCTGAAGTGTTCTTAGCATCCAATAAATAAATAAATAAGAGGGCAGGAGGAAATATTTGGAGCTGATGGACATGTTTCTGGCATTGATGGTGGTGATGGTTTCATGGGTGTATACTTAAACTCATAAAAAGTTGTGTACATTAAACATGCACGGCTCTTTACATGTCGATCATACCTCAATAAAGTGTCAAAAAATAGAGCAGCAATATCGAAACAAAACAAGAACAGACGCAAACTGAAATCCCCAGAAACACATGCAACCCAAGGCTGTGTTTCTGCACCAAGGTGGGGAGGCTGGTGACATGTTGGCAAGTTGTATTTAGATACCGTCAGCTCTTGACAGTAAATCAGTGGGAAATTAAACCCAGGCTATGCCCTGACATAAAAAGTAAGCAGGTCAGGATATAACCAATCAAGACACATTTATAATTCCAGGTGAAGCTGGTGAGCTGTGATTTGGCCTTTATAGAGTCAAACTTCAGCTAAACCACAAGAAGTCCAGGGACAGTCTCTCGGCTGTTGGTGACAGGCAGAAAGTTCATTAGAAGAACAGAGCCTGGTCTAAATTCAGCTTCACCCCTTGGAAACTCTGTGACCTTGCATAATATTCTTGATCTCCGAGTCTCAATTTTAAATGTATAAAATAAGGATAATAACACCTGCTTCACAGGGCTGCTGTGAACATTCATGGAGCCCAGCTCAGTGCTCAGAACTTAGTAAGTACTCAATCATGGCAGCTCCATTCCCCCATGTTAGCCTCTAAGTCTAGTAATTCTCTCTGAACACCATTGGGCCCAAAATACTAGGTCTGTCATTCAACAGCACCCAGATTGGGCCTTAACAGTATTAATTTCTTGGCATTGATATCTTGACTTTTCCATTACTCATGTTCCCTAACAGAACAGTTGTATAGAGACTTAATTCCAGACTCTAGACTTGAGAATCTCCTTTGAACAATCTCCTCCTGGTCTTTCTTCATTTTGTTGGCAATCCACCTCCTTTTCCAGGACATATTTTAAGACTCACCTCACATTACACCACTCACCCCCCTGCTTTCAAGACTGTAAAAGTAAGGTCTGCTGGAAACTCCATCATCTTACACTCTGAGGTTCTCAGGAGGAGTGATTATTCCCTGTCAGCCCCTGAGGTTCTGGCCATGAGCTGCACACAGTAGGCGCCTGAAAACACTTCATGTGAGCATGGAGAAGGCCAACAGAACCTCTTCATTTCACTGAGAGAGAAGCCTAAGGCATTTAAAACCTGCTGCTCTTAGAAAGCTGCAAATACAAGCTGCTTCTAACATATAACATGTATTTCAAAAAGTTGGTTGGCTATTTCCTTGGTTTTAAAAGAGTCTCCAAAAGACCCCCAAGCAGAGGTGGGGCTTCCCCACCATGTGGCTGCCCACTTACTCGCAATGGAGAGAACCACGACAATGAAGTCAAACACATTCCAGCCATTGGTGAAGTAGTATTGCCTCAAGGCGAACATCTTCATGACACACTCGCCTGTGAAGACGGCCACAAAGAACTGGTTGATTTTGCCCAGAATTTTTGTCTTTTCTTCACTCTGCCCATCAGTCTCCACCATCATGGTGATCATGTTGAGGCAGATGAGGACCATGATGGTGATGTCAAAAGCTTGTCTGGTCACGATGTCAAAGACAAAACCCTGGAACTTGTTCTGAGGAAACAGGAGAGAGTGGCATCAGGGCCTTTCGGCCAACACAAACCAGGCACCTGTGTTATCCGTAGATGAGTTTTGTCTCCATCACACTCCACATCTGAACAGAAGCCAAATACTAGCCTTACCTCTTCCAAAATTTCACTTTCCGTTGACTCTACCTCACTGCCCGAGTTCAAGTCCTTAATACCTCTCCTGGCCCCTTGATGTCACCAGGCCCTTCCTTTGTCCTGGTCTGCGCCCTTACCTCTATTTTCAATGCCCTCCCAATCCTCTCTCTTGGCTGTCTAAATTCCAACACTCTTGAGTAATACACCTCTCTTAGGCCCCACATACTGCATGGAGCTTCCTTTAGTCATGTGACACCACACTTTCCTGTCCCTTCTGGGCTCCCACAGCCTTTTCAACCAGCCTCGAGTTCTAGCATTTCATGTACGCATTTCTTCTTCTCTACTAGACAATGAGCTCTTTGAGGACAAGGGCTGTACCTTCCTCAACTTTGTTTTCCTGTAGTGCCCTGCACATTGCAAGAGTTCAAGAGCTGCTTGAAATATTAATTTGAGCTACTTTGCTGGGAGTAAAGTCAAGTGCAAAGGGGAAATTTATTCTTGTAAATGTTCTCTCTTTATTTCTGGTGCTGGGCAAATGCCTAAGCAAATGCAGGTATAGGGCGTGGGGTCAGGTCTTGGTTGTTTACATCTTGGAAGGAGGCAGAGTGGTCTGGATAACCAAGAGATCATTTATGTCTGGTTATTTTTATGGTGTCTTAAAAAGGGTCCTAGTGTGATCCTCTATTCTTTTAGTGCTGTGAACATATTACTGCTCTGTGAGTCCTTGATCCCAACCCCATTCCCTACTCTTCGACCTTCTCCAGACCTTCTCCTGACCTCTATGGAGCTCACCTGCCTTGGTCGGTACCAATCTCCCCCTTTTCAAAGACTGCCATTCTCCTCTACCCCATGTACCTCTGGGGTTAGGCCTGGGGTCCTCCTTGTTCACCACTGGCCCTTCAACACCACTGCTCTTCCTGTGTCTTGTAAAACCCCTTCCTGTTTTGAAGTTTTGCCACCTCCTCATTACTGTTGCTTGCCAACACCCTGGTCCCTCTGCCTCATTACTGATGGGTGAGGCTCTTGGCCACATTTGCCCACACTTGGCTATCATCCTAGGCAACATTAATGTCCATGTGCATTACCCTTAGTCTCTTGGTTTATTGTATAAATCTCTAATGACCCAGTTACTCCTAACTTAAAGCAGAATCTTCCAGAAACTTACATCTCCCTCCAGCTACCACCTTAGATCTCATCCCACCATCAAAGCAAAATTTCTTGAAAGAGTTGTGCACAATTGCTGTCCCTCATTCACTCTTCAGCCCATGTCAACAGAGCTTTTGCCCCTATCCTGACATTGAGATGGTTCTCACTAAGATCATGAATGACTTCCCATAATATTAGATCCAAGGACATTTGTCTGACATTGCCTAGTACCCCCTCCACCTTCAAATGTTTTCCTGGTTTCCACCATGCCTTATGTTTCCACTTCTTTCTTGCCATTTGTGATGCTGTTTTATATTCAGTCTCCTTTATCCAACTTGTAGACATCAGAGCTCTTCAAGGCTCAGTCTTGAGCATCCTTTGCTTTTCACCTCAGTTTTTTGTCCCTTGACAATTTCTGCAGCCAGGAATTAATATATATGTGTAACTTTTGGCTGTTTGCCTCTGTCACTGGACTGTAATCCATGTAGGAGTAGGAACTTTGTCTATCTTGCTCACTGCTCTAACCCTAGCGTGTGCATAGTGCCTGGCTGCAATAGATGCTCTGAAAGTTGGTAAATGAATGGAAGACAGAATGGGCAGCTCTGATTTAACCATAGCTCAAATAAAAATTTAAAGTCACCCTATCGTATTTGTTTAAATTCAATTCCGTACAAAGGGTACATACTGAATGTATGAGATGTATAGGCCTCTGCATGAGTGGCTATGAGGGAGGAAGAGCGGAACCTGTCAGATCCCCGCCAGGGAGCCCACAAGAGCTGCACAGCAGGCAGAGGGGAAAGTGCTGTGATGAGGCTGGTCCCTGCCTTCTGCTTCACCGTGGGGATGGGTTGCTACCCTGTTAAGTTAGCGCAAAGAATCAGACCCAAGTGGCCCTGGTTCGGGGCACAACTTCTGGCTCACATCTTTCCTGGGGTGGGAAGCGGATTGCTGAGGCACTAATCCCTTCCATTTCATTACTGAAAACGGTGAAAGACTACAGGCCCATTCAGGGTCACATGAATTCTAATTAAACAGAGCAGGCAACAGCATCGCTAAGTGGCTGGGTGTCAGGTTTGTCCTGGGTATTCTGACTTCAGGGAATGGAGCAGCTTGCTGGCTGCTCTTGGCTTAGCCCATGGTCAGGGGTCACACCTTTATAGCCCTTGGTGCTCTCAGAGATGATGAAGTGGGTGATTGGTGATGTGATATCCTCTAAAGCTTATTATGTTTCAGTAAAGTAGAGTATGTGAAACCTGCTTTTACTGATGTAGCAGGGAATGTGCTAGAACAAAATTTCCCAGTCTTGTGGCATCCTTAGACTTTGCTTTGGAAGAAACAAGATTTAGAGCCCGAGCATCATCAGAGGTGAGAGGAGGCATGTGGGGCCCCTATGTGCTCCCAGGTAAGCTCTGTCATGAAATGGCACCATGCCCAGATGGGGCAGCAGTCCTGTGTCAGTGCTTTCCTGGTATGACCAGTTTGACCCCTGGGGCTCCTAAGGGGAGAAGGAGGACATTCCAGGGCCAATAATCTGGCCAAGAGCAAGCTGGGCCTGGGAAGAAGGGTCATAGTTGGGAGGGGGAATTTCTTTTTTCCTTGGGTTTCTTTCTTGGTTCTGGACTTTGAAGACGGAAGATGGTCAGGCTTGTGCCACTGGGCATGTGGGTGTCAAAAGATGTTGCCTGCTGTATGGGTGCTGGTGAGGAGCTAGGCTGGGTCAAAGCCTATGGGTCCTGGAGAGCAACCATCTGCAGTTGCTGATTGGACTCTGCTTTGTGCTGGTTTCTCTGTTGGCATTCTCGCGACTTCAAAGTTTTGTTTAAATGTTCCAGCCTTGCCTCAGCTGTGCTAAATTGGGACCAAAGGAGAGAGTGTTTACCTTGCTTGGGCCAGAATATTAAGGGGAGAACCATGTTCCTCCATGAAGGCTAGCATAAGGTTGATAGTTAATTGGTAATCCACTCCCCCTTCATTCAAAGGAAGGAGAATCTCAGGGACAGACTTGGTTGTGAGGTTTCACTCCCCCGCCTCCATTGTGAAAGGGAGCGTCTCCCGCAGTACCATCCTCAGAGGATCTTGGTTAATTAGGAGAAATGGTGATTTTGTTGCAGGTCTTCCTGCCTGACCACTGGCTCCATCTCCCATTCCTACTTACTGCCTGGAATTTTAACATTAGCGTCATGCCTTTGTAGGTAGATGCCCTCTCCAGGGTCCTTTGTTGAAATATGACTTATCTTGTCCTAAGAATGTTGTATTCCTTGAGAGGAGGAAGCTTTCTTTGGCAGCCTATGAGGTTGGGCGATGAGAAGGAAGAAGCGGGCTGTCAAAGAGCGATTGAGTGGTGTGTGGGGGAACGTGCTAAAAACCTTCATGATTTTGCCAAGGGTTGCCCCTAGCACACAACCTCCTTGGGCATCTGGTTCAAATCTGGATTTGAATTTGCTCCAGCCACCAGTAAAGGCCAGTGTAGACTCAGCTGCTTGCTTCTGAGTAAGTCTTAGGGTCCTCCTCGCATTGCCTGTGACTTGAATACGGTTGGGACTCAGCCCTTCACTTACGTCATATAATTTTGAGTGTGCTCCTGCGCATTGAACTTGTTGATGGAGGGATACCCAATGAGCCTAAGGACTGTTTTTCAGGTCCACTTCAATCCAGTTATCTTAGTCGTATGGAGGATTTAGGAGGAAAGCTCTGTCCCTACAGAGGTCTGAACCTCCTATCACTCCCCACTTCCCCTTGTAACACTTCTTATCAGAATCTAGACTAGTAATAAATTCATGACCACTATTTCAAAATAAAGTGTCAAAAGTCATCCCTTTTTTTCTCTTGTAAATGTTTTTGACTTTGTTCTGACAAAGTTTGAAGTAAATTATACAAATCTTGTACCCTGATTTAAAAATTCTAATACCTTGGCCAACGAAATGCATGTCTCTAAAATTCATTTAGGGAAAGGCTTGTTCCTTTCTTAAAAGTCTTTGGACTTTTCCCTTGTGTGGGGAAGGGCTAACGAAAGTGTGCCACAAGCAATACCTGTGGTTTTCTTCACAAATACTGCATCTTAGCCACAAAAAGCTTATGTAAAGGGACACAGTGCCAATTCCATTCACTGGAGTGGATGACTCAGAAATTCCTTGAAGAAGATCAGCAATAATTTCTGACACATCAACATCTTCACCCCCAAACCTGTTCATCCATTCCCCCAAAAAGCACTATTTTGGATCTTCTGGCAGAGGGCTGAGAACTTAGGTGATATTGCGTGTGGTATGGGTAGTGGGTTTAGTGAAGGAACACAAAGCCATGTCTCTTGAGATTTTTATGAAAAAGGGAGTGAAACTAGGGTCTGCTCCTAATTTTTGGCCAATCTTTAAACTCCAGAGTGGGTTAACTTTTAGTTCCTATTGGGCCACTCGACCATGACCGTGACTGCATCTTGGGTTCTGGGTGGGGCTGAGCTGTGGCCATTTTCTCTCTGTACCTGTAGGCATGGGGTAGAATATACCGGAGATCAAAACTGTGACCTAGACCATGATGCATAACCACACAAGTTTCATCTCTGGGCTCTGACCACCCTTACTGTCACTTAGCTTCATCTGCCTCCAATCCTGGGCTCGAACCCTAAAACTGTCAGAGAAACTCAGTGCTTCCCCAAACAGATTCATTTGAAACACCTTAGAAGGTATGTTTACTCCAGAAGACCAGAGTTGCTTCTTTTGAACTTCTCATTCCTTGGGCTTGGGAACCCTCATCACCCTCATCCCAAAGTCAATCCACATCTCCCCCTCCACGAGCAGCACACCCTCAAGCCCCTGCCTGGCACAGGTATAGACTGTCATGCTTGATTCACAGACAGGCTGTGCTAGAGGAAAGCTCTGAGGCTCACCAGGGGCCGTGGGATGGGCTTCTGGGGCTTCTTGGAGCCCAGCTTCTTCATGGCATTATAGTACTTCTTCTGCTCCTCTGTCATGAAGATGTCTTGGCCCCCTAAGTGCAGAGAGGGCCACACTGTTTATTAAAGCAAGAGGAACCCCCCCAGGGATACCAAAATCAGAACAGGCAGGAGAGAAAGGATCACAGCAACCTTCTCCCCTCCTCTGCAGACAGACACACCAAGCCCAGCATCAAGCAGCATCTTGCCATAAGCAGTGTCAGAACAGTGGGACTCCCTGCCTGGGCCTCTAAGGCAAAGCCAGTTTCCGTTCTCCAGGGACCCAGAAATGCTGTCTGGATAGAGGGTGGGGAGGGTTGGGAAACTGGACTCAATAAGGTACATGTTCGCTGAAGTCTGAGCCTCGGATCTGGTCTGTCCATTCAGGTGAAAGTCTTTGGGCTTCTAGAGTCACAGCCCCTTCCAGGGAGCAAGGGATTTCCTGAGGACCTTGAAGCAAAGACTCTAGGACAAAAGTCCTCAAATCCGTTCTGGAGAGGAGGAGCTGAGGACAATTACTGCCTTATCCTTGGGTCGTTGGTCTCAGAGGTACCTTTGGTTCACTTGAGGCCCTGCCAGTCACACTGCCCTCTGCTGTACCGTGCCAGAAACTGCCCCACCAAAGATGTCTTCCTCCCTTAGGGTTGGGCATGAGTTTTTCTTTAGGGACTCTTTGATTTTCCTTCATTCAAATTCTCACCTTTAACTTCCTGACATGATTTGAAAGCCACCCATTTCAACAGCATGCTTGTGTAAGTTAGTCCCTGCAAATGCTGGGAAAATGGGTTGAGATCTGTGGAATCTGAGAGGAGGTCTGAGAAGATCTGTGGAGGACCATCTTTGCGGGGCAGAGAAGGAAAGAGCAAGGGCAGGGCGTAGGTGAGCTCCGGGTGAGGTCATGCTGAGAATTCTGACCAAGGATTCAACAGTTTATGAGTGACCCCAGCCCGGTCTTTGGCTCATCTCCCTCCATGACTAATATCTCCCTCTGTAATCTGTCTCTAGGCCTCAGTTTCCTCATCCTGTAAAGTGGGAGAAACGATTGCTTGAATAATCTCAAACTTCCCCAGGGTACTCGTCACACTGATCAACACTGTCTTGTCGCAGACCTATGCTGCCCTCTTCTTATGCCCAGAACCCTGGGCAAGGATTTCCTGTGAGTGGGATGCCTGCCCCACTAGGTGTATTTTAAATTGTTGATAGTAACAGGTGCTCACTATACGCTTGGTCTTAATCGCAGTGCTCTTTGTTCAGGGTTTTGTTTACCCCTGACCACAATCCAGAGAGTAGGTATTATTATCCCCCATTGAATGAATGAGAAAACTGAGACTCAGAGAGGCTTGAAATATTGCCAGCACGAGCCATCCACAAGTAGTTGAGTCAGGAATGCAAACCCAGGTTTGCATGTGCTCCGTGACTTACCCATACAGCTCCTTTTCTCTCTGGATCTCAGTTACACAAATCTAAAACAGCGCCTGTCTACTTCAGGGGTGTGGAGGGCGTTAAATGAAAGGATAATATGAAAGTGCTTTATACCTTTATTGCCCTGCTATTTTCTTGTAAACATAAGAGGTTATCTGGAATTCGATTCCTATTCATCAGAGTCGGCACCCTTGGAGCCACAAGCCTTCCTCCCCATCCCACGGAGGGTTGGGATTTTGCCAGTGCTGGGCCATCGCCTTTCCTGAGGTGTCCTGACTCAGTCCTTTGTGGGGTTCAGAGCCCCCAGCAGAGCAGATAGTTCTGGATCCCTTTCTTTCCTTGTTTGTATTCTCCCAGGGCTTACCTGGAACACATCTAATACACCTGGTTCCAGCTGGGAGGACCGAGGTCCCTTTGGGGTGGGGACCCTGGGTGAGGATGTTAGGGGGCTTTGCTGGCAGACAGAAATGCTGCTCCGCCAGCAGCAGCAATTAGGGTGCAAGGGTTAGCACTGATGTTAAAGTGAAGGGCTGTGAGGAGTGTTGGCTTTTGTTGGGAGGCCAGACCTGGCTGAGGAACAGGAAACAGATGGCTTACCACTACAGCAGAAACCAGAAACCCCTGAGCCCCACTTATCTTTTTTTTCTGTTGATTGAAGTTGTCAATTATGACCCCAACAAAGAGATTCAGTGTGAAGAAGCCTCCGAAGATGATGAAGATGACGAAGTACAAATACATGTACACGTTGTCCTCCCACTTGGGCTGCATGTTGACCTGTGACCAGACAAGGTACAGTGGGAAGGAGGGTGGGTGTCAGTTCAGGCACACTCTCAAAGCCAAGCCTGAGACAGGGACCTGGGCGCAGGTGATTTATTTGGGAGGTGATCCAAGGAAGCAGGAATGAGGGAGTGGGGGAGAAAAAGCGGGAACGGGAGAAGAGCCGGTGAAGAGGCTGTTGGTAAGTAGGACGTCATTGTGGGCAACTGGATGGCAATCCTGCTGGGTCCTCTGAGTAACTGTGTAGAGCACATGCAGGATTGGATCACCAAGGGAAAGGGAAGCTGGGGCATTTGTCTACAGATGCCAAAACTTATTGGTAAGTGTTGCCTCTGGGGACATTACATCCCTGTTCCTTGGGGGAGGAGCTGCTGAACATGCTCCTAAGCCCTGAAGTCTTCAAACAGAATCAGAAGTGCAGCCTGCAGGTGAAATCAGACGTGGGCTAAGGGAAGAGGTAGCAGGAAATCCACAGTGCCTGCCACAGGAGGAAGGGGCCATTCCCCAGCAGTGTCTCCCCAGCCTGGCTTTTTTGATAGTTCCTGAGATTCTACCTCATCCCTTCCGAAGCCCCTTGATTCTAGCCACTCCCCTTGCTGTGCTCCCACCCCTGTCCAGGGAGTGGCTCATGTGAACTCCGTCTTAGAGGTTATCTGATGCTTTCCTCAATGGTGAGCAGAGGCAGGCCTCGAGAAGCCCGGGGAGTGTTCATGAAAGGGAATAGGCTCAGTGGCTGAAACACCCATGGAGAGCCAGCTGGACAGTGCTGCAGGCAGGCAGAACGTGAAGCTGCGGGGTGATCGCCTCTTCCAGCACCAGGGTCATCTCCATTTCATTTCAAATGCAGACCAATATGGGTAGGACAACGGAGGGTTAGGCTACAGGCACAGTGGGCTGAGACTCACCTCCCGGGAATCGACAGCTGCATACATAATGTCCATCCAGCCTTTAAAGGTTGCCTGGAGACAAGGAGCAGAGGCCACTCAGTGTATGCCCATTCGTCTACACTGGACCCTTCCCAAGCCATGGTGACCAAGTGAGAGAGGGCAGAGTCCTGAGTCGGAAAAGGCTTGGGCAGAAAGAATAGCAGGGAAGGTTCCCTTGGGTTACTTGACTAATCCCATATGATGATCTAAAGTCATTCCACATATGGCTGTTTAAGAATAGGGTGGCATTAAAGACACAGAGCCTTCCAGAATCTAGTATGAACTGAGGACTGCATGTCTAGGTGTCTGGTTCTAGTGCCAACTGCTACCAGGCTGCTCTGTGCCCTTGCCTAAGTTTTCCCCTCTCAGGGCTGCCATTTTCTCAGCCACTTTCCCACCTCATGCACATGATGCAAGAATGTGACATCTTCCAGATGGAGCAGCTGAGAATAGAAGACCTCCACATTCCTGCCTTCAGCTTTAGCATTCTTGAGGTCTGGAACCTGAGTGTGCCTTCCAGCATGTTCAGAGCATGAAACACATCTCAGGTCTTGCACTCCTAGGCCTGTTACAGCACTTGATGAGCTGTTTTGATTCACTTATTCGTCTATTTCTCTCATGCAGCATCAGTGTCCAAGGCCAGTTCTGGCTGTATCTCCCAGGGCTGAGTTACCATGCCTGGCATACCAGAGCCACTCAGAGATTATTTGTTGAATACATGCAAGAACAATTGGTGGAATGTGGAAACTCAAGAGTAACTGCATGACAAATGTATAGGTAATTGTACTAACCCTTGAATGAACAGAGGACTGAAGGAACAGGTGGATGTGCAAGGAATAAATGATTGAATGGATGATGAAAGAAAGAAAGATGGTGTGAATGTGTTTGACTGTCATTGTCACTAACTTATGCAATAGATATAATTAGATATAATTTATTACCATTTAGGAAATGATGTGAAGTTGAAGACTGAACACGCCGCTATGCCTTGTCTATTTTGTACAGGTACTGTGTTTTAAGTCACCACCTTACTATTCTATTAGCCCACACTGTGTACTTGCACCACCGTGAGATCATATTCACTAGGAAGGCCCTCTAGCCTCGTGGCGTGGTCTGGAGGAACAGAGAATGACCTTAGTTCACACTGAGTGCTACTCCTTGCAACTTCCCCACATAGCATCTTCTGGCCACCCAGACTCTCCATCTTACTGAGCAGCCAAAGCAAGAGATATGGTCGATGTCATGGTTGACTCACCACCTGCAGAAGTGCAAGGTAACCCATTGCAACATTATCAAAGTTGACTTTCACGTTGACCCAGAAGAAATTGTGGGTGGAATTTTGAATCTCACACTCAGTCTTGTTATTCACAATTGACAAAGGTACAAGAGAAAACTCTCCATCGGTATAGTTGATGCATCTCCAAAACTTCCCTGCGAAGAGGTTCACGCCCATGATGCTGAAGATGAGCCAGAAGATGAGGCAGACGAGGAGGACATTCATGATGGACGGGATGGCACCCACCAGGGCATCCACCACCACCTGGTGAGAGAGAGAAGGACCTGGAATCTCCCAATGCCCCACCCCCTCTGCCGGATTCTAGCTCTTTCTATACTCATTCAGGCTGCTTCATGAGCCAGTGGCCTTTGGAAGCAGCAAAAGAAGTGGTTAATTAGTGCAGTAATTCAGACTCAGAAGACTGAGAGACACTGTGCAGCTGGAGATGGATTTAGACCTTCTTCCCTAATCCTCATTCAGGGCGGGTTGTGGTGAGGAGATGGGTGGGTTTACAAGCATATCCCACTCATTTAGAGGTGTGTGTGTTGTACTTGCACATACAGCCTTCTAGAATCTTGACTTGCTCTTCTTAAATACCACACATAAAGCACAAATGCAATTTAAATACAATTTAAAGTATGCATTGGTCAAGAAATAGTGAAAACCTAAATCCATATTCACAAAATAGCTCATTTGTAAATAAACAAATGATAATCTATTAGATACAAAATAAGGTAAATTTTAAACTATTTTAATCTTCAGCTCCTAGTGTTTGTAAAGGCGCAAGTTAATTTCAAAAGCCCACTTTCGTTTCTGAAGCCATGATGACTGCTTACAGCCAATGATAGTGGAGCAAAGCAAAAATCTTACTTTCTGCTGGGGAGCCTTTTGTACTTATGAAGAAGAGGTGGGTGTCAATCAGCAGTCCCTAAGACAAGGCTCAGGCTGTGAGCATTCTGTCCTGATGGAGGCAGTGAGGGCAAGGTGGAGGCTGACGGTGGTGGATAAGGTGGATGGAAGGGAAAAATCCGAAAACTCTTGATTGCATTAGGTTGGAGAGAAGAGGCATTCCAGTGGGTGGCAGCTGAGGCACTGAGCTGATGAGAAGTATCAGATGAAAGACTCATTTGTCATGGAAAGACGGAGAATTTGAGGTGTTCTGGAGATGTTGGCAATAAAAGACAGAGTTGGGGGATTGAGATAATAGAAGCTTGGGGAGCCGTGATTCAGGATCATTCAGTAAGAGCAAAGGGAGTGACGTCTGAGTCCTGGTGGCTGTGAAATTTATGGGTGACAAGGGAAAAGGGGGCCACAAAAGGACTTGAAAAAGAACTAAGAGAGTTAGGACTTGCAGCACCATCAAAGTCAGAGCAGGAAGTAAAGACTCAGAACCTACCTTTGGAGGTGGGGCCCAGAGCTCAGGGTTGGTGGGTTGGAGGGTAAAAATGGGGAAGGGTTACCAAAAACTGCAGATCAGATAAGGTTTTTGTTTGTTTTTTGAGACAGAGTCTTGTTCTGTCACCCAGGCTGGAGTGCAATGACATAATCTCAGCTCACTGCCACCTCCGCCTCCCGGGTTCATGCGATTCTTCTGCCTCAGCCTCTTGAGTAGCTGGGATTACAGGTGCATGCCACCACGGCCGGCTAATTTTCATACTTTTAGTAGAGACGGGGCTTCGCCATGTTGGCCAGGCTGGTTTTGAACTCCTAGCCTCAGGTGATTTGCCAGACTCAGCCTCCCAAAATGCCAGGATTACTGGCATGAGCCGTGGCGCCTGGCCAGATGAGAGAAGTTTTAAGATCAGACTTACCCGCATGCCTTCAAACCGAGACAGAGCCCGCAGCGGCCGCAGAGCACGAAGGGTTCGAAGGGCTTTGATGGGAGCCACTTCAGAATATTCCAGGATCTTTGCTGTGAGACTTGTCAGTGAGATCTGAGTTCAGGACAGAGCAAACACACCATTCTAGGTTCCAGAAGCGTGGTTCTGGTGGAAGGAGATGGGAACTCCCTGCCGGCCTCCCATCAGTACATGGCTAGCTCCCACCTTATTCTGAACTCCAGTGATAGGTCTAGAAAGAGTTCAGTCTTTTCCCTTTTATTAAAAATTTTATTCATCACTCTCTTAACAATCTGAGCGAGAAAAGCTCAGTCTCAAACATCACCAACCGTTAGTATGTAGGTGGCCAAGCTCCCAGTGTATTAAATCAACTCATCCTTTCTTCTCTGGGGGCAGCAGTCAGGCCTCAACAACCTCGAATCTGACTAGACATGTCTCTCATAGGGGCCGTGCTGAGGATCTGTTCTGAGGAATATAGTAGCCTCAATTTTATTTGCTCACAGAAGTGGGGTGGAAAGAATAGTGGTTTGTGTGGGGTCTTGATATTTTTTGAGCCCTGATATTTTTGTGAACTTGGGTTAATGCCCTCCTAGTCCAGGGTAGTTCTTTGTAAAATGAAAAAGTCAGACTAAGAGAATTCCAAAGTTCTGATAGCTCTGTAGTTCTTCAAAAATTTCTGGTATGGGTCCATGAGATTTTATCGGCTTCAGTAGATATCTGAGATATGTTGATTGACTTGTGAGCCCCTGTTGGTCTGTCAGCTAAGTGGTGGTCCAAAGATGGGAAAGGACAAAAACTGATATGAAAACAAAAAGGTCATCCTTGCTAGGAACTATGAAGGTACCAGGGAGATGTCATGTACATGGGCTTGAGCCTGATGGGGCTATGACCCCGTCCTGTGAGATCTTAGCCACGGCATGGATGGCGGGCTGAATTCAGGCTCAGTTTATCCTGGCAGCTAGGTGGGATGTACACAGGAGCTTCTGAAAAGAAGGGCTTTATACTTGAGTGCCAGAGCCCCAAGCAATGCCTGTTCTTTGGATGAGTGTCTTATTCCACCAGGACAAAGAACTGGAATAGAAAGAACCCCCTTCCTTCATTCATGCAAGGCTCCAGACACCAGCAGATGAAACGCAGCTGCCTTGCTGCCTGAGGGCAAGGTTTGGGGTCAGTGCCACACTGAATCCTATTCAGTCTTTCGCTCGGCCCCCGGGGAAGTCTGCCTCACATGGATAATCTGCACCTGCGACAGACAGCTGCTGGTGCCTCTCCAGCAAAGTCCATCCACCCAAGCCCACTTCCGTTCCTGCTGCTCAGCCCATCAGCCTCCCGAGTGATCTTCAGGCCCCAGTACTGCATCCAGACATCTATTCTCCACGAGAAATCTGATTCTGATCATGTCTTTCTCTTACTCCCAAACTTCACTGGTACCTTATCACCCTTAGGATAGATAGTTGAATGGAAGGATGGAAGAAACGAAGAAAGAAAAAAGTATGAAAGCAGGGAAGAGTGGATGGATAGATGAGATGGGGGGACAGGAAAAGGATGGGTGTCTGGGTGAAATGGCTGATGCATGCATGGAAAGATGGGGAGTTGGACAGAACAGATGAATGGAAGAAATTAGTGATGAGTAGAAGGTTGATAGAATGGATGAATGGATGATGAATGAAAGCCAAGGCGATGATGAACAGATAAGTGGAAGAAAGGAAGGATGGATGGATGAAGCAAGAATGGAAAGATGGAAGCATGAGTGGAGAGAAGGATGAATGAGCAGAAGGATGCTTGGGTGGAAGAAGCATGAATGGGTGAACAGAACATTAGATGACTGGACAGTGGGTAGAAGAATGAATCAAAACATAGAAAGACATAAGGGTTAAGGATGATGAATAGATGGCAGGAAGTTTAGGATAAATGACTGAGCAGAAGAGAAGAGGGAAAGAAGAATGGGAATGGATGGATGGATGGAAAGGAGGACTGATGGAGATGTACAGCTAGAAGAAATAAAGACGGATCTTTGGGAGGAAAGAAAAAGGAAGACTGAATGGTTGGGTGGACAAAAGGAGAAACGTATGGAAGGAAGGGTGGATGGTTGGAAGGAAGAATCGGTAGGAGGATGGATGGAATGAGTGCGTGACTGTTTAAGGTGATTAGGACTGAGACTGGTGAGACTGACATCGGCAGGAGTGACTGTGCCCCTAACAGGGGTGGGGCACCCGAATACATAATTTTCCCTTCATTTATGGATAATTATTTTATATGCACAGAATTATCGCTCGTGACTCAGGTTTCAGGCCTCACAGCTAATCCCTGTGGTACCGTGGCCTAAAGCTGATAGAGCATTGGCATCAGGGAAGAAGAGAATTGAATGCACAGGCCTGCTGTGGAGGACCTGCCAGCACAGGAGGCTGGACAGGATGTTCTGTGCTGGACCTCGTCCAGCTTCAGGAGGCAAGCACCAAATACAGACACATTTCCTGACACCTCTGCTTGCAGACCTTGCTGCTGGCAGCTGCTGGAGTTGAGCAGGCAGAGACAAACACAGCACATGCCTCACCCTGCTTGCAGGAACCCTCAGCTATGCAGCAGTGAACAAATAACTCAGGTAACCGTGTCGCAAAGTGGAGAAGGTAGGGCCTAGACAGTGACTGAGCTATGTAGTAGTTAAGATGAGGAAGAGATGACTCTGAGGAATCACATGTCTGATGTGAGAAGCACACAATACATTCCTTCCTGCAGGGGTTGCTGGTCACAGCTGAACACATGAACTCCAGCTCATTACCTCTCCAAATGGGCTCTCTGTTCCTTTCAGTGCTGCTGGGGAGGAGGCAGCAGTATAAGCCCAGTGGTTCTCACCGTGGCTGCACTTTGGAAATGCCTGGAGCAGTTATAAAATACAGATGCCTGGGCCCCACCCAAGACCCATAAGATCAGAATCTCTAGGGTAGTGGTGTTCGTTCACTGCATATTTCAGAGCTCCCCAGGCGATTCTAAAGTGCAGCCAGATGTGAGGACCACAGAGCAGCAGGTGGGAAGATTCTCTGCGCTCACAGTTCACGGCTCCCCGAGGTCCGGAAGCCCCATCTGTGGATGCAGCACCAGAAGACTTCTGAGAGCGGCATGCGTCATCTCACGTTGGATGCAAAATGCAGAGGATTGCAGTGGTCTTTCTGAATAGAGACCTAACGACTCACCTAATGGTCACTATTGTGTCACAGTCATGTGCTGCCTGGACTTTGCCACTCATGGGTGTGCAGGGCTATTCTCAGACTCTCACTAAATGCTCAAAGCTTTTCTTTGAAGTAGCCCATGAGGGCGGCCAGGTCTCTGAGCTTCTTTTGCACTAGCTGTAGCCTGGAATCAGAAGGGAGGACCCCAAACCCCACATGTTCCCACCGAGCCACTCACATTCACAATGAGGAAGTCCAGCCAGCACCAGGCATTGGTGAAGTACTTTTTGAAGCCATAGGCCACCCACTTAAGCAGCATCTCGAACACGAAGATGAAGGTGAAGACCCTGTCCGTGTACTCCAGCAAAGCTTTCACTGTGGGCTTCTGGTCCAGGTAATAGTCTTCAAAGGCCTGGAAGGAAGAAAGGATGCAGAATGGCAAGGTGCCTGGACCTGCAGCACTGCGGCCCAGACCCATAAGGACCCAGCCAGCCCTGTCCACAGTCCCTGGAAGGGGAGTTGGTAGCCAGCTTGCCGGTAGCATTTTGTTTGCTGTGGGGAGGATGGTGGAGGAGGTCCTGTGAGCTACAAAGCATGGCTTCTTCGGGGCCAACAGGGACACGCAGCCCTGCTGATACGTGCAGGGATGCTGGATGCAAGGGAGAAAGAAAACTTTCTCAAATTGGATTTTGGAAGTGAACCAAAGGGATGCTAACAGTGACTTTATTTAAAAATAAAAGCATCAACGGATGTTCACAGGCAGTTTACAAAAATGAAAGTAAGAATCGCCAACACACCTCTGAAAAAGAATGTTCTATCTCAGTGGTAATCAAGGAAATTCAAATTAAAAGAAGATGCCGTTTTTGTTTTATCAGACCGGTGGAGATGGAAAAGAATGGGGGAAACCCTGGGACGCTGTGGCTGTGGGGAGCTGCCACTCTTCACATGGGCCAGTCCTGTGTGAAGCCAAGTTGGCAGTGTGTCTTGACGGTTTCGGGAACCCAGCAAGTCCTCCTTCAAGCACTTACCTCAGGACACTGGAGGCCGCTGGTGCCCACTCAGGTCCTCTCTAAGGGGCCAGTGCCCCTAGTCTTCATCTGCTGGGACTGTCGGCTGCTAATAGTTCATCGATGCAGACACCCCCTTTACCTAATGGCTTTGCAGGGCTGGAGGGAACTGTGTCCACCTTGGGAAATGCTTATCCTCCCCCCCCCCCCGGGGCCGCCCTCAGCCAGGGACACTGGCAGCCGGGTGTGCAAGGCTGCCTCCTTTCCCTCAAGGTGGGACAGCTCTGTGGTGCCCTCTATGCTTCAGGGCTTTCCATGGGATCAGCCGAAGCCAGATTTCAACTGAACCCACATCTTTCTTTAGCTTCCAGTTATGTGTCTAGGATCAGGACTAAGACAGGAGATTATCCAGCGTGTCTGGGGGAGCACACATAGGGAATATTCCACGTGTATTAGAAGTAAACATAGCGATTGTTTGAATAAATTATAAAGGAATATGTTATAGCCATTAAATGAGAAAATTTACTGAGGCTATAGAATGCATGAATGTGGTTTTATTTTTATAATAAGTGTATATTTTATGCATAAGAAAGATGAGAAGGAGGTATACCAGAATGCTTTCAAAGTGAGCTTCTCTCTGAGTGATAGGGAAATGGATGACTTTTTTTTTTTTCCTTTACCTTTTTCTATAATTTCCAAGTATTTTTTTGGTACTTTACTTTGTCAGATGAAAATGCATGTTATTTTTAAAAGGTACTCAAAGTGAAAGCCTAAAGAAGACTAAATTTGGTGCCAGCCTGTTCAGTCCCATGGGGAAGGAGATGGGAGGGAAGGGAGGGCTGCAGGGGGGCGGGCTGGGCTGGAACAGTGCTGCTGGTCTGAGGTTCCTCCAGGGAATGTGGCGGGGTGGGCCGAGGTGTGAGGAGAAGGGGGTTAGAGAGAGAAGAGAGGGAACAAGGCAGAGCGAAGAAGAGAAGTGAAGAGAGAAAGCCCACAAGCCAGTGAGGCAGTGAGGGCAGCATCTGGCCCACAGCACATGTGGTTATTATTTTAATCCAGGAGGACTGGAAGGACAGGACCATAGGTGTGGAGAAAGCACTGTCCAGCTCCCTCTTGCCCTGCAACTTGACCTCTGCACTGTGCTGAGGTCTGTGAGGACAATGACCGCCCCGTGCCAGGTCACTGGGCACCTGCAGCCGCTGCCTCACCTTCCCCATTGAACCCAAGATGGCAGACCAGTCCCTGCCCTGAAACTCTCTTCTCCATTGGCTTTGCACCATGGCCACCCTGGTTTCCCTCCCACCTCTCAGATCCTGCCTTCTCCTGCACCTGTGCTCCTCCCTAAGGCCGAGGCCATATGCTGAACAGTTTTGTCACCCTTCCTGGCAATCTGACATTTAGGTGGAGGCCCAGATATTTAGTAGGTGTTTTTTTGTTGTTGTTTTTTGATATGGAGCCTTCCTCTGTCACCAGGCAGGAGTGTAGTGGCATGATCTCAACTCACTGCAACCTCCTGGATTCAAGCGATTCTCCTGCCTCAGCCTCCTGAGTAGCTGGGACTACAGGGGTGCACCACCACGCCCAGCTAATTTTTGTATTTTTAGTAGAGACGAGGTTTCACCATGTTGACGAGGATGGCCTCAATCTCCTGATCTTGTGATCCGCTTTCCTCTGCCTCTCAGAGTGCTGGGATTACAGGCATGAGCCAGTGCGCCCAGCCTAGTAGGTGGTTTTTAGAGAGTCAATGACATATGAGGCGTAAGATGAGTGAAATCACTGGGAGCGTGAATCAGAAGAGTGGGGCTGTAGTTCTAGCCCTTCTACTAATTGCCTGTGACCCTCTAGTCCCAGTCCTTCAGCTAATTAGCTGAAGCCCCTCATGTCTTTGGACTTCGACTTCTTCATCTAGAAAATGCAGACAACTGGGGATGGTAAGTCTCTGCCTGTGTCTGTGTCTACATTGGCCTATTGGAGGAGGAGTTGAGATTGTACAGGACGCCTAAGCCACAGTACAGAGAAGAACCTTCCTTCTTTGCTCTACAAAGCCCAGTATTCAGCCAGGGCCTTACAGATGTCTCCTAACTCAGAATCTCTACTCCCATAAGGCCTTGTTATTCAAAGTGTGGGTCACTGAGGGCAGCAGCGCCAGCATCACCTGGGAGCCTGTTGGAAATGCAAATTCTCAGGCTCTGCCACAGATCTATGGAATGAGAATCTGCATTTGAACAAGTTCCTGGGGGATTAAATGTTGAGAAGTGCTATTGTAATGATTTTCTGTGAGCTTTAAGGGAGTAATTAGTAGCATTTGGAAGTGGTTTGATAAGGAGAGATAGTCCTCTTTGTACCATAGGCCTTCAGAAAAGGCCGTGTATCTGTGTACCGGGGAGTCAGACGGTGGGAAGCCAGGCGCTTTGGGATTAAATAAAGGCAAAGCTGAGTTTTGCTACTGACAAGTTGGACCTTGGACAAGTCTTTTAAACATTTTGAGTGTCAGTTTCCCTGTCTATACGGTGGGGGCTTATACTCTCACTCAAAGGCTTGCAGCCAGGTTTGGCAGGCTATGGCACGGGCACCTTAAACACCCCCCATGCCCTGCTGCTAAGAGGGGCCCTACCCTGGGCTGCAGCTCTTCTTCTAGTGACAGGTAGGGGACTTTCTGCTCAGGAGTCAGGAGAACCCACCAACGCAGCTCCAGGGCCTTTGGATTGCAGGAGATTCCTATCTGGAGGATTTGGGGTCAAGGACTGTGCCTCCCCTTACCAGAGATCCACTGCTGAGCAGGATCATGAAGATGATGAAGCTCTCAAACCAGCTGTGCTCCACGATACGGTAGCAAGTCTTGCGCACCTGCCAGCCCACGTCCCATGGACTCTTGGTGGTATCCACTTTGCAGCAGGGACAGTGGCGAATGCATCCTGTGGGGAGAGGTGGCTGATGGTGGGTGATGCCCACTGGGCAGAGGGGATAATTTCTGCTCCTGCTGCAGAGAAACTACTCTGCTAGGAAACCCACTCATCATCTCCTTGGAAAAGAATTCTTCCCTGGAATATTGGAGAAGAGGGGTCCCTTCCAGGCAGTCCCTCAATCCAGACCTGCAGGTGTTCCTCTCCATCATCAGTCTTGCCCACTCTGATGTTTGCTTAGCCATGTCCTTCTTACACATGGTACCAGCAGTCCCTGTCCTTCTGCCTACCTATACCTTGAAAACAGACAAGCTATGAGGGTGTCTGAGGGGGGCTCGAGCCCAAGCTGAGCTGAGGGGCCATGACATGGCTGGGATGGGGATTGGGTCCAGCCCATCCCAGGATCAAATACAACTATTAATAGAAACTCAAGTGTTTAAAATATTTTGTCTATGTGTTTTTAGAAACCATCGCGGCCACAATTCCCTTCATAGAATGGACTCTTGGTTCATTCATTGCACAAGTATTTATTGAGAATATAATGTCCCTCACTGCTCTAAACACTGAGAAGAAAGATGACTAAGACACAGGTTCTGCTTTTAAGAGCTAAACGAAAGATTGAGGGGACCAGATATACCATGGCCTCCCTCTGGGTCCTTCATGGTCCAAATCAAGAGTTTTTGGTGGTGTTTATGGTGGTGATCAAGAGGTCTGGTTTAGAACTCAGGGAGGGGTTTTTGCGGGTAACAAGGAAGGCACACGTCTCTCTGTGGTGTCTGGCAGGGCATGGGATGCAGATACCACAGCCAGGCTGCTGCCAGCCGGGGCATGTGTGTCTGATGCTGGCGCCCTCAAGCCTGGCAGTGAGGCAGCAAGTAGGCATGGCTTGTTTGCCTCCTGTGGACCCCAGGCCAGCGCCCTGGACCCAGAAGTGCCCAGATGAGTGTTTGCTCAACTGGATTCTGGCCCTAATTAACATCAGTGTGAGGGGGCCTGTGGCTGTCCCTTTACCTTCTGTGAAGCAGTCCTCTGGTTCGTCCAGGTCATCTGCCAGCTCAGGGATCTTCCTCAGGATCTCCTCAGGATCTGGGCAGTCCACTGTGCTGCCCTCAGAGGAGCTTGTCTCGTCCACTCCCTGCAGGGGAGAAGCCCAGGGCAGTGAACTCGTCTCTCCGCCGGGCCTGGGGAATCTCATGCGGTCACGGCAGGTCCAACTGCACCCGTGTTTGGTGCCCCGCCAGCTGAGGCCTGGAACACTGCTGTTCTCCCTGGAGCCCCAGAGGCTTAGCTGTGTGAGGCTGTAAACCTTTGGGCCCCTGATGGAGTGCTGGCAATGGCCCGAGACACAGTAATTACACCCATAACGACTCTCAGCATTCACTGGGCTTGAATATTTAATCACGGAGTGCTGCTGCAGGGGCCTGCTGCCCTCCTGGCAGCTCCAGCCCTATAATGTCTCCAGATGAATTCAATTAGGAGTTGAAGCTGCTCTCCTATTAGTAAACCTGATAGCTTGGCTAATGGACCCAAATGGTGGGGTGGGTCCCCATCTGTCGTTGTCAGGCCCCTCCTGCCTAGCCGGGGTCATGGGCAAGAAAACAAAAACAAAACCAACACCCAGAAGCTGTGTACTGAAAACATCGAGTAGGGACAACTAGCCAGGGGGTCCTTGGAGCATTTAGGAAGAAGCACGACATCCGCGTGCGGAATGTGGCAGCCTTCGCCCAGTGGGAACCCAGCGGCTTATGCTCGCCCACAGCCCCCGGAGCCCTACTCAGCCCTCCCCCTTATCTTACCCTGCTGTGGCCAGCCTTGCCTAGGGCACACAGCCAGTAGCTGACATTCTTCAAGCTGAAGGGCTAGATAACTTTGGGGATGAATTATGTCTTCCTTATCTCTGTTGAGCCGGTGCCTGTCACACAGTCAGCACTCAGTGGCTAGGTGTCAAATTAAACTCTTGAATTGAAGGCAGTGTTATTAAAGATGCTAAACTTTTATAGACGCCTCTTTCCCTGTAGCTTGTTTTCTTCAATATTTGTAAGTGAAGCCACAGCATTTCTTTTTACCTGTTATAAGACAATCCTAAACCTCAAATCTTACAGCTCAGACTCTATGAGGCTGTCACTTGACGACTCACCTGTAGAGAGCCTCTCCTCAGCCCCAGGCTGTTTTTGCCTAGAGAAAAGGATGTGCACAAAATAAAGCAGGGAAGAATCACAAGGGAAGACTTCCTCCTCCAGGAGCACCTCCAACTCTTAGTTGCTGGCTCTGAAAAATATTTGACGTTCTTTGTGCATTGTCTTTTTGTTTCCCTTTTTCTTGGCTGTCATTTTCCGGGCACTTACTTGGTTTCAGGCAGCAGCTCAACATTTGACAAGCAGCATCTCATTTAAGCCTCAGAATAATCCTACCAAATAGGCATTACCATTCAGTTTCATGGCTGAAGAAATGGAGGCTCAGAGAGGTTTAGGAACTGGTCTTAGGTCCCACAGCTTGTAGAGTCTCACTCTTTCTTCCTCTCCCTACAACTGTCCTGGAGTGAGACTGTGGTGATGGCATGGTGAAAGTGGAAATTGTGCGGATTGGCAGGACAATTGTTGCTGTTGGGGGGAGGATGGCTTTAAAAATTCCCAGGATGAGAAATGAGGTTATGTGGTTGACTGCAGTCTGGAATACCCGACCCTCACCACCATCCTCCCACTGGTCAGTGCCTGGCTGGCTATCCGACCTCTCCAGGAAGCTCACATACCTACCTCTGCAGGGGCCTGAGGAACAGCCTCGTTTTTCCACGTCTCACCCAGGTATGGAGCCAGGTCCTCAGATGATGTTCCAGAGCATAGGCCCCTGGGTGTCAGGAGGTCCTCACACCTCTCGACTTGCTGCAGTTGCTCCCGCTAGTGACAGAGGGTTCCAGTTGGGTGCCTGGTCCCACCCTTAGATGACCAGTTCTAAATTTGAAGGGATCTTGCACATCACGGGCTGCCAGAGCCCAGGGTTTCACATATGCAACTCACATACAGACAGACAGACATACGCATGCATGAAGTGAGCATGAAGACCGTAGCTACATAGACCTGTGTTTTATCCAAGATGTGTGACCTTAGGCAAGTTGTTTAACCTCTCTGATCTTCATTTTTCTCAGCTTCAAAACTGAGAAGGCTAGGTCTGCACCATTCAGCTGTTTTGATGACTAGACACATTAGTGCTTGTAAAACACTCTGCATGAAGTGCTTGGCTCAATAGATGTTAGCCATGACCATTGCTATTTGTTCAGAGGTCAGAATCGTTGGGAACTTGGCCACCTGGAGCTCCCTATGAGCCCCAAAGTAACTGAAAATGTTTCTGAGTGGCAGACAGCTGTCACAGAGTTCATGTCCTTTACTCTGGGGATGGTGATGCCCTGCCCTCTGCGGTCACCCAGACAAAGGCATGTAAAATATGGCAGCTGATAACAGCAGCTGTTGGAACGCAAGTGACAACTGCAGGGAAGAAGGCTACGGGGGAGCTCCAGACCCAAAGCACAGCGTTTCTAGACCACTTAGTGACCATGCCAGCAGCCCTGCGTGTTCCTGAGGCACCCCAGGGATCCTTGCCTTCCCACATTGGGCAGAGGCGCATGCCTGAATTACTGAGAAGAGGTTAACGAGGGTTGATATGCCAGCTTAAGGTAGTAAGGCATGGTGCCAAGTATTTAAAAATATATATTGTCAAGTGGTTTAAATGTGCTTTAAATTTGTTGGTGCCAAAAGGAATGTGTCATTTCCCTATGACATCACTTGTGGGGAAAAGCTGGCCAAATGAGTCACTTAAGAATCAGGACTTCTTAGGATGCTGGTGAAGATTAGATGAGCCTTGCTCTTGGACATCTTGTTCTTAGAGAAATCTCATCAGCATCTCATGCACAGAGCCTGGGCTGGGCGAAATGAATGCGGCAGCTGTGTGAAAGACAATCCCCACACACCTCAAGGTGGCCTGCTGCTCACCTGCTGCCCCAAGCCCCCGACTCCCTGTGCCTGGGGAATCCTGACCTTTTCGTCCAGGCCCTGCTCAAATGCCATCTCCTCTGGAAAGCTTGGCATGGTTGAAGCTTCTCTACATCAAGGTCTCCCGTGCACTTCCCTTTTGCCCTGTGTTCCTCGAGCCCTGAGGCCCTGCCCCACTGCCTGTGGCTGTTCCGTGGGGAGAACTCTTACCTGACCTTTGGAGATCACTTCCTGCTGGGAGCTCCGAGCATCTTCCTCACCATCATCCTCCAAGTCATCAAGATCGGATTCGCCCTCAGCAATGGGCACAGAGACCCACACAGTAGGATTAGCGATGAAGTCACTGTGCTCATCCCTGGGACCTCTGGGAGCTGGGAGCCTTCCAGAGCTCCCCCCGGCAGCATTGGCAGCAATGTGGTTCTCAGCCTTGGAGCTGGAGAGGGGGAGTTTCACCACCAGCTCCGGCTCTGCCTTGGGCCGGGGGAGCGGGCAGGGCCTGCTGAAGAAGTTGCAAAGGGCCTGCTTGGTTTGACGGCCAAAGACTTGGATCCGTGCCAGGGCCACCTGCAGGTTGTTCACCTCCCCATCATCTTCTGAGGCTGTGAGGTTGTCTGCACTGAAAGAGTTCAACAGCAGAGCGATGAACAGGTTGAGCACCTGAGGAGAAGGAGTGGAAGGGAAGATTGATCAATCACTAAGCTGAGTCCCACATTGGCCCACCGGGTTAGCAGCTGGCTGGCAGGTCAGCCATGGCCTGGGTTCTCCCTGCCTATCGGGGGTGCTGCTCCTTTTGGGTGAATGGACATTCTGAGAGCAGTTGAGGGGAGCTTTGAGGACATCCCAGAGTGACCTGCTTTAGTGGGCGAGGCTTGGAAGCACATTTTCCACCATAATGGAGGAGCCCCCTGCTGAGCAGAGAGACATTTAGGGACAACAGAGAGAAGGCACCGGCCCTTCCTGTGACCACCCTCATGTGCCAAAGCCCTGGGTTCTGTTCCCGACTCTGGAATCCTGGGCGTGTGTCGCTGCTTCCTGTTCTTCACTTGAGAGCAGGTGAAGAGTGGTTGTGAGGACAAAATGATGCGAGAAGTGATACGAGTTTGCTCAGAGGGGCAAACTCCCCTGTCTGGGGGTAAGGGGCACCTGTGGCTCTGCAGGGATGGTGGGCTCAGCCTGGAGGAACAGAGTTTCTGGGATGCCGGCAGAGGCGTCTCTGGCTCAGGGGCCAGGTGAAAAAGACTAAAGAGTCTGGATTTGTTGTTTCATCCCTTCTCTTGGTTTAGCTTCCTTCTGTCTATAAAAGTCTCGTGAGGAAAGAATCCGAGTTGGTTGATGTCCAGGGCAATAAGAAAGGGGCTTCTGGAAGACTGCATCTTCCCATACAGCCAGCCAGTCCCAGGAGGGCAAGAATCCCCATGATCAGAGTGGGTGGGGACAAGCAGAGGGCAGGGGGCCAAGCTGGGTCAGAGAAGGCGTACTGGGGCTAATTGGCAAGTAAGTCTCCAGAGCGGCTCCCTCCAAACCTGGAAGTAGATTTTGCTCTTAGCCCCATGGCCTTGGATGTTGTCTGTGACCAGCTTCTCTCTGTTGTCTTGTTCCGCTGTCCCCTTTGCTGCAGCCTCTCCCCCTGTTCCTAGCTAGGACCTGTTTAGCTTGGAGAAATCAGTCAGCGCTTAATTCCCTGAATAAAAATGTTTTCTGAGCCCCCCTAGTGTGGGGAAGGACATTTTTCTCTCAACAAATAATAGCTACCATTTACGGAGTTCCTGCCTGGCCTGGACATTGCATGAGGCAATTTGCATATGTCATCTCCTGTCACTTATTTCTTGTAGTAAACCCATGAGTAAGCACTATTTTCTTGATTTTAAAGAAATCAGAGCTTGAGGAGATTAAGTCTCTTGCCTGGTGTCACTACCTAGCAAATGGTGGAGCTGGGATTCTACACCAGGACTTTCCTTTTTAATCATATGTTCTCATTCCTGCAAATCAGGCTACCTCCCAAGGCACACTTCTTGTAATGAATCTCACATGAATTGGAAAAGTTTGAAGACTTTTCAACCAGAGAAGTACAATCTGGGCACGAAAATGCACACCGAAGCTTTTTCAGATAACCCAGAAGCCTCTCCTTTCCCCAGGAGGCAGTGCCCCCAGCAGGGCTCACCACTCACCACCAGGTTCCCCAGCACCATCACCGTCAGGAAAAGGACGAGGCATATGGATTTCTGGCCGACTTCCATGCAGGCCCACATGTTCTCGATCCACTCTCCACAGAGGATGCGGAAGACGATGAGGAAAGAGTGGAAAAAGTCGCACATGTGCCAACGGGGCCACTCTTCGTGGGGCGCAGAGATCTTTTTCCGATTGCTACGGTAGTTTTCCCCGAGGAGCTGCTTGCCAACCAGAGCAAAGACAAAGACAATGATGGCCAGGATGATGGTGAGGTTCCCCAGTGCCCCCACTGAGTTTCCGATGATCTTGATGAGCGTGTTTAAGGTGGGCCACGACTTGGCCAGCTTGAAAACCCGCAGCTGCAGAGAAACAGAGACTGTCAGGTTTTGGTAGCTGTGCTCATTACCTTTTATCTAAAGTTTTGGCTGGAAACCAAAGACCTGGGAAAAACACAAGGCATCTCATCCCATTAAATGAGGGTGTTTTCTGGAAGCTGCTTTTGGAGACCTTTCTTCCTAGGCTATCAATTACTCAAAAATATGAACAGCCTTCTATGGTTCCTAAGTATCAATGTGCTTCATTGACTGTGGCTGAGTTGGGGTCTTACACTGGGGTGGTGGCCTTGCCAACTGGACTCTGTTCCATAGTCACAAGCCCGCTCCCTCCTGAATGTGGGCCTCTTCTGCAGAGGTGGCATGGGTATGATGGGTCTTACAAATAAGTAACAACAAGCTTATTCTTGACCTGGAGAGAGACCAGCCTCCTTCGGGTAGAGGATGACCCTCTGCATTTGATAGGTATTGGCAAACATCTCTTAGGGCATTTCTCATCTTGGGGCAATGGACAACATCTGTTGCTCTCACCAGCTTTGAAACTGCAAGTGTCCATGATTTCATGGACCCAGCATTCATATGTTCATCTGATTGACCAACCTACCTACGCCCCAGAACACCAGCCATGCATGTGCATGGTACTATGCTAGCCTGTGAGGTGTATGCAGAGAGGTATGTGAGTTCTTGCTGTTATGGAACCAATGGTTTCATTACTGAGAAAAGATGAAGATCCGAAAAGTCTTCATTGTAAACTCAAATATGCTACATCTCACAAAATGGCAAAAGCATCAAGCATAAAAATGTATGAATGTTTTAAAATACATTTGTATGGTTCTCTAATTTGTTAGAAGAAAAAATCTGAGCTCAACTGTCAGTCTATCAATCAGGGTGTGTTTATGGAGCACCTACTAAGAGCCAGGCTGTGGCTTCGGTGCCAGGAGGCAATGCTGAACGGAACAGCGCAGCAACAGTTTTATCACCCACGTATCAGTGAGTAAATCCCACGGGAGGAGGTTTAATCCTCTTACACAGTAAGTGCTATATACACTTCTTTAGGTGATGGAGGAGAGGGAGTCCACGTTCACCTTTGACCTAATCTGGAAATTACTCTCCGCATATGGGAAGCAGGGCTTATAACAACTCTGTGGACTGGTCGCAGAGGCAGCTGATAAACATAAATAAAATCTGAGCATTAGTAACTGGTATGGGGAGCAGGAAACATAGTGCATGGCCTGCCTTAGGATGTAAGCCTAGCAGGAATTTCTCCCTGCCTTAAGACTAGATCCCAAAGAGCTACACCCTTCATGTAAGGATGAACCAGAAACAAGCCCAGGAGAATGCAAGGATGGCTGGTGCTAGGTACCAGCTACAAGAGGAAAGTTGACACTGAGAATCTGGAACAGCAAACTGGTGCTCGTACAGGATTTTAGCTGGAATTCACACTACCTAGGTATTTTAAGTTGAGAATTTAAGTTAAAGCAATTCTACGAAGTGCTCTGTAGAATTAAGTGCAAATGCTCTCTGGAGGAACCTGCCTTTATCCCAGATTTCAAAGCATTCCCTCAATGATCACTTAAGAGGTGCAGTAAAAAACAAAAAAATAAAAACAGAAGGAATGAGTCACCAGGAGTGAATGAGATCCGGGAGAAACCACAGATGTGGAAATAGTCATTCCATTTCTTGAGATGATATAATTATTAGTCAGAGATAACAGTATAATTAGGTAGAATATGTTAAAGAAATAAAATAATAGCTTGAAACTATGTGCAGAGAATAAAAAGCTGTAGATAAGAAGAAGTTGTGAAAAGTAAATACACTCTTAGAAATGAAAAATATAATACTTAAAATTAAAAACACTATGGAGAAAGTTTGCATCAGATTTGACACAGTTTAGGAGAGAGTGAACTGAAGATATATCAGGATAAATTATTCAGAATGTAACTCAGAGAGACATAAGATGAAAACTATCAAAATAGTGTAAGAGACATAGAAGATAGAGCAAGAGAGTTTAACATCTATCTAATCAAAGTCCAGAAGGAGAAAAATTAGAATGGAGTGGAGGTTACAATTGTCCACATACATCTGGGAACTTTCCAGAATTGAAGAAAGTTACAAATCTTAAGATTCAAGAAGTCAATGCAGCTTAAGCATTATAAGTGAAAAGAATTCCATACCTAGAAACATTACAGTGAAACTGCAGAACACCAAAGGCAGAGAGAAGAGTTTAAAAGCATCCAGAAAGAAAGGAATAAGAGTTAAATAGAAAGCTGACTGCTCATTAGCAACAATGGAGGCTAGGACACTGTGGAGTAATATCTTCACTGAAGGAAGATAAAATAAGCATCAATTAGAATTCTACATTCATAAGAAATACCTCTCAAAGACACTGGCAAACTGAAGACCAAATTCCAGATAAATGAAACAGAGAGGTTATTGCCAGAAGGCACTTACTAAAAGAAATTCTAAAGGAGGTACTTCATGTAGATAGTCATCCCAGAAGTAATGTGTAATAAACAAAAGGTAAAACTGTGCCCCAAAGAGTTAAAGAAATCAATCACTAAATTTTTAGGCTTACAGGATAGCAGATAAGAAACAACTCACTGAAAAATCTGAAACTCAAACTGTGTTCCAAAGAGTAAGAAATCAGTAACTTTCAAAAATTCTTGAGTTTTTACGATAGCAGATAGGTAAAGAAACAACTTGCTGGGACACGGAAACTCCCTCCTCTTGTGAGATGAAGAAAAAACGGGCTGAAATCAGTTCGAACAGGATGGCCGACTGGAGTTTGTGCAGAATGAGCTTGCTGATGTCACTGCCTGAATTTCCATGTCATAGCGCATACTAACTTCCCCAGATTTGCATATGGAACCCATGAGTTGGCATGAACAGGTAACTGTGCGTGGCCAGGGACTCTCCAAATCTCCCCTTCCCTTCTACCAAACACCTGGAAATCCCGGTATCCACTCACTAAACATTTTCTAATAAAAATACTGCCTTGAAGACAGCACAGGGAGACAGAGCTGAGCTTGACCTCTTGTCTTCTTGTGAGCTGGCAATATGAAGCTTTTCTTTTCTCAAAAACCTGGTGTCATAGTCTTGGCTTCCAGCTTCATAGTGTTGGCTTCTGGTGCATTGGGCAGCGAGCCCCCACTGGCTCTATAACAAAGGTATAAAGAGCAAGAAAGTGCTAAGTATGAGAATGAATCTAAACATTGAGTGGACACAAGAACAATGTCTTATGAGATGTGGAAGAGACTGGTTATATGGTCTCCATTCACCTTCTCCTTCCAGACACAAAGGAAGACTGTTTTCTAGTTTTGCTTGCAAATGGTTGAGGTCATGTTAGTGGATTCTGGCTGGTGGAATGGAGAGGGAGACAGAAGTAATATACAGGACTTTTAGGCATAGTCGTTAAACTCCCTGCACTTTTTCCTTTTCATGTTCACCATAAAGGTCACTAATTGAAGATGGTGACATCCCAATATGGGACAATCCTAGATCCCTGAGTCACTACTTGAAGTAGACACTCCCAGGACAGCTTCCCAGCAAGCACTGAATGTGCTGTGAGACACAAATCTCTATTATGTTAACTCACAGATTTAGAGGGCATCACTGCAGCTAGTCGCACTTATCTTGAATGATGGAGAAATGGGTTTGTTGAGAAAAGGTATTGCCTTTTCAAAAGCATCAAATACGTGGCACTGGCTTAATGATCATGTGGTGGGCAACAAGGAAACTGATAGGAGAAGGCTTGGAAAGTTAATCTATGTTATTCAGTCACAAGAATATTGCTTGCAAAAATTCTGAGGCAGATCATGAACCAGCAACTCTAGGGGAAGGGTTTGTTAAACCTTAGTATGGATCAGTTGTAATTGATTACGTTGGTCAAGGCAGTACAAGAAATAGATGAGCTCAGGAAAGATTTAGCTGGTTTATAAGAAATAAAAGGAAATATAACCCGGAAGTTTAGAGCCTTGACGATTTAGGGAACTGTACTGCTTCTAGATTCCAGGCAGTGAGCAATAAGATTAAGTCTTCAAATGTTGAAAACTAGTTAAATTTTCCAATTAAATGAAACAACTCTTGGCAAGGCTTATAGTAATGGTGTAGCCACTGTTTCTCTTGCAAGAGAAAAACGTGGGGAAAGTAAAGCAAAGAAATAAAGAATAATTGAGAACTTTGTCGAAGAGAGGACTTCGCGTAGCAAATGACAGGTCTGAAGCCATCTAAGTTTTTGAAGTAATTGTATTGTGAAATAAACCATAATCCCTGACTGAAAAAGCCTTTCACTGTCTAAACCTTAAAACAAACCTCGGCTTTCCATTTTTCCACAAGTGGGAGGCAAACTTTGAAGGTTATACTATCCTCCTTCAGGCATGGCAAAGTCACTTCTTGGAGTCCCACCTAGAGCTGTCTGCTTGCATTAGGCTGTGATGTGAGTGAGAAATAAACTTTTATCGGGGTAAGCTACTCAGTTTTAGAGATTGCTTGCATAATAGTTAGCATCATTTCTCATTAATAAAAAGCTTACAAACAAGATAAAATTAAAAGGCTTATCATTATAATAACTTGGGAAAGGATACCCGGAATGGAAAACTGTCTTGGAGGTAAGGTAGAGATTTCAGCTAACTTTTGGCTTTGATTAAGGTAACTAATGGAGAGTTAATTTATGCTGTAATTTATAAGGCAAGCACTCAAAGAGTAAAAACAGAATATTTAGTTTCCAAATCAGAAGGAAAAAAATGAGACAAGGAGAAACAAACAGTCGAAAACAAATATGTATACAGAGATCATGTGTGAGAGCATGAGCAGGTGAAATAAACAGCCTCAAAACTACAGATAGACACATATCCGAATAGATCAGTGTTCACAATACATAAGTGGACTAAATGCTTTGGCTAAAAGACAAATAAACCATAATCCCAGACTGAAAAAGCCTTTCACTCATAAATTTTCCAATTAAATGGAACAATTCTGAGCAAAGCTTATAGTAATGGTGTAGCCACGGTTTCTCTTGCAAGAGAAAAGCATGGTGAGAGGAAAGCAAAGAAGTAAAGAACAATCGAGAACTTTGTCAAAGAAAGTACTTTGTGTAGCAAATGACAGGTCTGAATTGTCAGAACTGAATAAGAGCCCAAAATTTGATTGTCTGCTCTGTGCAAGAGACATAAAAATCTTAAGGATACACAAAGCTAGAACTCAGTGCCATGAAGATAACTAGAAATACCATGTGTTTTGAAATTTTTAAAAACCTATGCTTTTGGCTCATGCCTGTAATCCCAGCACTTTGGGAGGCCGAGGTGGGTGGATCACCTGAGCTCAGGAGTTTGAAGCCAGCCTGGCCAACATGGCAAAACACTCTCTCTACTAAAAATACAAAAGTTAGCTGGGCGTGGTGGCAGGCACCTGTAATCCCTGTTACTCAGGAGGCTGAGGTAGGAGACTCTCTTGAACCTAGGAAGCAGAGGTTGCAATGAACCAAGATTGTGTCACTGCACTCTAGCCTGGGCAACAAGAGAGACTCTGCCTCAAAAAACAAACAAACAAACAAAAAAACAAACAACAAACAAACAAAAACCAACTATGCTTCTAGTTAACCCTTGAGTCAACTTTGATTTCAAAGTAGAAATATTTAGAACCAAACAATAAGAAAGTTATACACATTAAAGCAATTTGCAGAAGGAAATTGAAGTCTTAAATGAAAATAATGGAAATGGAAATGAATGGGAAATTCCATCCTAAGAAGTTAAAACACAACAAAATATGTAGAATGGATGATGTAATTAAGACAAGTTGCAGGATTAATTGAAATAGAAAACTATCAATGACATAGAGAGGATCAACAAGTTAAAAGCTGGTTCTTGGAAAAAATTAAGTTGATGACCTTTGGCAAGACTGATGAAGAATGAGAGAAAGCACAGTCATGAAGGAAAAAGGTGATGTAAGTACAGGTGATATAGACTCTCAAAAGATAAGAGCTTCGCATGCACAAATTTATGCCAATGAACTTGAAAATTTAGAAGAAGGGAAGTTCTTAGAAAAACATCATTTACCAAAATCAATTTGAAAAATAGCAAACTTGACTAGTTTCATAGCCATCAAGAAAATTAAATTGGTAGTGAAAAATCTTGAACTGCAAATGGCTTTACTAGTGAATTCTATCAAACCTGCAAGAAGCAAATAATTCAGTTTTCCTCAAGGAGCGTAGTAGCTGGATCTTGGCTCACTGCAGTCTCAATCTCCTTGGCTCCAGTCATCCTCCTACCTGAGCCTCCCAAATAGCTGGGACTACAGGTGCGTGCCATCATGCCCAGCTAACTTTGCTTTTTCTTTTTCATTTATTTATTTACCTATTTTTGAGATGGAGGTTTGCTCTTGTTGCCCAGGCTAGAGTGCAATGGCACAATCTTGGCTCACGGCAACCTCCTCCTCCTGGGTTCAAGCAACTCTCCTGCCTCAGCCTCCCAAGTAGCTGGATTACAGGATTGTGCCACTGCGCCCGGCCTTCTTTCAATTTTTTTAATGCGATGGAGTCTCGCTCTGTCACCCAGGCTGGAGTGCAGTGGCATGATCTTAGCTCATTGCAACCTTTGCCTCCAGGATTCAAGCAATTATCTTGCCTCACCCTCCTGAGTAGCTGGGATTACAGGTGTGAGCCCCCACACCCAGCTAATTTTTGTATTTTTAGTAGAGATGGGGTTTCCTCCTGTTGGCCAGGTTGATCTCCAACTCTTGTTCTCAAGCAGTCCACCCACCTTGGCCTCCTAAAATTTTGGGATTACAGGCTTGAGCCACCACACTCAGCCCCCTTAGTTTTTTTTTTTAATAAAAATTGGTATCATCTTGGTACCTTGATACCCAAACCTGGCAAGGACAATGAAAGAAGGAAGGAAAGAAAGAAAGAAAAGAAAGAAAGAAAGAAAGAAAGAGAGGAGGGAGGGAGGGAGGGAGGGAGGGAGGAAGGAAGAAAGAAAGAGAAGGGAAGGAAGGAAGGAAAGGGGGGAGAAAGAAGGAGAGAAAGGGAGGAAGAAAGGGAGGGAGGAAGGGAGGAAGGGGACAAGAAAAGAGAGAGGGGGAAGGAAAGAAGGAAGAAAAAAAAAGAGAGAGGGGGAGGGAAGGAAGGAAGGGAGGAAGGGAGTGAGGGAGGGACTATGGCTTGTCCATTATTGTCAGAGTTTCTAATTTTCCATAAAAAGTCAGAAATTCAGATAAATACCAAAATGCTAGCCAAAAATGCTAGAAAAGAGTGTTTAAAAAGATATGCAAGATCCTATGGAGAAAATTACAAAAATATTATGGAAACATTTTTAAACTTTATTGAAAGACTGGTGTAGAGAGTATACTATCCTCATAGATCAGAAGACTGCGTAATGTAAAGATTATGTGTCTTCCCAAATTGACCTATCAATTATAGCAGTCCCTAATGGGAAAAATGATTAGAGTTTTGTGGGTATGTGGGTATGTAACTTGACAAGCTAATTCTAAAATGAATATGAAAGTGTGCAGGCCAAGATATTCTTGAAGTAAATGAGGTGGATTACTTGATTTACAGACACAGATATGTTTAAAGCTGCCATAATTAAGACTGATATTGGTACCAGGACAGACCAATGGACTAATGGAACAAATGGAGCAAGGCTTTCAATGATGGGAAGAGAAGCAATGTTATTCTGGGAGAGAAGGAAGACAGAATTTTTATTTCTTCCCTTTTCTCTCCTTCCTCCTCTCTTTCTTTCCTTCCGTCCATCAATCAACAGGTATTTCTTGAGTTCCTATGTATGTGCTGGGCCTTGTGCTAGACCCTTGGGTTAAAACAGTAGATAAGAAACTGTTTCTTGCCTCATGGGACAGCAGGACATTGTAAATGCCAGGTTAATTTGTCCAACTTTGGACAGTGTGTTTGGGAGGTCCCCGCTAAGGAGGTGACTAGTGCATTGAACCCAGAGGTTGAGAGTAAGTGAGCTAAGGGAAGACTAGAGCTAAGGGAAGACAAGCATTCCAGGAACAGTGGAAAAAACCTAGAAGACCCAAAGCCAAGAAGATCTCTGTTATGTGTGAAGGGAGGCCTCTCTGGCTGGAGCAAAGTGGGCAAGAGGCAGGCTGGTGAACTGGGCAGTGCCTGGTTATGCAGAACTTTGTGCACCATCATGAGTCTGGATTTTATTCTCAGAGCAATGTGAAACCAGTGAAGTTACTTGTAACAAACGTAAGTACTCATATAAGATGTCGGTAATAGGGAAACTGTTTTTCTTTCTGAAAACGAAAAACTGTCCTGAAAATAAAGTCTATTAATTAAAACCATGAAACTGACCGGCTGGCGGTGATTTTTCTCCAGCATTTCTTATAGCTCAGGTGCAGGCAATGTGGAGAGAAATATTTGATTTAGCCTCTCCAGTGTGAGGTTTTGCCAAACACAAAAATGCAAAGAGGCAGAGGGAAAAGGTGATTGAGTTTGTTTTCAAGGGCATAATAATATTGGTGGGCCGTGAAATCTAAGCCAGGTCACGAGGAAGTGGAATAGACCCCAAGAAAGTGTGTAGTTGGTGGGTGTGCTTAGGAAATGTGCGTTGATCAGCATGTTTTTTTGTGTGTGTTTTTTTTTTTTGAGACGGAGTTTCACTCATGTTACCCAGGCTGGAGTGCAATGGCGCGATCTCGGCTCACCACAACCTCC
>NW_016107706.1:1443681-1454783 GCF_001604975.1 Cebus imitator | reverse complement strand
CTCTGTCACCCAGGCTGGAGTACGGTGGCATGATCATGACTTACTGCAGCCTCCACCTCCCTGGTCTCAGGTGATCCTCCCACCTCAGCCTCCTGAGTAGCTGGGATGACAGGCACACACCATTAGGCCCGGCTAATTTTTTCAATTTCTGTAGAGATGGGGTTTCACCATGTTGCCCAGGCTGGTCTCAAACTCCTGGGCTCCAGTGATCTGCCTGCCTCAACCTTTCAACATACTAAAATCACAGGTGTGAGCCGCCGCGCCCGACCTGAGATAGTCGCGTTGATCTCTATGGAAACCTCCCTCCCTGGAGTCATGCACTGCTTCAGGTCTGCCTGGGGGGAATGGCGTCATCTTTGCCTGTCTACCTGAGGCAAATACCCAGTGCCCAAATCTCTTCCGTGGCTGGCTCTATGTCATTGCTCATGGGCGTTTGAGTTTGCCACCCCTAGACCATGCACGCCACGTTCAGGGGCTCAGCATCATCTCACTGGCTCCTGTGACAGGGTCCCAGGCAGATGTGTTCTAGTGCCTCGCTCCCTGAACCACGCACCCCCGTCAACCTCTGGATGCCCAGCACTTGTCAGAACCTTTTAGGTGGCATTTGGGGAGATTGCTGGACACCCCTCTTTGTTTTGTCACCTCTCTCCAAAGCTAGAAGCGGGGTTCCCAGTTAACACTGAGAGATTCCTGTGAGCAGGTGGCCTGTGCTAACAAGCCATGACATTCTCCAGCCCTCTTTCTTATTCCCAAGAGTCAGCGAGATGCCAAGCTTCCTCCACATGACCTGGAGACTTGGAAGAACCTAGTGACCCCAGACTGTCCTGGGAATCTGACACGTTTGGCTGGCAAACGCGGCTCTGATTAAAGTGGGTGGCCTGTGGCACTTATCCTGTAGAGGGCGTCCTGGAGCTGAGTTTGGAGAAGAGCCATCATTGCATGTCAGTGAGGCTAGTAGGAGGCGGCTTTGCGGGTGCTTGAGACATTGGGGCTGCGACTTGGGGCAACAAGGAATTGAAGAATGACCTCCTTGAGGCTGGAAGGGGCTGAGCTGTGGAGTCAGACAACCTGGATTTGAGATCCAGGTCTGTGGCTTATTCGCTTGCTTGGCAGATGGGAGACTTTGGGGTCATCACGGAACCCTTCTTTTTCCCCACCCAGCCATGGGGATCTTAAAAGCAACTGTCTCACAGGGTTGTCGTGAGCATAAAATGAGGTACATTTTATCAAGTGTCCAGCGCTATGCCTGGCACATTGTATGCTCAGTAAATATTAGCTGCTATGATCATCACTGTTATTGTTATGTGATAAGAGATGAGGAAAGGGCTTGAAAGTCCCCTCTTGGTGCAGATGAGGGAACCAAGGCCCAGAGAGGAGAAGACATGTCCCCGATCTGAGTCAACAAAAAGCTGGAACCACAGACCCATGTCTCCAGTGGCCCAGGAGTCATGCCCAGCTCCCTCCTACAAGGACAGGAGAGGAAGGGGGAGGGGGCTGATGCAGTCCCCAGGGCCCAGTGTCTTCCCTGAGTCTGGGTGGGAGTTTCTCCAAGCCATCAGGAGAAAAACATTACCAAGCGGAAGCTCCGCAGCACAGACAGGCTTCCCTTCCTGGCCACGCCCAGCTCTAGCAGGCTCACAGTGACGATGACGCAGTCGAAGATATTCCACTTCTTCTGGAAATAATAGTATGGGTCGAAGGCAATGATCTTGAAGACCATTTCAGCGGTAAAAACTACGGTGAAGACCTAGGAGTGGAAACAAATTTTCATCACGGTGTGATCTGTGGGGTCTGGGGCAATGACAAAACTGGCAGCAAGAAAATGTCTTATTTACAAAATAGCAAGTCCTCTTGTTTTGTTCAGTTGCTGTGTTACCTGTGGGCTCCTGAGCATTGGCCAAGGGAACAGTCAATGTGGCAGAATGGAGAGATTTCTGCACCATTCTCAGGGGCTGTGCATGCCGCAGTTTTTCCATATGAATGGTGGTGGGAGTGGAGTAAGTGGACAGTCTTTAAGATCATTATTATAAGATCAGTACGTCTTTGAAGAGTCAGTCTGGTTCAGTGGTTAAAAAGCCTAGGTTGTGGGACATCACGGACCTGGATTAAAATCCCAGCTCAGACATTTCCTAGTTTATGTAAGCTTGGACAAATAACACATCCTCTCTGTGCCTCAATTTCCTCATCTGTATAATGGGCATAAAATAAGCGAATGCATGTGCAGTTCTTAGCAAAAGGCCTGGCAATAGCAATGCATTAATAAATTATAGTGGCTAGCAATGATTCCTTGTCTCTAAGATTCTTTTAGGCTCTGTGGGTCTTTAATTGTCTTAAACAGGACAGCAATCTGACATTAAGGGAGGTCAGAACTAGGTTCAGGTCACACAACACCAGCAGGGAAAGGAGACAGAGAAGGAGGAAAGCAAAGAGCAGGGTCAGGCGCTTTTCCTTCATATCCTTTTATTCGAGCCCCTCACCAGCCTGAAAAACGGACGGTGCATCCCTCTTAAGGAGAAGAAAGCAGGCTGAGAGTTTAAGTGACTTGCTCATGCCACAAGACTGCCCCTGTGTAACTCAAAGAGTATTTTTGGGGGGCCCCTTGTAGGCAAGTCAGTGTGGTATGGTGAGGGGTGGGGTTGAGGTCTTGTGTCTTCCAGAGACCTGGGTTGACCCTGGTTCCACCCTCACCAGCTATACAATTGGGCAGGATACTTAACCTCTCTGAGTCTTAGAGCTCTCTTTTGTGACGTGAGGGCGATGATAATCTCATGTGTTGTGACACGGAGATAACATTCGCAAAGCACCTGACTCATTGTGGGCACCACACACATAACTTTTTTTCCTTGCTTAGAAAAAATGGTGCTGTGCTCTGACACGATGGGAAAGGCCTTTTCTCTCTCTTTCTTCAACTTCTCTAACTGTAGAATGAGGGTGTGGGCTCAGATGCCTATTCCACGAGGCCCTCTGTGGTCTTAGGCTGACTTCTTGGGAATAAGCATTCTCTTCTGTTTCCATCTTCCCTTTCCATACCAACTTTAGGATGTGACCTCAGCCTAGGTGCTGCCAAAACATGAGGCATGCTGCTTTCACCATGTTCCAGAAGCTACTGCAGCCCCTTTCACAGGCCTGGATTATGGGGGAGGGAGTGGTTTCTAGGGAAGAGTAGTCAGATTTCCTCTGGGCCTTTCCCCTCCACCTAAATCTGCAGACTTTAAGAAGCTGGACCCCAAAGCTGGACAGTTTTGGTAAATCCAGTGGGTCACCTCCAGCGTGGTGGGCCCTGCTTTGGACATGAAGGCAGGACATTGACTCTTTCTAGCTTCTGCCTATCATGTGTGTGTGTGTGTTTGAAAGCACGCGCGCGCGCACGCGCACACACACACACACACACACACACACACACAAGCAGGTCCTGTGAGGTGGCTTAATCAGGGGTTAAGAAAAGTGAGCTTGGGAGCAGCTTGGGAGCCGGTGTGGCCACTAAGTCAACTCTATGACCTTGGGAAGATTATTTAACCTTCTGTATCTCAGTTTTTCCATCTGGGAAGGGAATAATAATAATACCTACCATATAGGGTTATTGTGAAAATAAAATGAGATAATCCATGAGAAGCATCTGAGTAGTATTACCATGCCTGTGGCGGGGGCAAGGCTGGAGCCGTTGCTCTCCCTCTGAGTCAGACACTTTATTCAGTATATAATGAAATCCAGGATGGACTGTATCTTGTTAAGAGTAAATAATACTAGCCAATGATGGAGGGAAATTTAAAGTAGCATCATGTCTAAACTTGAAAAGTTCCGACTTCCTGATGGTTTTGTCACAACAGCAACCTTGTTTCCATGTTCCCTCCCTCCCACTGTCTTCCCCTCCCCTCCCTCACTCTTTTTCTCCTTAAGTGACAGCATTGAAAATCGTGGCTACTGTTAATTGCAGTCACAAAAGTAATTATGTTGGAAGGAAATTGACAAGTTCAAAGATTGTCTTTAGATGAAAAAGTGACATTTATCCTCATTTCAAGGTAGAGGCAGCTGAGATCCAGAGAATTCAAGTGGCCGCCCTGTGTTCTATAAAGGGCAACTAGCTGCCTCTGGCTCCAGGCTCTCTTGGTCTACTTTCCTGTTCTTGTTCATCCCAAAGCCATTCACACCAGCTCAGCCTGGGTCCTCCCACGCTTGACCTCCTGAACCTGGTGTCCATATGTGTCCTGCACTGCTGCCTTGCTGTCAGCTAACTGGCTCAACACACTAACCAATAAGGGCATGCCCCACCCCACCCAAACCACACCCTGCTCCCTCCCCCACCCCTGCCCCGACCATACCAGTGAGGACAGTGCCAGCCAGAGCACTCACAATGTTGCCTATGTAAAGCATGGCTTCGAAGGTAGAGCTCATGCCATGGTACTCCATGGCCATGAAGATGGTGTTCACCACGATGCACAAGGTGATGGTGAGCTCTGCAAAGGGGTCCGTCACAAGCTCAAAGAGAATTGTCTTGAGCTTCACCCACATGGGGCAGCAATCCCAGATCAGATACTTCTGAGCCAAGCTGGTCAAGCAGGGTGGGCACCTCTGTTCAGACTCCTCGAGTTCTGCATTACAGGTATGGTCAATGACAGCTGTGAGCCATGTGTCACCTTGGACCCCAGTTCTGCGGTCATCCCCTAGACCTTGCCGTAACTAATAACTACCACCTCCAAAATCTTGACTTCAGCGCCCCACCCCCCCGGTGTTCATTTCCTATATTTTCAACTCCTTTAGTCTTGTAACTCCAATTAATCTCTGCCCCCTCCAGTCCTGGAACCACTGGCATTCCATATTTTTACTGCCCATCACCTATATCATGTGCTTACTTCTCAATTTACCCAGCTTAGATTGCACGTCCATCTCTCTGACTGCTCCCTTGCAGGCACCCTCAATTCCTTTGCCCCTCTCCTCCTTCACTGCACTTGCCTGGCAAAACCTGAACTCCAGATAGACCCAATTTGCAGACTACTCTGCCCTTGCACCCAACCAGCTGGACCTGGCTGGAAAAAACATACAACTGTGCTTACTGGTCCTCCTAGAGATCCGTGAGCCCAGCCTTGCCCTGCCCAGAAATCTGGCTGTGTTTCTGTGTTATATTCCACTCCTTCAGTCTTCCAGATGACTGTGTCTCACTTCCTCTTCCCAGCCTCTAACCTCCAGCTCTTCTTTCTACTCCTTACTCCGTTAATAAGCTCCCTTTTATTTCACTTGGAATATAGAAGAGCTCACAAAAGAACTTCCCCTTCTTCCCACCACTACATCTCTGGCACATCCACAAGTCCACCCCGTCTTCTGCCTTTGGGCCCCACGCAGTGCGGGCCCTTTCCTCTCCCACCCACTCAAGGCCTACGTCGCCCCCTCTCCCTTCCAGACCATTCCCATCGGCGTGTAAACATGCTTTAATTATCTCTCAGCTTTGAAAAAGTGCCCCTGGATCCCGTGCCCTCCTTCATTACTGCTTCCTTAACAGCAAAACTCCTCATAAGAGTTTTCTACCCTTAACCTTCTACACCTCCTTACCTCGTTTTTTCTCTGCAGCCCCTGGAATCTGACTTCCACTGCTTCCAAATTCAAATCCTGTTTCCAGTTCCCATCATACTCTTACAGCGTTTGACAGAATTTACATTGTTCTCTTTGAGACCAGTGTTCTTTTGCCTCTGGGGACTGCAGTGTCTCCTCTTTTCCTCCCTTATCGGTGACTATTTCTTTTCACTTTCCGTTTTTGTCTCCCTCTTCCTTTCCTGCTTGTAAATGTTGGAGAACTCAAGCATTCTCACCTTAGCCCTCTGTTTTTTTGAACCTAAAAAACCATCTTTATGCCTATTCCCACCAAATTATGTGTCCAGTTTCTGATCCCTTCCTGAACACTAGGCTCATCTCTCTGGCTGCCTCCATTAAATCCCCATGTTGATGTGTAATTGTGGCCACCTCGATGGCTTTGGGTTTACTAGAAATTTTGCAGCAAGACAAGCATCTTGTACAGATAACAGCCCATGTGGGCAAAGAAAGATGAGGTCCATTGTTTATAATAATAATAGAAAACAACAACTGATAAAGTATAATACATTGGGAAAAAGAATGAGGCAGACTTATTTGTGGTGAAGTAGAAAAATGTATATGTGTAATGTGTGTATGTGCATGTATGTGCTTATATATGCACAGAACATTGCTTGAAGAATATAAGATAAACTGGAGCCGGTGTGGGGGAGATGCGCACCAGGAGTCTGGGGAGCAGAAAGGGTCTGTAGTGGGAAGGACACATAGCTGTCGTGCATACACATTTGCAGTGTTTAGACTTTTTTTTTACTATATGCATTTGAAAAATGAGTTTAGAGAAATAATTGCATGCCCCCAAATTTTGTTAACTGCTTTATCCTGATAGGTAATTTAAAAATTTATATGTAGTCAAAATTTATCAGTAGTATTTTTATTTGTCACTGCAAGCCTTGGAAAATACCTTCTCCATGTTTTTTTCTTTCTTTCGTAGTTTCACTTTTTTCACTTAAAACTTTGGTGCATTTGAAATTACTTTGGATAAAAAGTAAGATACTGATCTGGCTTATTTTTTCCTATCTCTGGTTATTTATATCAGCATCACTTATTGAATAATTTCTCCTTTTCCAAAGATTTGAAATGTCATTTTTGTCATGTTATTGCCATTTATGTTCATATACTTTTATATACACATGTCCATTTCTCTTCCACAGATCAGACTATTTTCACTGTCATGCTGTTTTAATCACTGGCTGTGGATTTTAGAAACTACAGATGTCAAAACTGGCAAAGCATTGTTCTCTAAAGAAGTTAGAACATCCTGGGACCAAAATCAACAATGCCTGGTTGGAACAAAAGCAAGAGTTTCCCTGGACCTATTTTGGCACTAAAAAGCAGCACAGGAAGCAGTGATGAATGAGGACACTTTAGACATGCCATTTTGGCAGGAAGCAGCCACCTGTGAGGCATGATGGGGAAAGAGAGGCAGCCTCGACATTGCTGAACTTGACTGACTGGGGAGACACGGAGGCTAAAAGTAGCTACTTGCCAGCTTGAAACATGAAGATGGCTCCCCTCAAAAGGATCTCCTCTAAAAAGCTGGTCCAGAAAGAACTTCCCTCCCTTCATCCTGTTACACTTAGAGAGGTTTCCCTTCCTCCTGTTAACATCAATGTCTCCACTTGTGCGTCCTCTCCTGCCACTGCAGGAGTCTGTTGAATCGCCCCTCTTCTCCCTGAATCTTCAGTCTCTCCTATTCTCCCAGATCCTTCCCTTTAGCATGCAAATATGCTCAAAACAAACAAACCAACACTCCCCCTAACACAAAAACCAAAAGTCTTCTTTCAATTCTACCTACTCCCTAGTGCCATCTTACTAACTCCTCTCCCTCACAGGCAAACTTCTTGAAAACAATTGTCTATACACAATGTCAACATTTCTTCACCTCTCATTCGTTCTTTAAGCCCCTTCAATATGCCTACCCTCCTACCGCACAAATCCTCTTTTGCTTAGATCACCAAAGACATCCATGTGACTAAAGTCCCTGGACCTTTTTGGGGCTTCATTTTACTTGACCTTTCCACATCTGTTGGCCTTCCTAGTCTTCTTGAAGAAATTTTTACTCTGGGGTCTGCATTGTATTCTTCTAGGTCTTCTCCTATTTCTGTACCTTCCTTCTCAGTCTCCTCTGCTGGGTCTCTCTCTTCTGCTTAACCATTAAACATTAGTTTTTCAGAACTCTGTCCTAGGCCTTCTTCTCTTCCTACTTCAACCCTTCTGTGTTATCTTATCCACTTGCCTCTTTTCAAAATTACCACCTACATGCAAACTGCTTTCAAATATATAAATGTATCTAGGCCATCTTTGTCATCTAAGTTCTAGACCCACATATCATAAAGCCAACTCCCTACTGAACATCCCTACCTAGATGTTCCAAGGGTACGTGAAGCCCAGTATGTCCCACACTCAACTCACGACCTTCTTTCTTCTTTCCCCAGGGAAACCCCCTCCTTTCCCTAAAATGCTCCCTTAACACCAGCATATCTTTAGGCACTTATAAAAGAACCATATGCATCATCAAGTCCTGAATCTTCTATGAATTAGATAGCTCTCACATCCTCCCATTTCCCATCCTCCCCATGACACTACCCCAGAGTTCAAGCACTGCCATGTTACACCCCGTTTCCTCCTAAGTGGTTTCCCTGCCAACATACTTCCCCCCTTAATTTCATTATCTACGAGTATCCAGAGTAACTTTATAAAATGCAAACGTGACTTCCCTGCCTCCATTCCTTTAATGGCACCCCATTCCTCTTGGCATGAAGTCCCATATTCTTAATGTGGTCTAGGAGGTTCCTGGGATCTCGCCCCAACTCATCCCTCTAGCCTTATTTTGAGTTCTCCTGGTTCTCTAGGTTATAGCTACATTAGGCTTTTTCATTCCTTCAAATGTGATTCTCTCTTCTGCTTTGCAGTCTTTTAAGACTGGAATAATTCCCTGACTCCAGGCTAACCTTAGCATATTTCACTTGGTATCCTGCACTTCAACTTTAAGACACTCAGCACTCCAGTAATAACTTGTTTCATATCCTTCTGCCCCCACTAAACATGAGGGCAGAGACTCAGCTGTGCTCACTGCTGTGACCCAGCTTCTGGAATTCTGGCTTGGACAATTGTCAAATCTCAGCTGGCATGCCAAGCATAGATGGTTCACATGTTTTCAGTTCAGTTCATTGTCAAGTCCTGTTGGTTTGGGTCAAACTTTCTTAAGCACAATCCCCCTTAAAGAGGTGGCCTTTGTAAATCCTATTATGACTGTGGCAGTGCAAAGCATCCTTCAGGTATCTCATGTGTATAATTAATATAACATCCAATATAACATGAAAATAATGAATATAACATCCAACCAGGGAAGATGATGTGTCCTATGCTCAGAAAACTTTGACCTCTTCAATTTCAACTAAGGCTTCCTCTCCCCAGATTTTCTTTAAAATGTCATTGTTTCTCTGGCCTCTCTTACTCTACTCTCACAGCATCTTCCTTGAGGGGAAGTCTGTCCTACCCCAAGATATTTGACTATTACTTATTTTTTTTCCTTTTTATCAGTTCACACTGTTATAAATTAGCATCACCCTCCCAAATATCAACTTTGTGCATGCACTTCTCTTCTAGGTAATGGAGATCAGGCTGTGAGCAAAACAGATACATCTCGGCCCTCATGGATTTTACAACCTAGTGAATAATCATAGCCGTATGTGATGAGTATTTATTAAATGCCAGTCATGGTTCTAAGCATTTTGCTTGCCCTAACTCGTTTAATCCTCACAAAACTCTACAAGATAAGTATATACTCACTATTTTACAGGCTACAAATCTGAGGCATAGAGAGCTTACTGAAGTTCTAGGGTCACTGTTTACCATAAACAGCAGAGCTGGGATGCAAACCCAGGCAGCTGGGCTCCAGAGCAGTGTTCTGACTGCTACCCTCTGCTGCCTCTCATTCATCCTATGACCTTGTTTGGTCTTCCCAAGCAAGGTTTGCCTTGGGCTCCTACTCTCCACCTTCTCGGCTGTCTCTGTGCCTGGGGACGGTGGCCTGTACCAAATGCATTCCCCTCACCCTCTGGTGCTGGCCAGGTTTGGTTAGTGGGAGGCATAGGAAGGATGTGTTTGGGACACACGTTTTGCTCGTTCCTGTCTCATTCTTGCAGAATGCATTGCGCTTGCTGTTCGTGTCTGCAAACTTTCTCCTCAGGTTCTTACATAGCTACAACTTTGTTTAATGCAGATTTCTGTTCTTCTTGGAGGACACTCTCCATCTCCTTCCCTACTTGTTTTTTTCTCCTACTCCTTATCACTGGCTGAATATCTATTCATGTTCATCTTTTGTGTTCCCTTCCCTGTTCACCACTGAATCCCAGCACCTGGAGCAAAGCCACACACACAACAGGGGCTCAACAAATGCTTGTTGATAAGTGAATAAATGAAAGGAGAGAGAAGGAGGAAGCTTAACAGTTTTGGAGAATAAATGAAAAACCAAACTGTATTCAATGTTTGCTGATAGCAAAACCAAAACCAAAACCAGAAAAAAACAAGAAACCTAACTGACCAAGAAAAAAATTGTGGGACTAGCAGCCTGGTGAAATTCAATGCCATGAAAAATGTTAGAAGTGCAGACACTATTACAATGAACAGTGATATTAAATAATTATCAATGAGAAAAAATAATATTAGAGAGTCTATACATCTTGTTGAAAACCGGCACACATTTCTCAAAGCACACACTCAGGTATGCAAGAAATGTAACTCAGTTGAATTCAATTTATGCTTCAAGTCCTCACCATGGGAAATGTCTTTTGTTAAGTCAGTGTTGGATATTATTTCAATATCTGAGTCTGTGTCTAAGTTTTGTAGGGGTCAAGCCTGGTGGAGGGTTGAGCTGGTCCTTTGTCATCGCTAGCGTATTTTGCCTGAGTTGTAGTTCCCATCTGGTCCCTGGTGGGACACTCCATGAAGATGGCTCTTCTCTCTCTAGATTCTCTCTGTGGGTCTCACTCATCTTTTTCCATAGCCTTCACTGGGGGCCACGTCATCACCCAGTTCCTCTCTGCCATTCTGGAGCCACAGGATTTTCTCTGAGGCTGCTTCAGGCTTTCTCTAACCTAAGGTTGACCTAAGCTAAGGTTGCCTTTTCCCAGATTTTCTTAAAATCATCATTGTTTCTCCTGACTATCTTACTGTACTCTCACAGTATCTTCCTTGAGTGGAAGTCTATCCTACCCCAGGATATCTGACTATTCCTTATTTTCTTCCTTTTTATCAGTTCACACCACTACAAGTTAGCATCACATCCCAGATATCACCTTTGTGCATGCACTGCTCTTCTAGGTAATGGAGATCCAGCTGTGAGCAAAACAGATACATCTCTGCACATCTGGTATATTACTGGCCAGTTCTACCTACAATTTCTGTGCATGTGAATCTCTCTCTAAGGCTTGCCACCTCTGGCTTCACCTAGAAATTAAGGCACACATTGGCTCTGTTTTTAAATCCCTCAAACTTTTTTTTTTTTGTTTTTTTTTTTT
>NW_016107706.1:1442420-1443376 GCF_001604975.1 Cebus imitator | reverse complement strand
AAAAAAAAAAAAAAAAAAAAAAAAAAAAAAAAAAAAAAGGCTGGATTAGAACAGATCTCCTGCTCAGAGTTAGGGAGATGCAGTCATGCTCTGTGGCAATGTGTGTGGATAGGTGGCCATGACCATTACCACTCTCTTCCTCTACTTTTTGTCTTGGAACTTAGACACATCCCTGGTGAGACGGAATGGATTCCCACTTGACTGGTAGAATTCTGAATTAACAAGGACTTAGTTAAACTGATTAATTAATGGACTTAAATTGTCTTCCAATATTCAGCATAATGGGGGCTTGAAAAAGAAATTAAGTTACAGCTGCGTAAGTTACAACCATGAAAAATATAATTTTGAAACCATGAAAAGGATAATTTTGCCATGTTGGAAAATTAAAGGTGGTTAAATTTCTTGCACACCTGAGAGCTGGCCTGAAATTCTCTGATGCCTGCCAGACCACCTTTGAAAATCTAGTTTTGTAATGCATGCAAAGCAGATGCTAATTTTAACAAGAGACAAGCTAGGATATTTTATTCATCAAATTATTTTGCTTTTGAAAAATTATGCATATAAAAAACCACATTGATAAAAGATGGTGGGGCCTAGGGCAAAAGAAAGAGGAGTGTTTGGAATCCCAGTACACAGAGATGGATGCTTTGACATGGGTTAGAGGCATTGCTTCTGCCACTCACATGGGAATTCATGATGGCACAGTGGATGAACAATGCAATGAGCAACACTTACCCTCAAGGACGGAGGTTATGATGCTGACAACACTCATTGCCCTTTGGGCTCGGAAAGGTTCATCTAAGTATTCTGCTGACAAGAAAATTTTCTTCTGTCCTGCATCAGATGCCTGCTGAGACACAGAGTCAGGACACTCCCTTAACCTGATGTCTTCATGGCAAAGATGGAACATTCAGCCTCTTATTGGCCAGTCTCATGTAGTCATGTGTCACTTAATG